>NC_142684.1:134837272-135140303 GCF_056320005.1 Nelumbo lutea | reverse complement strand
CTTCGCCAAGAATCAAGTAAGGAGTATGTGAGCACGACTTCATATTGTTTCTTTTACTAAGAAACAATATCAAGAACTGTTCTTGATCACTCTAGGAGGTGGAGATCGAACTGGGTAGGGCGGTAAGAGTAGAGGGAGAAAAAGATTGTAGAAAGAATTGCTTCTTTAAGAAGAATTCGCCATCCTATTTATAACCTTTTTGGATCAGCTTTCAAATCAAATTAGGAAAGAGTTCTTTGATCTAAATCTTTATTTGGATCTACATGTACCTCATGTCTCCCCTGGCAACTGAGACAAGCCACCCCAACCAACTTGGCAGCACATGAGTGTCAGCCTTAGTAGGATAAATATCCCTAGATCTATCCAATGACTGTGAAAATTTTAAACTAAAATGAGTCTCATAAGTGTCTAGTTTAAAGGTATTACACAGAAACACACCAATATAACATGAATCAAATATGTACTTTTTTCATTTACAATAAATGTCATTACGTACATCAAGCTAATTGGAGCTAAGGGCATACACTATCTAACACTTTCGTGAGATTGTCGTCGTGCTGCAATCGTTGGTCAATGCAGAGTTTGGCGATTGGAGTTTGGTCGAATTGTATATAGGTGTTTGATTGTTTATGCTTGAAAATGATTCTTTATTTTTTGAATTTTTATAGTCCGGTCATCGTTAGTGCTTGGCGTCGATTTTCGTCAATACATTTTAGTCCTAGCACTCCAACTCCTCGAGGTAGATTTTTCGTGCCTAGTTTACCCTTTTAAGGGTCATCCCACCCAAGATGATGGCAATGACCCCGACCAGGTGAGTTTGGGCTGAGGGCTCATCGGTGTAGTGCAATTCTGCTCTAGGTTTATGATCTTTGATGTTGATGAATCCATAAAGGTATCTGCGTTGGATGAGGTCTTCTAGGTGGTGGCAAAGATTGTGGTAGCTCTCAGTATCCTAGTCGTGGTTATGGTGGAAGCCGCAAAATTCATCTCTATTTCTCTTGTAGCCCTGGGTTTTCATATTTTTAGGCCACTTGTCGAAGTTACTGTTGCAAATTTGCATCAATATGTGAGACCGTGGAGCGTTAAGTGGAGTGAAGTTGTGATACATTGGTGATGGGGTCCTCGGTCTGTGGTCGGGTGGTGATCTAGCCTCTTGGTGTCTCGGTCCACTCTTCGGCTGTTGTGGTCTCTATGCTTCCGGTCGTGCTGGTCTTCATGCTCCATGCATAGCGCTTGTAGAGAGAAGTTGAACATCGAAGAGCGCAGTCTATTCATGATGGTTGTCACAACTACTGACTGGTCTTGAAGTTCGGATTTGAAGGGACTTGGCACTGAACCTCGCCAAGTATTCCCTCAAGGTCTCTCCTTTCATTTGTTGTACTTGAATGAAGTTGGTCAACATTTTCTAGTGCCTCTAGTTGGTGGTGAACTGCGCTAGGAACTACATCTTCAGCTACTCCCAAAAGGATATGGACCACAGAGGAAGGGATGTGTATCAGGTCCTAGCGACTCCATGGAGGGTGGCGACGAAGGCCATGACATGAGACCTCCGGAGGAGCCATGCAACATCATTATTACATTGAACCCCTCAATGTGGTCAATGGGTCCGAGTCTCCATCATATTTTTGAAAATGAGGGGGTTGCTAATCAGCTAGGGGAAGCTCATCGACGATTTCTTGGACGAAGATGGATTCCTTCACAGGCTAGCCGTGATGCTGTCTTGAGGGTCGGGTCGTCGAAGGAGTCGCACTTATATCTGCTTGGTTGTGCTCCAGTTTGGTCAAATGCTTTCTCAGTTCTCTGATCTTGGTGTATTTGTCAGATGGGACCACATTCACGGACTTCTCCCCTTTCGGTATCACGGGTCCGTCTCGTACTGAGCTTTATTCAGCAATCGAGATCGACGACTGCTGTAGATGTTGGTCGAGCCGTTCTTTCACCGGCACTCAAGCAGAGTGATAGGATTTACTCCAGGCATCGTACGCGTGAGGCCAGGCTGGGGAGTCAGATCTTCTAGATGGTTGTGTTCGTTTATGGTTGGATTGAGCTCTGTGCTTACCTACGTGGCATCTTTTGGGGTCCTCGGGGCAAGGATCAGCCATAGTAGATGCCTACGTGGCAGGGTGAGTAGCTTAGGGGGCGTGAGCTGGTTGCCCCAGTGTCTTCATCATGGCTGGGATGTGGTCGACTTTCTACTACATTGCTTAGAATTGTGCGGGATTGACCACGGTTTGATGCTAGGGCTCTTGAGGTAAAGAGTTGTGAAGTGAGTGGGATCCTTGAGATGGGGAATGGGCTCCAGTGCGGTCAAATGCGTTTTTAGGCATGGAAGGGTGTTTTGGGAAATGAATTTTTATACATTTTCCACAGACGATGCCAATTTGATGTTATCCAATCTGAGGAGTTCTAAACCAAGGATTCAATCAGATAATCCTACCAACTGGACGAGAACAAGGTGGAAGGATGAAACCGTGCATTGAGATATGCAATTAGAAGAAAGGTTAGGGGCCCAAGGAATTATTCCTTTGGTAGGTACTCTGTCGCTCAAGTTAGTTGGGTAGAGAAAGAGGTGATTGGGCTGATCAGGTTGAAATAACGCTACTCCTAGTTGAAGAGATAGTGCAGACAGATATTCAAAGAGTGTTCTTCCAAAAGTCCCTTACCTTGAGCGGGGAATACATATTTATAGTTGGGTGTCCATGTTCTAGATGGATAGGGCTCTCAGGGTTGTCAAGATGAGATCGCCTGCCAAGATCTTCGGGAGGTTTCCTCTTCCCCGACAGAGTCCGCTTCCTTGTTCATGCATGACACCCCTTCTTAATCGTGCTCTTTCTTCACATTTGGTGTCGACGTGGCTTGAGAGAGAGAACGGCTGCGGAAGTTGCCACCTGGTGTCCTTGGCCAGCTTAACCATCACCCAAACACATATCACTTCTCATTATCCTTTAATATCCGTTTGGAAGGGCTTTCAAGTAGCAACTTCTTGCTTTATGAGGTGGGTCTCACTTGGACAACCTAAAATAGTTGTTTTCCAGCTACTAATAAAACTTTCCACTAAAGCTTTTTTGGTGGCTTCTCCAAAGTAGCTCGAACTTCAACCCCTCCCAACACAAGCCCTAAATCTCTCGCAAATAGCTCTAAGTTTCCAATTTTATTCTACTAATAAAGCCCTAAACTAATTAAAACTATATTTCTAACTAGAGGCATCAACTTGGAAAAGGGAGAGGTTCATAGGTTAAAGGTTCAATTAGGGCCGAACCACGATAATATTATATATTTATATATATTATCAATTATATATTATATTGTAATATATTCAAAATTATATAATTATATTCTTCTATAACATATATCTTTTTATTTTATTTCAATTTTTAATATTCAAAATTAAGATTTGAAGCATAAAAAACATGTTTTTTTAGCAAAAATAGTGGGGTAAGGTACCTTTGGCCCTTGGGAACATGTTGATCTTGAAAAGTTGCCCAAAATAAAAAAAAAAAAACAATCACCCCAATCAAGCATTCAAGCGCAAAGTTATAGCCTTTGTCAAGGATAGACCACTTCGTTGGTGCCACCACAAGGTACTAACTACTCAGATTCATGGATGCCTTCTCCGGATACAACCAAATCAAGATGCACCCCAAGGACGGAGAGAATACCTAGTTCATCACTGAGCACAACACATACTATTACAAGGTCATGCCCTTTGGCCTTAAGAACGCTAGGGCCACCTACCAATGCCTCGTGAACAAAGTCTTCAAGCACCAAATGGGAAGAAAGATCGAAGCCTATGTGGATGACATGGTTATGAAGATCCTAAAAGCCAACTAGCATACCTTGGACCTAGAGGATTATTGGCCGAGTGGCTACCCTTAGCCACTTCATGTTGAAGTCAATCGGTCGCTACCTACCCTTCTTCCAGGCCATCAAGGAACTGAAGGACTTTCAGTAAATGGAAGTGTGCCAACGCGCCTTTGAAGAGATAAAGTCACATCTCGCCTCGCCTCGCCTCCCCTTCTCACTTGGCCACTTCTAGGAGACGTGTTGTACCTATATCTCTCGATTAGGGACAAGGCCAAGACCCGGTACCCCGAAGTGGAGAAACTGGCCTTCACCTTAGTGGTCTCAACTAGGAAGCTGAGGTCGTATTTTCAAGCCCACACCATCATGATCCTAACCAACCAAACTCTTAAAGCGGTCCTCACCAAGTCAGAGGCCTTGGGATGACTAATCAAATGGGCTGTCAAATTGTCTGAATTTGACCAACAATACCAGCCGAGACTTGCAATTAAAGCATAGGCCTTGGCCAACTTTGTAGTAGAATGCACCTTCAGCCAAGCCCATGGCCGAGCCCCAAAAGAGGAAAAAAGGCCTCGACCTACCTAGAAGTTATTCGTTGGCGGGTCGTCCAACTCTAAGGGAAGTGGAGTCAGCCTCATACTCCTCACCCCAAACAACACCGAGTGGAATATGCGTTAGGTTTCGACTTCTCAACTTCCAACAATGAAGTCAAGTACAAAGCCCTCCTCGCCGGCCTGCAGCTCATGAAGGACCTCGACTCCCAACACATCAAGGTCTTCAGTGACTCCCAATTGGTTGTGAATCAAGTTAACGATGAGTACAAGGCTAGGGAACAGAGTATGGCCAAATACCTGGAAAATGTGCAATAGCTCACCCGCGACTTCCAACACTTTTCTCTACTACAAAGTCCTGCATTCCAAGAACATGAGAGCTGACACCCTATCCAAGTTAGCAAGTACCTCGGGCGCCGCCCTCGACCACACAGTCTGTGTTGAAAAGTTACCTTGACCAAGCATTGAGAAAGTCCCTGTTAGATGGACCCCATCATTGCCTTCCTCTTGATCGAGCAGTTGCCTATTGACAAAAAACAAGCCAGACGAGTCCAATAGTAGGTTGCCCACTACACCTTGCTTGAAGGGAAGTTATATAGAAGATCTTTTACCTTGCCCTACCTCCGATGCCTTTGTCAAGAGGAGAGCGAGTAGGTGCTCCGAGAGATTCACAATGGCATCCGTGGCAGTCACATTGGAAGTAGAGCCTTGGCCCAAAAAGCACTAAGGCAAGGGTATTTTTGGTTAATGATTTAGAAAGACACAGCCAAGCTGTTGTAGAAGTATGACTGATGCCAGAGACACTCCAACATTCCCCATCGACCAGCCATGAACCTTTCAGCCCTCAGCAACCCATGGCCCTTTGCTAAGTGGGGCATGGATCTCCTCAGCCCCTTCTCTCAAGCCACCAGAAACAAAAAGTACCTTGTCATTACCATTGATTACTTCACCAAGTGGGTCGAATCTGAGCCCCTGGCCACTATCACGGCCAAAATGATACAAAACTTCTTTTAGAAGAACATTATCTACCACTTTGGCCTCCCCTACATGCTAATCACTGACAACGGGAAGCAGTTCAACGACGTGAGGTTCAAAGAATGGTGTGCCTCCTTCGGCATCAAGTAATAGTACACATCGATGGGTTATCCACAAACCAACAACCTAGCCGAGGTCATCAATAGAACTATCCTAGAAGGGCTGAAAACTTGGCTTGATAGAGCCAAGGGCCTTTAGGCCAATGAACTTAATAGTATCCTATGGGCCTACCTAACAACACCTCAGACCGCCATGGGAGAAACCCTGTTCAACCTATGGCACTGAGGTCGTCATTCTAGTAGAGATCGGCTAGCCAACGCTCCGAACTGAGGTGTACAATGAAGTTAAAAATGATGAAGAACTTAGAACCAACCTAGACCTACTGGAAGAGGTCCTAGAGCATGCTCAAATCAAGGCGACGACTTACCAACAGAGGGTAGCCCACTACTACAATTCACGGGTGAAAGACAGACATTACAAGGAAGGAGACCTCGTCCTTTGGAAAGTCATGGTGTCCGAGCTTGGTGTAGGCAAGCTCGGCTCCAATTGAGAAGGTCCCTACACAATCAAGCAAGTTGTCAAGCGCTACACATTTTGGCTAAAGTATCTAAATAGAAGACCAGTCCTTGGACATAGAGTCTAGAGAACCTCTAAATGTATTATTAGTGAATGTAAAAAGTTCCTCCCCCATCGGCTCCAATTCTTAATGTATAAGTTCTTATTTTGCTAACAACTAGGACCACTTGGCCGCATGACCAGCCGACGCATATGGCCTCCACTAAGGATACACGCTCGAACTGGATGACGATTAAGGCACGTTCCTTAAGAACCATACACCCACTTCGACTTCATGCTAAGGCAAAGAATGATGGGGACCTCGGCTACAAGCATCGGCTAACGATCTTGGCCTACCATGAACAAACACACTAAAACTAATCTAGGTACTTCTCCAAGTAGGAAGCGCCCCTCATCCCCGACCAGATTGACCATGACCTCGGCACCCTAGCGGCCTGACTCAGCCTCGCCCGACCAATCTTAGTGGGGTGGAGAACGATCCAAGAAAGCTAAGGCACTCGCCTCCCTTCCTTTCTCGCCAAGGAAAGGGGCCCTAACACCTCGGCGACATAGCTCGACCTCGGCTAAACTTCTTTAACTTCCTAAGCAAAGTGACTAAGTGGTGAGCCACCTCGACTGACTACTTTGCTACTTGTGACCCTTCGAAATGGGGCACTGACTCCTCTACAAAAAAAGTACAAGTGCAAGAAACAAACAATATAGGGACAAGTTACGTAAAAAAAGTATATTCCATTAAGTTTGATTATTGTGCTTTGCAAAAAATTGGCCTCAGATGGGGAGGTCGAGCCCTTTACAAAAAAGTAACTTGACAAAATTACAAATAAGAAAGAAAAAAGAAAAAAAAGAACAGCCTATGCAGCATCCTTGACGGTGGGAGCAGGGACCTCGGCAACCTCAACGGTTGGGTCCTCGGTAGTAGGAGCAACTAGATCCTCAGTGACGGGAGCAGGAGGGACTTCAGCTTCTGCACTCCCAGCTTGTCCACTGGGAAGTCGAGCATCAACTTCAGCACTTGAAGCTTAGCGTCCTCGATTCCCTCCAAGTAGGAGTCGGCCCATAATTGGTGAGGAGCTCTTGGTACTCGACGAACATCTTCCAGATGGCGACGATGTCCCTAGCCCTCTCCTTGGCCTCTGCCACTCGAGCCCGAGCCATCATCAGGGCTTCGTCGAGGCGGACACGCTCCAGCTCGAACTTCTTTAAGGCCTCTTTAAGTTCAGTCATAAGGGCCTTCTCTGCCTTAAGGTCCTCCTTTAGCATCTCTCTCAGCTCCTTCTCATCATTCACGACCGAGACAGTTGTATCCCTGCCACTTTCTGTCTTGATGACTCGCACCTCCAACCTTTCCCTCTTCTTCTTGGAGCTCACCTGGTGTTGGTGAAGAACCTCCACCTTGTTGCCAAAACAAAAAACCATCGTCAGTAGCCTGGAGCAAAAGAAAGATTTTTCACTAAGGCAATGAAGCAAGACAATGTACCTTGTCTAGATGTTGTAGCTCAAGGTCTCGAAGGTGGGGGTACCCTTCGTTCACCATGGCAATCCGATCCCTAGGAGGGATCATCCCCATGACAAGGGCTTTCCCGACACCCCAAGTGTCGAGAGAATCCCCTTCCTTCACCTCCTGATGAAGGCGGAATGTCTACCTTGTGACTAACTGCCCCTCACCTTGTGGTTCGACTGAAGGGTGAGGAACCGATAGATGAGGTGTCCTTGCAACCCCTTTTCCTGGAGGCCCCCTCGGTGTGCTGCTCCCTTCTCTTCCTCACTGACAGCCCTCGGTTGGGCGGTCCCTCTACATTGGCCTCTTCTAGCTAGTCTCCCGATGCTGGTCTCCCTCGTTCGGCCTCTTCCCTCGATCACCCCCAACGTTAGCTGGTGTAGGTAGCCGAGGCACCGCCTCCTGTGGTGCCTGTCTTTGTGAAGGCCCATCGCCCGGCGTCCTCTTCTTCGACTTAGCTTTCTCCAAGAGCATCTGCTTTGCGTCGATCGTCGTCTTTGAAGGGAAGCAAAGCACGTGTCAGTACCTCAAAAAAGAAATGAGAGTCGACATGTTAAGAGCCGACAACAGGAACTCCCCTATCGAGGCAGGCGAGACTGAGCCCGACAAAAACCAAAGAAAGCTCTTCCTCCACTAGGGGCTTGGCCCAGATCATCCCCGACACTCGAATGCGGGTAACCACCTCGGCTTCATCGTCCTAAAGAAAGACCTTGGCCTTTTCGATAGGCAATCACAACTCCCCTATCCCGACTTAAACGACCAAACCCTCAGGACAGGAGATAAAGAAGAACTTGTTCTTCCAACCATGTACCGACAAGGGGTTGTCAACAACTCAGCCTTGTCGAGCCTAGTAGTAGTATATACTGAAGGGGTTGAGAGATCCATCCCATGGACGCCCAAAGATTGCGGAATAAGGGGCGAATTTCAAAAATTTTTTCTCTCCCTTCAACTGGGAATCACATTCCCTATTTAGAAAATCATATTTTCAATGATCAATCTTGAACCTTAAACTGAACCAGATCTGAACCAAAAGGAATGGGAGAGAATAATACCTAATACGGAGAAATAATATCTCCCAACGAAGGTGTTCACGCCCAAGGAAGGATCCAAAGACTGCTCCCACTGAAGATGGCGCAGTGCAGGATGGAGCAGAATCAGCAGTGTTCTTCCCAAGAACTCTGTCCTTCACAAGAAACAGCAGGATGGAACGTGATCACAGCTTCCCTTTTCAGTCCTTTCTCAAAGAACTGATGTCAAGATCCAATCTTGACTTCTCCCACAGCTGGATATCGAACTGGCAAACAGGGCGGCAAGAGCAGGGAGGCGGCAAGAGAGTATTCGCAAGGTGCAAAATTCTCTCTTCTTGATTTCAGCACTAAAGAGGATCTGATCTGTTTCTTGGTCTCTATCAAGGCTGCCGTCCCCTCCTTCTTTTTGTTAACTTGAAAAGATCAGCTCCTAATCCCATTATGAGGTGCTTATTCAAATCATATTTAGATCAGCCTTCTCTTCTAATGATAAGGATAAACCCTTATCTTATTTGCAGATTAGATTAGCTTTATCCTAATCTTATTAGGAGGTTTCTAGATCTGAATCACATTCAGATCTGGACTCTCTGAGTGGATAGGATTAAGACCCTATCCTAACTGCTAATCCATATCAGAATTCTCCCCTTTAATTAACTAAATTAATAGCCCAATTCAAAATGGGCTTTAGGCCCATTAAGCTTATGTGCTCACTTAACCTTCCTAACTGCTGCCCAGTTGGGCTTCCTTGTATGGCGTGGGACCCAAGTATTGATCTACACATCAGCCACATGGGTTCGGCCCAGCCTTTGTTACAAAGCCTGGTCGAATACACTATTATGGACAGTGCACCCCCTGAAACCCATCAAATGGGCTCTATGGGCCCAACACTTACCCTAAGTGGTCCCTGGCCCAAGCCACCTTGTAACACCTAGGGACTGTGGGCAGATGCAAGATTAGCCCATCAGGTATTATCCTCAATGGTCTTACACTTAATCTCTCAGCCCATAATGATCATACACTGCCCGACAAGAGAGGACCTCTCCCTCGGCTGCAAGGAACAGTGTTGCACCCTCCACTTATATGGATCCCGAGAATTAAAACCTTTTGCAAACATTTTAGAAACCATAATATATATACTTTTATATCTCATATAAAATATATTTTGCAAAACAAATTTCAACGGTTGAAATCGGCTGTCGGTAGTCTTGGTTTCCAATAGTGAGAGCGCATCCCCGATCATTACCTTTGTCCGACAAAGGGGCTGATCCTGTCACTATGATCACCCACTCAGATGAATTCTCGGATTGTCCCAACATACCCAGGTTTTGACCCCCGCTAAGGATCTCACTGATTGGTACATCAAAGACAGCCCGATCCGACACCTAGTGTAGTATCATAATCGAGTCTAGGGGTCGGGTGTAACTTTCCAGTTTTGCCCATCAATCTCCAAGGTCCAGGGCAATACTGGAAATCTGGTCCAGTTCAAAGATTCAATTAATCTCACACTGTATGTGCCTAGGGTCTCACCCTGGTAGCTGAGACAAGCCACCCCAACCGACTTGGTGGCACCACAGTGTCAGCCTTGTTAGGATAGATCTCCCCAGACCGACCCACTGGCTGTGAACATTCAAAACTAACACGAGTCTCAATAAGTGTCCAGTTTAAGGGTAATACACAGAAACATACCAAGGGAACATGAATCAAATATGTACTTTTATTCATTTACAATAAACTCATAAAGTACATCAATTTTGATTGAAGCTAAGGGCATACAAAACTGTCTAACATATACCCCCCTTACGAGGGTGTGGCTTTGGCACAAACATGGCACAGAATATTTTCTGGGTTAACTCCACATCTTGGAGCTGAGCCATCAAAAGCATTGCGATAATAGTCCTAATGGGGACTAGTTGACTAATTGAGATGCCATACCACCTCAACAACTTGGGGATGAGAGGATGGAGGGGAAACCTAAGGCCAAACTCTAAGAAGTGATGGTAAACACAGATTTCCCCCTCCTCCGATATCCACAGCCGATCATCGGTGTTGGAAACCCTAAGCCTTTAAGACCGAGTGATATAGTACTTCCTAGCTAGGTTCTTCACCTGCTCGAAGCTGAGGATGCTATCCTACTCCGAGTGCGGAAGGTGTCCTATTGACACCCCTCGGTCTGTGTACTCGGCCACTAAGCTAGGACTAAGCTTGGGGACTTCCTCACCCTCGACCACGTTAGGTGACCCCGGGGACCCCTTAGCCTCCCCAGGCCTCGTAGATCTGGCACTCTCATCGAGAGTCATCGCCCCTTTCGTCTGCTTTCAGTGCCTATAGAGGTAGTCCTCTCCCTCACACCTCGACCTCAAGCCTCGGAGCTAGGACCTCGGGCTCACATGAGCAGTCTCCACTACTGCTGACAGCTGACGGACTTCGGAATGAGCTCTCTCTTGAGGGATCTGGGAGTTCATAGCACTCTAGGCAGGAGTCTGAGTAAGACATAGCTACAAAAGGGTTCTTTACCTAAGGATATGAGGTTTATGGAACTCTAAAGGAAAGGCGAGGTCTTTGAGAGCAACAACTCTTTGAAGCAAATTGTGGGGGGAATGTGACTAAGTCCCCTATTTAAAGGAAAATGGATGGCCCAAATCGCCTCCAATCCAATGACCACGGAGTGACTGCCTCCACGACCCAGTCAGGCGACCAACACGCGTTGCTCGCCTCGGGAAGACGAAATGACGTCAGGCGAGCCAACCGGTCTGCTCGCCGTGTTGACTGGTTCACCCAACGATCCTGAACTGGAAGCATCGCAACCTGGTAGGCCTGGTGCCCGTCTTTGTGTACGAACACAATGCAACAACCCATCCCGTGCATGGTCCTTACCACAAGCCCGTCCCCCACACGGTTCACGATCTGCCACCAGTCAGACCTGTCTTACTCACAACCAATGCATGACCACCCGTCACCAAGTGTCATCCTCGGAAATCATCGACCTAAGCCGATGCCTCTCATAGGTTTGACTGGGCCCATCAGAGTACAAGGTTGGGGCAAATCTGCCTCACACCCACAACTGATACAAGCCTGAACTCTTAGAGGCTGAGGCGGAGGCCTCTACAAAGCAGAAGCCTCCACGACATTCCTTGGAAGGAAGAGTGAAGACCAAGTCGATACCACCGCAACCAATACTAAGTGCATCCTCAACAAGCCGAAGTCAAAGTCGAGGCTAAGGCCCTTGACAAGGAAGGCCCACCAGTGCCTCTTAGTTAAGACAAGGCACCCTCTTTGGCCGAGGCCGAGGCCCTCATCAGCAAGGCCCATTGATCCCTCCCAGTAAAGATGACTTACTCTCTTTTGGCCAAAGCCGAGGTTCTTAGCTTAGACCTCCACCACAACCTCGAGTGTCGGGGGCAAATGATGTAGGTGCACATGGCCTAGATCAATAGCACGCACGCGTGTGGTAGACGACATCGCTCAAGGTGGACCCAATAAGGGCACATGCAAAATAGAGGTCGGCACACGATGCGGGGTCAATGGCATGACGGCTTCGGATGGCCGGACTCCTCAGGACCGAAATGCATCATGTCCGTCCAAGCACACCTACCTCCAAGACGACCTCAAGTATACATAGGGGGTAACCCTCTCAAGGTAGACACCTAGACTTTGGACTACTAAGAACTCTCCAGGTTCTTGTGTGGCCTCTTAGAGGCACTCCTTACTGAGGCCTCATTCACCTCCTATTACCCTGATATTAACTTGATCGTTGGAGTCTCTACCTCAAGTGGCAATAAACCTCAAACTCTTCAACCATCACTCGACTCGGAAACGAAATTAACTTTGTTGCCCTCGACCCATCTTAGACAGCAACAAATTCTAAAAATTTTCAATATATTTTAATCTTTGTAACCCGGGGTCGAATGAGTATTACGCAAATCAATGGTCTTCTATAAAGAATTATAGGTTTTAAAAAAATGGGACTTGAAACTATAACCAGGTGACAGTTCGAACATCCGGATCTACAGCGGTTTGGAAATACTACCCTACTAGCCACATGTATTTACATAATTTTAGATATTTTCCGTCAAAAACTATATGGAATTCTGTTTCTAGAAGCCGCAAAACAAGCAAAATGAAAAAAAAATCTGCTTTGTATCAACATCAATTATGAAGTTTTCCCACCCACGCCAATTCCAGAATTTAAAAATGTGGTCCATGCTGACTCGTGGGACCCACCGTTGAATTTCCGACCCATCCAGGCAAAGGATTTCACACGGTTGATCAGGATCAGATGCTTGGTAGGCCCGGGCTGGACATTTCCAATCTTATCCAACACCACGCCTGCCATCTGGTCCAGGTTCAAAAATATCGGCCCGGGCCCAAACAGCCACCAACCCACCAAAGACAAAACGCAAAAAATAATTCCAATGCGATGGGGCCACGGGCCCCCAATCCCCGAAACCAAGAATCACGGGGGCCGTACAATTCGGAGACAAAGCTAACATCATCAATATGGACGAAACAGTTACGATGCAACTTCAACGGTGTATATAGAAGCATCGAATCACCTTCTCTCTGTACTAAAAAAATTGGAATAGAGAGAGAGAGAGATAAGGGTAATGAGATTAATAGCTTAAAACACAAGGGATGATGTCCGCGTAAGTCATCGTCCGATGGATGTCGCTTTACAGTTTACACGATCGTCTCTCGCCCGACAAACAAGGGTAGATAGTCTTCAATCCCCTTCTCATCCGTCACCTTTTCTTTTGTCCATCTCACAGCAAGGTAGCGTCCCTGGCCCAATCTGTATTTTTTAGGCAACTCCATTTCTTCACGCCGAGTCTATCTTCTCCTCTCTCTGTCTGTGCAGTGTGTACTAGTCTTCTTTTGTTGGCTGGAGTTTGGAACTTGGGACTCTGAAGCTGAAAAGTGAAAACGGAGGTGGGGAAGCTATTAACTTATTGCTTTTAAGATCAGGCATCGCTAGGTGTAGTTTGAATTATCATCCCTGATGTGGGCTTTCGAGAATTCTTGTGTTCTTGAAGCCTAGAAGCCCAGAAGGCACTGCGTTCAGGTATATTATTACTAGGTTCCGTTTATTTATTTATATTAGGTAATAATTTAGCTGTTTCTTTGATCTGGGTCTTTTTAAAGGTTTTTTCTTCTAGGGTCTTTGCGTTTTTATTTTATAGTTCTTTTAGTAGAGAAGTTCATGGCTGTTGGTTGAATTGTTGAACTGGGTACTCTCGGTATTTGCTCTCCACAGTGCTTCTTTCTGTGTTGTATTCCTTTGGCTGGTTTTGATTAATGTTCTATAAGGTTGCGTTATTAATTCTGAAAGCTATTCTTGCTGCTTTTAAGTGCTACGTTGTCGAGTACAATTCATTTGTGTTAGAGTCTTTTGATGAATTGGGCTTTAGTTGGGTTGCGAATGTTGCAGCAAACTGGACCTTTTAATTTCAGGTTACTGGAATAAATGATAGATACTCTATTTATAAATATGGAAAGCTTCCCAAGTAAAATGTCTGTAATATAGTTTTCTTATTTTCCTAAATTGCAATGCAACTCTTCCTTGAACTGCAGAATTGGCTCTCATGGCTCTCGAGTTTCTTATCTAACAATTCCACTCCAAGAACCATTTCTTATCAATTAGAACAATTTGACTTGAGTGCATATCTACCATTTGTGAAGGTCTTAGAAAACATGCACTTGAGGCATACAATTACTTGACTCCGCACTGTCTTGGAAAGTTAACAAATAACCGATTTCAACCACATGGACAGGTTACTCATTTTTCCAATTACAACAAATCTAATAATAACTATGATTTTATGAAGCGCGAGGAAAAGAAACTGGATCACTAGAGCACTTCAACATAAGTAGATTAAGATACATTCTATGTTTGGAAGGTTGAAGCCAGAGAAAGGGTTGAGATTTGTGGTGCATCTAGCTTATATGTCAGCATAGCTGAAAATGCTCCTTTGTGAGGTTGATGTTGGAAATTCATAAAAAAAAGTTGAAGTTGTAAATCGGACAGCTTGGCAGATGTTTTATGATAACTAGCTTATGTTTCATATCTTGTCCACATATTTGTCTTATCGGAGAGTTATACAAATGATGGCCTTCCATCATTTTAGGAGGAGGAAGTGTTACAGATGAGAAGAAGTTTTACTCCTTATACAAGGTTTTGAAGGCCAACCTACTAAAAATTACATTAATTGAGGTGATTTAAATACTCATTATAAACAAGATCAGCAGGATTGGCATCTATTCATCAGCTTGACGCCAAGTGTTGCAAAAGAAATGATAAATCCTTCACTGTGAAGGAAAGGTTGATTTTTTCACATAGTTTAGTCTTTTCTTTTTCTAAATGATTTTTGCTGGCATATGATTTAAATTATGTAATTCGTACATGAGGCATACCAATGTGACTGTAATGTAAACTTCTTTCCATAGTGGCTACTAATGCCTTGAATACTGAACATCAGTAGCATTATATGGAGTCTAATGTGTTATTATTTGTGAACTTGGCCCATACATTTCCTGGTGTCCCGTGATCAAGGCATAGGAGGCTGCTACTGTAGCCATCTAGCCATACCAGAAGAGTTGCTTCTTTGATATTCTATGTATACAAAATAGAAAAAAGTAGGTAGCATCTTCTAAAAGAGAGGGATAACTTACCAAAAAATCAGGGCTAACTTATGCTGCTCAAAACTGTGATATTTTTGAACACACATAATGTCTTTGGGTGTTAATCGAAGTTTCTGTTATAATTCAGAATTTGTTTTCCAACATTCATAGTAATAAATGCACACACAACTTTTAATGCTTTCCATGTGTGGCTGGAGCATGTCTGCATGTGGCATCTAATACTTTTGAGATATCACTCAACATTATCACCAAGTCATGCAAAAATTTTCAGATCTTTTTTTAGTTCATGATCTTTTATTTTTTGATGAATGACATCATTGACTAACATTTGTCTCTTTTTGGTAGATCATCTTGAGACTGAAATGCAGAATAGTTGATTGGTTCTCTCTGGATTCAACATTCTTTCCTCATCATCAATGAGGAGATTGAATTGATCCTATGATCTGTGTTTGAAGAAGTAACTGTACTGCAGAAGCCACTTCAACGTTGCATGTTAGGTCTACAAGGTTCCACTGAACAGGTTCATCTACTTAATGACTTCAATAATGCATGTTAATGCAACAAGTCCTCACAATGATGAAAATGGAACTAGAAATCTTATTGTTGAGGTGATTCCTGAAGTTAAAACTGGTCATGACTTTCCCATGTTATGTGATAGAATTTGTCTTTTAAATTTGTAAGGGGATCTATATGGTATCTGATTTTGAAAATCTTTTTCTTTAGGCTGTTGATGCAGAAAAACAATTATGGACATCGATCCATTCAAAGGGTCTGTTGCACCCTGATGTTCGGGTATTATACCATAGAGTGCGCTCTATCTATGAGAAAATCATCTTGACTGACCATGAACTGGCAGAGCTTCAAGACATTGAATATTCTCTGTGGCGGGTTCACTATAAACATATTGATGAATATCGTAATAGAATACTGCAAAGTTCTGTCAATGCAGAAACTATCAACTCGGTGGCACCACAAAATGTTGCTATTGAAAAACATAGCAGCGATAAACTCATGGAAGGGTTTAGGTTATTCCTGTCAGAAGCTACTGAATTTTACCAAGATTTGATCACAAAAATCAAAAGAAGCTATGGACTTCCAAAGGAACTTTTTTACTCCAATGAAGGTTGTTCTTCCAGTTCTGTGGAGTCGACACAAATTTGTAGATGCAGATTTTCATGCCACCGTTGTTTGATCTATCTCGGGGACCTTGCTCGATACAGGGAACTTTGTGGAAATCAAGATGATAAAAAACGTGATTGGTCAATTGCAGCCACCCACTACTTAAATGCATCTATGATTTGGCCAGATAGTGGAAACCCACATAATCAGGTATTTTTTTGTCAATTCTTTTTCATTCAATCCACATACTGTTGATATTTTTTCATCTTCCTTGAGACATTTAAGTTTCTTTCCCCTTCATACAATGTTGTTTTTATTGTTATATTTACTTCTTGTAAGATGGGTTCATCATTTTTATAAATGTTACTCTCAGTTTGCTGTACTGGCAATATATGTTAGTGATGAGTTCCTAGCACTGTATCATTGTGTAAGAAGTCTGGCTGTTAAGGAGCCTTTCCCTGATGCCTGGAATAACCTGATTTTACTGTTTGAGAAGGTAAATTTTTGTCTACTTGTTGTGTTGTTTAGTGTTGTCCTTATCATTTCAAAATGTCCGTTTTCTCATCTTGCTAATGACTTTCAATAACTGCCTTTTTGATCCTACAGAATAGGTCCTGTAATTTTAATTCTCTGTCTAAGGAGGTCAGTTTCAACTTCAATAAACCATATGAAAGAATCTATGCTGAAACTAAAGCACATTCTAGAGCCTGTCTTTCTACAAGCAACATGCAGGAAGCAATTGAAGATGTTGGTTGTGTGGAAACTAGATTATGGTCTCTCATAGTTAGGATGATAAGCATGTTTTACTTAAAATCAAGGTAATCATTTCAGAACATATACATAACTTGATAGCTGTAATTTTGTTTTTCTGAATTGATGCATACCTTGGTGACTTAAGCATTTACTTATTTGTTCCTTTTCTTTTTGTATATCTTGGATTTATCCTATTATCCTTCCCTTATGTAATGATTTTGAATTGTCTTGCATTTCTTTTCCTTTATTAACCAGATTGTTTTTTACCACTTATATGCTGGTTCATTTGTTGACCTTTCATTTCATTGTCAAAACCTTCATCTTTTCTTCCCCCTTTCAAGTTGGTTTATCTTATTCATGAAGCTTATGATGAATTGAAGTTTAATAGGTATAGACTTTTGAACTTATAGGAAATGTTATTCTTTGATAGAGATGGAGAAGTACTTCATGATATAACCCATCAAACCTGAGATTCTGATTGCTTATAATATTAAATTTTAAGATTAATGGGTCAGTAAGAATGTATTATTTATTAGGTCCATATTATTTGCAAAAATAATAAGGTTAATCTATTGTTGATAAATCTCCAGAATTGTAATGAATGCACTGTAAGGACCATCCTTACGTAGTTGTGATAATTATTGGTTATTACTGTATTTTAGTACACAGAGGGGTCCTTCTTTGTCATGCTTTCCATTGGTTGACCTTTCAACCAATTTCTTCTATGACTTCTTGTGAATGAATTTTTGCACTGATTCATGGGTTTCTTTTTCAGCATCCCTGTTAGGAGTTGGGTTTTCTTGAATTTGATTAATTTAATTGGTTTTTGGTCATCAAGTCCTTTAGCCCATCTCATAAGCTTTATGCATAATTTTAGTCTATCATAGATAAGATTAGTCAATGTAGGAAAACCTCAGTAGTCCATCACTTTAATTGGACACCCTGCCACTTGCTAGTGACAAAATGTGTGGAGAGAACCCCAGGGGCATATCAAGAAAATGAGGATGGAGATATGTTATTGTTGCATGGAAACTGACAATGGAGTTGGAATCTGACATGTGTCCAAGTGTTTTACTTGGCAAGATGAGAAAACATGGACTTATACACATGTTATGGAAAAATATATACTATTGATATTGTTTTCTTTAATTCTAATATTATATACCTGTAAAAAATGTTGCTTTTGTTACCATGTAATGTTTAATATGAAAATTGGCATTCCTCTTGTACATTAGCTGGTCATTTATGTCAAATAAGCTAGGAGATAGGAAATGTTACATAGAAGTGTCCTCAAGAATCAATGGAGTGTCTGACTCTGAGATGTGTCCCAAATAGAGTCAGAGACATCATCCATTTAGGGGAGTCCATGCATGCATGAATAACAAAATGCATTTCCAGACAAAATCCATTAATATTAAAACACACCACTTGCATTTGTACCATACCTTAAAAGTGAAACTAGATTTATAGAATTTCCCAAGAAGTTAATATTTTCTGCCCTTTGACCTTTGGGTAGATCAAGTATCTACACAAAGTTCTGTACATGGTACTCAGAAATAAGAAAGCAAGAGGAAGAAGAGAACAGCAGGTTTTAGAGAAAAATAAAACTACCAAGTACCAATTGGAGAGAAAACTAGTCTCCCAATTAGCCACACCCCTATTTATAATCCAATAGCCAATAGAAAGATTACAATTCTGCCCCCATTTAAATAATAAAAAGAAAAAGACATATACCCCAGATGTAAAATTGTAAATAAACTAAAGTGGAAACTAAATGAAACAATTCAACAACCACTCCCTTAACA
Organism: Nelumbo lutea; assembly: GCF_056320005.1. Lineage (NCBI taxonomy): Eukaryota > Viridiplantae > Streptophyta > Magnoliopsida > Proteales > Nelumbonaceae > Nelumbo > Nelumbo lutea. The sequence goes on along the minus strand of NC_142684.1, from coordinate 135,121,501 downwards.
GTATCACTGTCTCTGCTCTTCTTGAAACTATTGCTTAAGTATACAACCTTTCCTCTAGCTGTTTGGTTCTGCAATCATGCTATAGGAAATGATTTAATTCCTAAATTGCTTTTTCTGTCATCTACACCATATACTTCACTTGTCTATATCGATGTCATTGACAATTATTTTCTAAAGTAAATTAAATTCTTTTTATTTAGATCCTCTAGGATAGTTTGTTTATTTTGAATCTTAAGGTCTACATCTTTATATGGTTGGTTTTCAATTATTTGTTTATTTATGATTCTTTCATCTCTGCTGATGAAAAATATTTCTTTTTCTTTTATGGTTGTACTGTACCATAAAATATTATTAGAAGGGAGGTTGATAAGGAGATTTCATGGAGTGGGTAAACATTTGTGACCAAATGAGGGGTTATTAGTGAATGCAAAACTCAAGTTTGATTATGGCACTAGTGGTTCGTTAATATTTTTTGCATGTATTTCAAGGCTTTCTTATGGTGGTTACTCTGTTTCATACTTGATGTCTGGTACTTTTTTTTTTTTTTTTGGGGGGGGGGGGAGGGGGTTCTCATGCCCTTATTTTTTTCCGGAAATTGAAGTCACATCAATGAGGTATGAGCAAATCTCCTTACATATTCTCATTAGAGATTCAAGTGTCTGTTTATTCTGTGCTTTGCAAATACTCCAAAAATCTGCAATTGGAATAGTCATTGTTTATTTGCAATGGGGAAACGGTAATTATATTTGCTATCTTTCCAACCTTCTAATGAGCATGAGTTTTTCATTATCTGTTGGATTATTGATTCTCTCTTTAACTTGCTGGAAGATCTTTTTGAGATCTATGATAATTTTACCATCTTTCCCCCAGAATTCCAACATTTCAAAATGTGCCAATCCTTTTACCAATCCAAAAAATAACATTTTGGATTTTGGGAAAAAAATTATAATTTGATTGCACCAGTGGTTATAGTTTTAGGGGCACTTTTGGTTATTTCCGAATTTCACTTAAGGTTCAATATAGGAATAAATGAAAATGGTAATTGAGGTTCCTTAGGTCTCTACCTTCTTATAACTAGTTGTTATCAGATGTTTGTTTGGGTGAGCTAACTAGGCATTTGTAGGAGGGCATAGTTTGTTGTATGTTGTTTGCCAAGTACATGGTAGTAATTCATGAATGGCATTTGATAAATCTGAAAAGTTAAAATGATATTATGTGTCTGAAATCTGAAAAGCAGCATAGATGCCTTTATACTTTTTAGAGGCTCTGAATAGATAAGTTTTTTTGTGTTGGATCAGCTCTTCAACATCTGAAATTGCTTGATTTTACTGTTTTACCCCTAGAATAGAACAAACTATTTGGTTATTTTGAGTTCAGTTTGCACTATTTCATAAAATACTTAATAATTAATACGAATAAAAACTAAAAATAATAGAATATTTAATTATTAATATGAATAAAAATTATAATTTATTATTATCAAGATAATATTGAAAAATACGAATAAATTCCATGAAGCAATGAAAAAGTAATAATTAGCAAAATAATATCTTAAAAAGAAATAAAATAGTTAATAATTAATAAAAAATAAAATATTTAATAATTAATACAAATAAAAAATATAAATAATTTAAAATTTAAAATAAGTTATTAAAAATTAAAATAATATTCAAAATTACAAATAAATTCCATGAAGCAATGAAAAATATTTAATAATTAGCAATGGAGCAGAAATGGAGTAGTTGCTTTGATGCTAGTGGTGCTCTGTTTTACATCAGTTGCAACGGCAGAGAATGGGGCGAAGATGACGACAATGATGGGGAGTGGAGAAGAGGTAGAGAGATTGACTGAGAGAGAGGGATCAAGTGAGAGGGAAGAATGGGATTTGAGAGGCAGAACTGTTCTATTCATAGTCTATTGGATTCTCTATGGTGTGATATGCTGGTCTTTGTGACCTCTAAAGCACTTTAGGGTTTCTTCTTTTGAAGAAATGAGGGATGTTTTCGTGGTTGGCAAGATTAGCATTGACATGTTGGTTTCCGGTCCAAGATTAGCATTTCTTCTTTTGAAGAAATGACGGAACCGACACATTTCACAGTGGTCCTGGAGCTTCCCGCTTCTAAGAGGAACAGTATAACTTGCAAAGCTTGGATGAGATTTGAGAGGAAGAAGCAACTGGAGTTTTTGAGCTAGTGAGTCTCCTCTTCGTTCGAGAGTTGTTGAGGTTATGGACAAATTGTGTAGTCTGTAGTAGTAGTTTTTTGTTATTTAATGTTTAGATAGGAAATGGGGACCACAACACTCTTGTTGGGTCCTTTTTGAGTAGTTATTTTAAATGTTTTATGCTGTTTTATGTGTTAGCCGCCCTATAAGGGCATATTGGTCTTTGTACTCTTTATTATTTTAGACTATAAATAATAGTGAAGAGGGCGGCTAGCATTATTGCTCTCTTTTCTCTCAAATCTCTTCTCTTCTCTTTCTCCTTTCTTCTCTTCTTCAAGAAATATTCATTTGTTTTACAGATTTTTTATTTCAACACTTTTCTACTTGGTATCAAAGCCAGGCTAGGGTTTCTTGGAGTTTTTTTCCATGCACTCCTAGATCAGTCGATTGCATGAGGAGATAAATGGCTGATTGATCTACTTCAGATTGCCCAGTTCTTGGGTGTTTTTGGTGTGGTCTAGTCATCAAGAGGGTGATCTATGTTTTGGCATCAAAATCAGGAAGAACTGGAGTGCGGGGAAGAGTCCTAGTCAAGTTGGACTCTTTAATTTTGATATGATCTTGGGCGCTTAGGTATTGTTGGACTTCTTTAGGTATTCTATAGGGGGCGGTTAGCTTTCTGGAATTTTCTGGGCCTTCTAGAGTGGCAGATTCACTTTTCTCTCCGGTGGGAGACAATGGGAAGAGAGAGATTTTTCTCTGGAAAGGTTTGTTACCTTTGTGTGTGAGATTGATTTGATCTTAGAGGCTCTCTACCTAATTATTTTATGCTTTTGAACTGTTTGAAGTAAAATGGAGAGTTAGAGTACCGAGTAGAAGTTCACTGGTAACATGGGTTTGGGTGTTGGAGGTAGTAGTGATATTTTTTTGGGTCTGGAATTATTGTTACAGTGAAATTTGATGGTACAAATTATCTAGAATGGGCACAATCAACCAAAATGGCCATTGGTGCTTGTGGGAAACTGGGGTACATCATTCGGGGAGAAGTAACCTGATACAGATCCCTCTCGGAGGGTACAGGAGAATTACATGGTGATGACCTAGTTGTGTAACTCTTATGTTACTTCACATTGGTAAATTTTTTTGTGGGCTAATACTGCAAAGGAGATTTGGGATTGAGTGACTGAAACTTATTCCTAGAAGCAAAATGTAGCTAAGCCTATCAGGTAGGGAATCAAGTGATTAGTACAAAATAGGGAGATAGACCTCTTGCCACCTATTTCTCCATGCTGAAAATAGCGTTTTTGTGCTCTTGGCTGGGCTGAACCCTAAATTTGACATTGCTAGGCAACATCTCCTTTTTAGAGAAAGTGTGACTCTTTCTCAAGCTTATGCCTTTGTCTCTGGGGAGGAATTCATGTTGAGACAGCCTGGGATTGATCAGTCAGTTATGGTTAGTATAGTTAAATGTAAGTGAAATGGAGACATGGGGAGTAGTGAGGCTAGGAAGGAGGACAAGGACTTAGTGTGTGACTGTTAAAAGAAAACTAAGCATACCAGAGACACTTATTGGAAGCTTTATCCTCATCTCGTACCAACTCGGATCAAGAACAAGAAGGGAAATGCAAATGTGGTAATTACAAGAGACCCTTCAGGACCCCCTCTCCTAGGTTGATATGGAGTCCATTGCAGCAGCAACAGTGAGGACTGAATTGGAGAAGTATAAACAACTTATGAATAAGGATTCAGCTAGTTCTAGTTCTTTAGATGGGCAGAACAGTGCAGGAGCCAACCATACTACTTCCTTTTTAGTTCTTATTACTTGTGCTCTGGTAGAGATAGAGTCTTTACAACAGATGGTTCCCATATTTCCATTGCTAGGAAAGGGACAGTTAGAGTGACTAATGACATTACTTTGTCCTCTGTCTCACATGTCCCTAAACTCCACACTAATCTTCTTTCAATAGGCTCTCTGATAAAAAGTTTGAACTATTCAGTGACCTTTTTTCTTGGTAATTGTGTTTTACAGGGTCTGGAATTAAAGAGGACGATTGGGAGTGGTCGTGAGGTGAATGGAGTCTACCTTCTGGATGAGATTTCGAGACATCAGAGCCATCATGTTAGTAGCAGCAGTAGTAGTGGATGGATCATAGTCAATGAGTCAGATTATGCTCTAGCATAATCGTTTTTGTTTCCAAAGTTGTTTGAGTCTATTCATTTGTCTAGTTTGGAATGTGAAAGTTGTCAGTTGGGAAAGAATTGTAGATATTCTTTTAAACCAAGTAATAAAAGTTCATTTGCTTTTGATATTGTTCACACTGATGTATGGGGTCCTTTTCACATTTTTTTCCATGGGTGGTTACCACTATTTTCTCTTGTTTGTAGATGATCATACACGGTATTCTTAGATATATCTGATAAGGTCACGTGATGAAGTACCCATTTTGGTGCGACAGTTCTACCAAATGGTTCTCACACAATTTGGAGTGAGAACTAAAGTTTTCAGATCAAATAATGCAAGAGAATATGAGGACTTGTCCTCATACTTTTTGGAACATGGTGTGATTCATCAAAGTAGTTATGCATACACATGACAATAGGATGGGGTAGTAAAGAGGAAGAATAGACATATTGTGGAGGTGGCAAGGAGCCTTATGGTGTGTGCCTTAGTTCCTATTCATTTTTGGGGGGATGCAATTCCCACAATAGTGTATATGATTAACCGTGTTCCTTCACGCACTTTGGGGTTTAAGGCACCTTTCAGCTTGCTTTTTTTCAAATGGGGAGATATTTCATATACCTTTGAGAATCTTTGGGTGTGTCTCCTTTGTTCACATTCTTCGTCCTCATTGCAAGAAATTGGATCCTAAGGCCAAGAAATGTGTTTTCCTTGGGTATGCTCAAAACCAAAAGGGGTATTGTTATTATGATCCAGTGTCAGGGAGCAGGTTTGTCACTATGGATGTTACATTTTTTTAGTCTACTTTATTTTTTTTGGGTGGTTCTCCTCAAGGGGAGTGTTCACATTCTTGTCCTATCAGTGCCGCCACAAGAGGGTTGACTCCACACATGCTCTGATTTTTTAAAAGAACCTGCACCACTTTCTGTTAGTTCATCTGAGATCCCAAGTTAGGTTGATGCAGTTCCAGGTATTTCCTTTGAGCCTGAGCCTATTATTTCCCCTAATAATGATGTTTTGTACCTAACACTGTTGTGGCAACTAATCCCACTAATCTTGATCTTTCCATTGCACTCCGCAAAGGGAAGAGAAAGTGTACAACCCATTGCATTTCACACCATCTCTCCTGTAGTGCCTTATCACCCTCCTACCATGTTTTCCTTTCTTCCTTGGATTCTGTGTCTATACCCAATGAACACCCATCTACATCCAACTGTCTCTTTGTCTGTAGGAAGATCAACTATCTCCCATGTTTGATTCTTAACCAAGGCTTCAATTTCTTCTTGCATAGCTACTTTCCACTCGGGTTTGGAGAAAGAGCCTTATTAACATAGACTTATGGTATTGATTACTTGGAGAATTTTGCACCAGTTTCTAAGATGAGCTCAATTTGAATTCTCGTCCCTAGTAGCTACCTATTCATGGCCTCTATTCCAACTTGATGTTAAAAATGCTTTCCTTAATGGTGATCTGCAAGAGGAGGTATATATGGACATTCCAGTTGGTTTTATGAGGATGTTGGTAAGGGAAAAGTTTGTAGGCTGAAGAAATCGTTATATGGTTTGGAACAATCACCTAGGGAATGGTTTGACATGTTCAAGGGGGCACTTATCCGTTTTGGATACATATAGACTCAATCTAACCATATTCTCTTTGTAAAAAGGAGAGTCTTTCTTGTTAGTATTGATTGTATATGTAGATGATATAGTTGTTACAGGAAATGATCTGAAGGGGATTGGTGCATTCAAGAAGTCACTACAACAAGAGTTTGAGATTAAGGATCTAGGTGAACTGAAATACATTCTGGGGATTGAGGTTGCAAGATCCAAGTATGGGATTTTTATCTCTCAGAGGAAGTATGTGTTGGACTTACTACTGGAAACTGGGAAGCTAGGAACTAAACCAGTTGATACTCCTATTGACCCAAATCATAAAATTAGTGCTTTGGATGGTGAGTTGGTTAAGAATGTGGGAAGATATTAGAGGACAATGGATGGTAGGCTGGCTACTATATTTATGTATGACATGTCCAGACATCTCCTATGTTGTTAGTGTTATGGGTCAGTATATGTATACTCCTCAGGTTCAGCATGGGAAAATTATTGAGAGGATGGATACTTGCATACCTGAAGAAGCATCCTGGCAAGGGGATTCTTTTCTCAAACCATGAAAATTTAAAGCTGGAGTCCTACGTAGGTGCAGATTGGGCAAGTTGCTTAGATGATAGGGGATCTACATCAAAGGTATGCACCTTTGTGGGAGGAAACTTGGTCTCTTGGAAGAGTAAAAAATAGTTAATTGTGGCTAGATCAAGTACAGAGGCTGAATATAGATCTATGGCTTATGGTGTTTCAAAACTGCTTTGGGTGAGATCTCTACCGAGTAAGATTGGAATAAAAGTTGAGGAGCCCATGATGTTATATTGTGACAACCAAGCTACAATCAATATTGCCCACAATTCAATTCAGCATGACAAGACTAAACACATTGAGGTTGATAGGCACTTTATAAGAGAGGGTAACAACTAGAGAAGTCTGCTTGCCTTATGTCTCCTTTAAACTACAGTTGGCTGATGTCTTCACCAAAGGGGTTGCAAAGAACAAGCTTGAATACAATCTACGCAAGTTAGGAATGTGTGACATTTACTCCTGTTACGAAATTGTAGGCTATAAATATGTAGTATTAGCCCAATTAGGAATAACTTGATTATAGGAATTATTCTTTTTTTGATTTTCTTCCTATTTTAGTATCTACAAGGCTATATGGTTTTTTTCCTTTTTTGTATATGCAAGGTTGTATGATTTTCTTCCTTTTTTGTATCTGCAAGGCTGTATGATTTTCTTCATTTTTAGTATCTACAAGGTTGTATATATATGTACTACTTTCTCAATAGAAAGACATCAATTTCTTCTAATTCTTGTTCTATCACATGGTATCAGAGCTGGAGACACCAATTCCAGTCTGAAACTAATTTTTGGTTTTCTTCCCTCTGCTGCCCAAGTGAGCAGCTTTGAATTCTTTATGTTGCCCAAGTGAGCAGCAGTTGCGATCTCTAGGTCACCCATTCCGAGTGACATCTGCATCTCACTGCCCCTACCAGTGGAAGCGGAATCCCAGATCGGCCTACCCACCTTCACCCATCTCTTCTTCACTTCGATCAGGAGAGGGCTTTCAAGTCTACAACAGGTCAGAGAGTAGCACAGCAACCTCGGTGTTACTCTTGTGGTGTTTGTTTGCCCATCAGGAAAGTCTTTCTTCTTTGTTCTTTTTATACAGTTGATATTTCGGTGCTGCCAGTTGTGGTTTCTTGCTGTTTGGGTGTTGCATCTGTTGCCGATTTTGTTTTATTGGCTTTGCTGGTTGTTAAAAGTTTATTTTCCTGTGTTTATGATGGCGGTTGAACAAAAGAACTTGGCTATGCCTAATGTTATCTCCATTCTGTCTAAGATCACTAAACAAAAACTAAACGGAACTAATTAATTAGACTGGAGTAAGACTGTTCGTTTGTATTTACGGAGTATCTCTAAGGACAACCATCTGACTAAGGACCCTCTTACTGATGAGACCCGCACTGAATGGCTAAGGATTGACGCTCAATTGTTTTTGCAAATCCACAATTCTATTGAGAATGAGTATGTCGGTCATGTCTCTCACTGTGAGTTTGTAAAAGAACTAATGGAATATTTAGCTTTTTTGTTCTCTAGTAAAGAAAATATTTCCCGTATTTTTGATGTATGCAAGACATTTTATCGGGCTGAACAATAGGATCATTCTCTTCAGACCTATTTCATGAATTTCAAGTGCACTTATGAATTATTGAACGCCTTGTTACCTTTCAGTACTGATATCAAAATTCAGCAGACTCAACATGAACATATGGCTATTATGAGTTTTATGGCTGGCCTTAATCTTCAATTTGATGGTGCTAAGTCACAGATTTTGTCTAATCTTGAGATTACCTCTTAAAAGATGTCTTTACTAGGGTCCTTCGTACAGATACTAGTTTCCATACCTCACCTGTACAACAATCTAGTGCACTTGTCAGTCAGAATAGTGGATCAACTGGCCGGTCTCGTTCTCAGAATAGTAGCAGAGGTGGCAGTAATAGTGGTTGGAATGCTGGAACTCAGGCCACAGGGGGAGTAGTTTGCTACGATTGTCATGAACCATGACACACTAAAAGGACTTGCCAGAAATTGCTAAAGAAAAACCAGAAGTCTTTTGGGTCTCAGTCAGCTCACGTTGTAACTACGAGTGATGCTCCTCATCCATCGTCAAATCAGACCATTACAATTTCTGCAGATGAGTATGTGAAATTTACCCAGTATCAAGAGGCATTAAAAAACTCCTCTCAGTCCATCACTGCCCTTGTTGAGTCAGGTAAAACCAATACATGTCTTCTTTCTTCTTCCTCTCAGTGGGTCATTGATTCTGGTGCAACAGATCATATGATAGGTAATCCTAGTTTCTTTTCCACTTTCCAATCACACACTTTTCTTTCTTCAGTCACCTTAGCAGATGGTTCTATTTCTTCTGTCCTTGGTTCTGGCACTATCAATCCCACACCAACACTTTCTTTGTCATCTGTATTGAGTTTACCAAAATTTTCTTTTAATTTGGTATCTGTTAGCAAACTCACTCGTACTCTTAACTGTTGTATCTCATTCTTTCCTGATCATTGTCCGTTTCAGGATTTTATGACGAAGAGGATTATTGGTAAAGGACGAGAATCAGGAGGTCTGTACATTTTGGATACCCAGGAACCTTAGACCATTGCCTGTTCCAGTACTTTATCTCCTTTTGAAGCTCATTGTCGGTTGGGGCATCCATCTTTACCTTTGTTAAAGAAGTTATCTCATCAGTTTCATGATGTATATTCTTTAGATTGTGAGTCTTGTCAGTTTGCAAAACATCATCGTCTATCGTCTGTTTCTCGAGTTAATAAAAGGTCTAGTCATGCTTTTGAGTTAGTACATTCAGATGTTTGGGGACCTTGTCCTATTATGTCTAAGACTGGATTTCGATATTTTGTTACCTTTGTGGATGATTTTTCTCGTATGACTTGGCTTTATTTAATGAAATCTCGTTCTGAGTTGCTTTCAAATTTTAAAACCTTTTGTGCTGAAATAAAAACCCAGTTTGATGTGTCCGTACAAACATTACGAAGTGATAATGCCAAAGAATATTTCTCTGATTCCTTCTAGACTTACATGACTCAGAATGGAATTCTCCATCAATCATCTTGTGTTGATACTCCATCTCAAAATGGAGTGACTGAGAGAAAAAATAGACATCTTGAAACTGCCAGGGCTCTTTTATTTCAAACACATGTTCCTAAACAGTTTTGGGCTGATGCTGTTTCTACAGCGTGTTTTTTGATTAATCGCATGCCTTCCACTATTCTAAATGATCAGATCCCTTATAAGATTCTGTTTCCTAATAAATTTGTGTTTCCTGTTGAACCTCGTATCTTTGGATGTTCTTGTTTTGTTCGTGATGTTCGTCTGTAGGTTTCCAAATTGGACTCCAAATTGGAAAATTTAGTCAGGTAGTAGAGAGGTTTGGGATGAGGAAGTGCAAATCTGACCATATTGCTTTCTATAAGCAGTCCACATTTGGCATCATTCTACTTGTATATGTAGACGATATTGTTATCACTGGGAGTGACACGAAGGGAATCTCATCATTGAAATCTTTCTTGCAGAGCTAGTTCAATACTAAAGATTTGGGGCACCTAAAATACTTCTTGGGGATTGAGGTGGCAAGGAGTAAAAGAGGCACTTTCCTATCTCAGAGGAAGTATGTTTTGGACTTGTTAACAGAAACTGGGAAACTGGGAGTCAAACCATACAGTACTCCAATGCTTCCTAATCAGCAACTCACAAAGGATGGAGATGCTTTGGATGATCCTGAACGATATAGAAGATCAATTGGAAAGTTGAACTATCTCACAGTGACTCGTCCAGACATTGCTTACTCAGTTAGTATTGTAAGTCAATTTATGTCCTCTTCTACAGTGCATCATTGGGCAACCTTAGAACAAATCTTGCGTTACTTGAAAGGAGCTCCTGGACGGGGGATACTGTATCGGAATCATGGTCACAGTAACATTGAGTGTTTTTCTGATGCGGACTGGGCAAGTTCCAAGATTGATCGAAGGTCTACTACTGTCTATTGTGTTTTCGTTGGTGGTAATCTGGTTTCGTGGAAGAGTAAGAAGCAAAATGTGGTGTCGCGATCTAGTGCAGAATCTGAGTATACAGCAATGGCACAAGCTTCGTGTGAGGTTATGTGGGTTTCTCAACTCTTAACTGAGGTCGGTCTTAAAGTCTCAGTTCCAGTGAAGCTATGGTGTGATTCATATTGCATCGAATCTAGTTTTTCATGAACGAACTAAACATATCGAGATAGACTGTCATTTCGTTTGTGAGAAAATTCAACAAAACTTGATCTCTACAGCATATGTGAAGATTGGAGAGCAGTTAGGAGATATCTTTACAAAAGCTCTTAATGGAGCTCGGATTTCTTATATTTGTAACAAGCTGGGCATGATTGACATCTATGCTCCATCTTGAGGGGGAGTTTTACGAAATTATAGGGTGTAAATATGTAGTATTAGCCCAATTAGGAATAGCTTGATTATAGGAATTATTCTTTCTTTGATTTTCTTCCTATTTTAGTATCTATAAGGCTGTATGATTTTCTTCCTTTTTTGTATCTATAAGGCTGTATGATTTACTTCCTTTTTTGTATCTGCAAGGCTGTATGATTTTCTTCCTTTTTAGTATCTACAAGGTTGTATATATATGTACTACTTTCTCAATAGAAAGACATCAATTTCTTCTAATTCTTGTTCTATCACAACTCCCAACTTCAGGGGGAGTGTTGAGGTTTTGGACAAATTGTGTAGTCTATAGTAGCAGTTTTTGATTATTTATTGTTTAGATAGGAAGTGGGGACCTTAACACTCTTGTTGGGTCCTTTTTGAGTAGTTATTTTAAATGTTTTATGCTGTTTTATGTGTTAGCCACCCTATAAGGGCATATTGGTCTTTCTACTCTATTATTTTAAACTATAAATGATAGTGAGAAGGCAGCCAGCATTATTGCTCTCTTTTCTCTCAAATCTCTTCTCTTCTCTTTCTCCTTTCTTCTCTTTTTCTTCAAGAAATATTATTTTCTTTTATAGATTTTTTTTATTTCAGCACTTTTCTACTAGAGCAGCAAATTGAATGAGCTTTGATCGGGTTTAAATGGGGTTATAATATGTCATTTCGAAAAATGTTGAGGATATTTTGGTCTTTTGGCCAGGTCTGAAACGCGTCTGGCTGTGTTCAGTGCCTGGCCTGTGTCTTATTAGTTCAGATCTGAAAAGACCTCTATTCAAACACACACCCAAACACGTCTGGTGTCTGAAAAGCAATGTTTTCAGACTTCAGAGGTCTGAAAGGTGTTATCAAATGCCACCTAAAGAAAAGTTAATCTGGTGACGAGGTAACAAGTTGGCTGTACACCTGCTGATGCCATCTGTATGGTCACTGATGTCAATAGTGCTTCAGGAAGCATGCTAGCACAATACAATTTTGAGGGCTCTGATACCAACTTGTGACTTATGGTGTTTTGTGTGAAGAAGAAGGGAGGTATTGGCATGAATGGGTGAGAATCAGAGTTGGATTCCACACCCTCATGAACTCAAATATTAGAATGGTACTATTAAAATAAAGCCCCTTTATTGTTAATAGGTGACAGTCAATCAGTCTAACTACAAAGACAAATGCCCTTGGAACCATTCAGCCATCTCTAGAAAGCTGAAAGTTAGACAAGTAGCTCGGCATTTGCTCCTCTTGGCTTAATTTGGAGCAGTCACACTGGCCTCATTAGTTTCCTTTCTGATCTGGTTCCTTGCCTTGGGCGAAAGTCTTACCAAAGATGACCTGATCAGAAGAGGAATCCAAATTCAAGATCTCAGGCATGTCTTCTGTGGAGGTTCACTGGAGACAGCTGACCATCTTTTTATCCACTGCAGTCCGTTTTTGTTTTCTGAACAACATCTGCTGCAGTCTCTCTTAAAGAATTTGGTTGCATTTTATTTGAGCTGTTTGGGCTCTATCCCAGCTCTGCTAACTGCTATACTCCTGGAGAATTAGGAGCCTCAGCAGCAGAAGAAGAATATTGTGGGACCTGATTCCAGCTGCGGTGATGTTGGTACTATGGTCTGAGAGGAACAATAGGATTTTCAAAGCCAAATCCCCAAAGGAAGATGAGATCCTTTGCAAGATAATTTGCAAGATTACTTCCTGGTGCTTAGCTGTTAAGAAGTTTGCTTTCCTAACAGTTTTTATGTTGCTGAGAGAGAAATGTTTGTATAGCATCTACTGTTTGACTTCTCTCTGTTTTCCCTTATTGCTGTATTTCTCCATGGTTTTGCCTTACACAGGCATGGGGGTGGTGTCTTTCATGTAACAAGATTTTACCTTACCTTCTATAAAAAAAAAAAAAAAGAAGAAAAAAAGACAAGGCTGAAAGTAAGTGACTAGATGGATTTAACGCTCATTCCTCCCGTCATCATTATCTGCCTTGAAACCTGTCATAATATGTACTATTTTGTTAACTTGTTTGTGTTGACAAGCTGTGGGATTTGTTTTATTTTTATTTTATTGTTATTGGTCCTCTACCCATAACCTTTTCTTAGTATTTCTGGCTGCCTATGTATCAAGGATATAATTGTCATTGTACATGTTTATTTCTCAAAACAATAGGATATCGGGTGGCCAGAATACTTATGTAGGAATGGCAGTGGGGCCCTGACTCCGACTTTGAAATAAATTCCCATCTCCCACCTCAATCCCCACCAAGGATAAAAGTTATCCTCCATCCCTGATCCCCAATGGAGACGGGTTCCCTATGGCCACGGGAACCCAAATCCTTGAAAATATTTAATTAACAGTATTATTTGGAAAATAAATTTACTTAAAATAAAGAAAATTTTAAAATATAAATAATATTGTGTGTGTGTGTGTATATATAATTGGGGTCGGGGGGTGGGGACTTCACTCCCCATCCCCAACCCTGTCCCTGGTTGGGGATCCCTATTGATCCCCTCCCTGCCAAGCCAATCTCCATCCCCGACCCCATTGGGTTGGGGAGACTGGATACCCTCCCCCCCGGTTGCATTTTTCTTCCTTTTCAATTTTCTTCTCTCTTCTCTCCATCTCTCTCTTGCTTTCTTATTTTCTTTTCAGTTTTTCCTTTATTTTTCAGTCAACAGTTCTGCTACTATTTGAACTTGAAAGATTTGCTAACCAGTCAAAAGAAAAAAAAAGAAGCTTTAAAGATTTTCTCCTTGTATGGGATGATTGTATCCTCTATTCTTGATCTTGACGTTCCCCGACAGAAGAGTGCAACCTGTTTATAAAGTACTACAGATGTGCAACTTAATTTTCTCCTGACAACCTGAAATGCAAAGTTCTACAGTTTGTCAACCAGTAGTATCAAGCTTGGTGATAAGAGAGTATTACATGACAGGCGTTGAAATCTATTATTGCCATATTATTAATTTGGTAAAACACTTTAACCATTATGTCAATGTGATCTTACACTTCATTAGCATCGGGTTTGAGAGAACATATTGAATTGTTAATAGTTGTTATAATTTGGCCTGCCTTTGAGTTCTGTTAGTCTGATAACAACCAAGAAGAAAGAGGGAAGAAAGAGAGAGAGAAAGGAGGAGAAAAAGAGAGAAGAAAAGTCTGGTTCGAATTAGTGAAAAGTTACTCTCCCATTTGGCCAGACATGTTTTTATATTATTAATATAATGGAAAAGACACATGTGCCCTTATTTAAGTGATGGACACTAGTTCTAATATAATATTACAGATCAACAACCTCAACATAAGTATAAAGACATAAATACCCCTACACTAACACTCCCCCTCAAGCTGGTGAGTATATATCATATAATCACAACTTGTTACATATGTAGTCCACTCTTCCCCGACTCAACCCTTTTGTAAATAAGTCCGCCCACTGGTTTCCTGTATTAACGTATGTAGTGTCTCACTCCATTCAGCACCTTCTCTCTTACAAAGTGATAGTCAACCTCTATGTGGTTGGTTCTTTCATGAAACACCGGATTAGAAGAAATATGAACTGCAACCTAATTGTCACAATAGAGCTTCATTGGAGTATTAATGTTGTATCCTATCTCCTGTAAAAGGTTCCTTAGCCACACTAATTCACAAGCAGTATGTGCCATAGCTCTATATTCTGCCTCTGCACTACTTTTTGCCACAACTGTCTGCTTCTTACTTGTTCATGTCCCCAGATTACCCCCTAGAGAAGTGCAATAACCTATGGTAGACCGCCTATCATAGAACCAGCCCAGTTAGCATCAGTATACCCTTCTATTTCAAGTGTTCCACCACTTTTGTATATCAAACCATGACCAGGGGCCCCTTTTAAATACCTCACAATTAGAACCGCATTCCAATGAGGAACCAAAGGTTTCTACATGAACTGACTTACCACACTAACCGCAAATGAAATATCTCGCCTAGTAATGGTTAGGTAGTTTAGTTTACCTACAAGTCGTCGGTATCTGCCAGGGTCTTCAAACACTTCACCCATATCACTGCTCAGCTTAATATTTGTTTCAATAGGTGTTTCAGCTGGTTTAGCACCTAACAAACTTGTTTCCTCCAACAAATCAAGCACATATTTCCTCTGACACAAATTAATGCCGTGCTTAGACCTTTTTACTTCTATCCCCAAGAAATATTTCAATTTACCGAAGTCCTTTGTTTGAAAATGTTCCTGTAGAGAAGTTTTCAACCTGTTAATGCCCATTTTATCATTCCCGGTAATAACAATATCATCTATATACACCACCAATAGTATTTTTCCTGTTGGAGAGTCATGATTGAAGACGGAATGATCAACTTGCACTATTTCATACCAAACTTCTTTACCACCTCACTGAACCTACCAAACCATGCTCGAGGAGACTGTTTAAGCCCATATATAGCCTTCTTTAGTCTGCATACCTTACCATCCTCCCCCTGAGCAACAAACCCTAGTGGTTGCTCCATGCAGACCTCCTTGAGCAAATCACCATGCAAAAAGGCATTCTTGATATCAAGCTGATATAGGGGCCAATCATACATAGCTGCAAGAGAGATCACAACACGAACCAACCCTATCTTAGCAAATAGGGAAAAGGTCTTTGTATAGTCAATACCATAGGTTTGGGAGTACCCTTTTGCAACCAATCGAGCTTTCAGGCGCTCAGCACTACTATCAGGCAAATACTTATAGTATAAACCCACTTACAACCGATAGTTTGCTTCCTAGGAGGAAGAGCGGTGAGGTCCCAAGTATGATTATGAAGTAGAGTGGAGAGCTCTTCTTCCATTGCACGACACCACCCTGGAGAGGCAAGGGCTTCCTGGACATCCTTAGGAACAACAACTGAGGATAACAAAGAGATAAACTGGCGATGGGAGGCGGAAAGGTGAGTGAGTGAAACATGATTAGAAATAGGATGAAGGGTGCAAGTGTGTTTACCTTTCCGCAAGGCAATGAGAAGATTAAGATCAGATACTGGGTTCGGGGCTGGTGTGGAGACAACTGCTAGATCTGTCGATGGCGATGGAGTCGGAGGAGTAGCAGCTGGTACACATGGGCGATGTGTATACACTTGATGGATAGGTGGGCGTTCAACAGGTGGTGGCATTGGAGGCAAGGACTTGGTCACGGTTGGAACAAGGGGAACAAAATCGACAATTGGAAGTGGAAGAGGGGGAGGTGATGAAGAGGAAGAAGCATCACCGGACCCCAAGAAAAACAGAGTAGGCTCAAAGAATGTAACATCAGCACACACAAAAGAACATTAAGAACTAGGATGGTAACACTTATACCCTTTATGGGTCCGAGAATAGCCAAGGAAGATGCACTTAAGGGATCGTGCATCTAACTTGTCATTCCCGGGGCCCAGATTATGGACGAAGCAGACACACCCAAATACCCGAGGAGAAAGAGGAAACAGAGACAAGGTGGGAAACAGGGTAGTAAATGGGGAATGACCATTAAGGATAGATGTGGGTATCCGATTAATCAAGAAGCAAGAAGTAAGCACCGCATCACTCCAAAAGGGTTTGGGAACATTCATGTGATGCATGAGGGATCGTGTTGTTTCCAAGAGATGACGATTCTTTCTCTCAGCCACCCCATTTTGTTGTGGGGTGTAGGTACATGAGGTCTGATGTATAATGCCATCTTGGTCCAAGTATTCTTGAAATGATGAAGATAAACATTCACAGCCATTATTAGAAGGAAAAATTTTAATGTGAACACCAAATTGATTGTGAATCTCAGCATAAAATTTTTGGAAGATGGTAAACAGTTCATTTCTTTCTTTCATTAAATAGAGCCACGTCATCCTTGAAAAATCATCAACAAAAATGACAATATCTATATCCATTGTATGACATCACTTTATAAGGATCCCAAACATCCGAGTGAATCAAAGAAAAAGGACTCGACACATTGTTATCAACCCTAAAACTAAAGGGAACACGATGGTGTTTCCCAAACTGACACGAATCACAATTTAAAACTGAAAGTTGACTCAACAGATGAACCAAAGATTTCAAAACTTTCAGCGAAGGATGACCAAATCGACAGTGCCACTAGAGAAGAGAGAGAGATGACTGGAGAGTTGCTGATGTTCTTCCACTACCGTCAAGATAATACAATCCACCAACTTTATGCCCTCCACCAATCTTCATCCCCGTCTTGAGATCCTGAAAAACACACATAGAAGGGTAAAAGGTAATGGAACAATTAAGTGACTTGATTAGGTTACTAACAGACATAAGGTTAAACGGAAATTTAGGGACATACAAAACTGAGGATAGGGATACAGGGTACAGGTCAACATTACCAATACCACAAATGGAGGATGTGGAACCATTAGCAAGGGTAACAGATTGTGATGTTGAGCAATGAGAGAGGGAAGAAAACACACCTGGAGTTCCAGTCATGTGATCGGAGGCTCCAGAGTCAGTAATCTAGGGATTGGGTGGATGCCAAACAAGCCATACCTGAGTGTGTGAAAGTAGTCGTGTTCTGCTGAGATGTGGATTGGACAAACCTCTCATACTCATCACGGGGAACACTCACCATCTCTTTCCCGGAACCATCTGTGGATATAGGAGGCATCTGATCAGCTAAACGATTCTCTTGTCTGAAACTGGAACTGGTGTCACTAGTCATGGCATGATTGGCCTGGGTTGAGGGTGGACCATGTAGTCATAGCAATAATTATTGGTATGTCCATCCATACCACAATGAGTACACCTCCTCGGACCTGAGCCACGTCTTCTACCACAGACTCCCCCTGAATATCTACCTCCAGTACGACCACCACCACGGTTATATGTAGGTCCACCATTACTACTCCGGCCATATACCGGACCCATTGCTACCACCACGGCCAGACTGAGCTCCTCGAGCTCCACCTCTAACACCACGACCCCTTGACACTGCAAAGGCTGATCTATCTGAGAATTAGAGTTCTTAGTAGATCCAATAGAAGTCCTTCGAAGTCGAGCAAACATCTCTTCTAAAGAAGGGAGAGCTGACCCTCCTAGTATTTGAGCCTGTATTGGTTCAATACTCAGATTTCAGCCCCACCAAAAATCGAGTCACATCAAGTTGTTCTCTTTGTTGTTGCTGAATTTTGACATCAGAAGTGGGGGTGATAAACATTCAACTCATTATGGATGTTTCTCATACTAGCATAGTACTCCTCAAGACTCTAATTGCCCTGTTGCAGATTAAAGTATTCCTGATACAACTGATATACTCTGGTTGTATTGTCTTGACCAGAATACAACTTCTTAGCATGGTTCCACACATCTTTGGCAGTGTCAAGAAACATGAAGTTTACACTAATCTTGGGTTCCATACTATTCCATAACCACGCGATAATCTGTGCATCCTCTTGTTCCCAGTCTTTATACTCATGAGAATCAGTTGAGGGTTTCTCCTCCCTTGTGTGTTTCACCTTCTTCTTTGCCTTTAGAAAAACTTCTATAGATTTAGCCCAAGGTACATAATTCTCTCTATTTAGTTTAATGGAGGTCATTTGAACATTTAGGTAGTCAGTAGGTATCATCACATTAGATTTGCTATCACTGTTATCTCCCATTGCTGAATTCTGTTATCACTGAATTCGGCACACTGCACACTGTTTGATCACACTGGTTTCAGCACTTGTTATTGCTGAAGATTGCACTCTTTACACCACAAACCCTACCCTACGACTACCTGAAATCTCACCACTATATGAGCACCACTCCTCTTGCGAATCACACAAAAAAAAAACAGCATAAACCCTAGCACACTACAGTCTGAAATTCCATCATACTATCTGAAACATAATTCCTATTTGATTCATAACAGAAAATATGCATAGAAACCTCTTACCTCATCACTTGAAAGACAAACCACACGACAAGAAAATCAGTCCACACAAAACACCCACTGCACCACACGAATCAGCCCCCTTCTCTTCATCGATTAGGGGAGGGCTTCTTAGAAACCACAGCAACCGACCACACAAGACACAACTAGAGGCATAGAAACCTCCAAGGGAAGAGGGCGACCACTCCTTTTCAGCCCTTTCCCTTATCTCCAATCGATGGCAGAGAAATCAAGGGAAAACCCTAGATTGAGTGCACAGAGAACAGAAATCTGGGCAGATCCGAGTTGCTTAGTTGAGCTCTGATACCATGTTATAATTCGGCTTGCCTTTGAGTTCTGTTAGTCTGATAATAGCCAAGAAGAAAGAGGAAGAAAGAGAGAGAGAGAGAGAGAGAGAGAGAGAGAGAAGAAAAGTCTGGTTCGAATTAGGGAAAAGTTACTCTCCCATTTGGCCAGACATGTTTTTATATTATTAATATAATGGAAAAGACACATGTGCCCTTATTTAAGTGAGGGACACTAGTTCTAATAGAATATTACAAATCAACAACCTCAACATAAGTATAAAGACAGAAATACCCCTACACTAACAACAGTAAAGCATTTCTTATAAACATATCATATTTAGTGATGTTTAGGCATTATGTCTACATTGCATTATTAGAAGGGTTGGAGATATATTTATATTAATGGTAACTGGGTAAAGTGTAAATTTGTGCTCACTGTTTGGGAGGAAAGGAATGGAAGGTTATTTAAGGATAAGTTTCAGGATAGAAGAGCCATCATTGATCTCACCTGTGTAAGAGTTGTGCATTTGGTGAAGTCTTTAAGCTTGTTCAGCTCCTTACTTTTGATGACATCTTCAGGAATTGGGGGCTGATAGCTAACTCAGTCATATCCAGAGTCACTATTCAACCAAATTGTGTTGAACCCCCACATCTATTAATCAAGCTTAACTTTGATGGTTGTAGCAGAGGCAATCCAGGCCCCTCTGGCATCGGGTAAGTCTTTAGACATCATGATGAGAGTATAATTGAACCTTATTTTGGACCAGCAGGACATGGAAATGCAGTTAGAGTGCAAATTCTAGCAGTGCTACAAGTTTTAAATCTGGCCAAGAGAAACAACTTAAGCAATACCATCATTGGAAGGAATTTAAAAGTGGTGGTGGAGTGGGTACGTAATGAATGAAAGTTCCCATGGAAGTATACACACCTTATGAGAGAGATCAATGAGCTAAAGAGAGGCAGAGTTGTTGCTGTGGGGTGGATTTACAGAGCTGCCAATGGTTTGGCAGATGGTTTAGCAAGACAAGGGTTAGAAAGAGAGAATCTCTTCTGGGGGGATGGGATTTCTACTTGATGTACTGTTTATCTTATTAGAACCAGCTCTGGCTTAGGCCATCTCAACCTCTGGGTTGGCTGATTCCTTGTACTTTAATAATTTATCTTAATGAAAGTGTTCTGTTATTCATCAAAAAAAAAATTGTGCTCGCTGTTATAGTGTTATGTACTAGGTTCATTACAAGTGCATTGAACAACTGGGATCACATTATCAATTCAAGCAAGTATATTAGACAAGTCTTGTGAAACTTTTCTGCATCTAATCTTCTCCATTCTTCCTTTCTATTTTTTTATGCCTAATCTTTTTGTGTATTTTCCCATTTACTTGTGATGTAACTAATTCCATATAGATTGATTGCAAACTGGCATGCTGGCCTATACAATGCCAAAGTTCTGAATTTGGCTCTTCTAATTACATTGCAGTTTGGACGATTTCTCTTTTACCTTCACTTCTATAATAAGAGAATTAGAAGCTATATTATCATTTGATGATGTGAGGTTAAAGGCTGTATTGGAGTCCTATCAGCATATGCACACAGCTAGGACAGGCCCTTTCAGAGCACTACAACTCGTCTCTATACTTGTCTTCACCATCCATACTCTAAGTGTGAGCCCAAAATTACAACAGTTGAAACAGTTTAAGGACATGCAGCAGCCTGTTTTGATACAACTGGCATTAACTTCAACATTCATATGTGTGGGTCACCTCGTTGATAGATGTGCAATGGCTGATCCTGTGGACCATTGCCCTCTTCTACCAGCTATCTTAGTATTTGCGGAGTTGCTCGTAGACATACTGGATATATCAGAAAAAAATGAGGCTGATGAAAGATATGCAAATGCAGTGAGCTATTTTTTTCGAGCTTTTGTTGATCTTTTGAACCGGCTTGACCATAAAGGGGGTGAAATTGAGTCTCCAGATCATACTGCCCTATGGGAAGATCATGAATTACGGGGATTTGCACCAGCTACTCATTGTCATGCTCCACTAAATTTTTTAACTAAAGAGAGAAATGGATTTGAAGATGGACATGAATGTCAAATTCGTATTCAGCGTATCTTTCTTGCTGCCATGAAGGTTGTGAACAGATCAAACGGATGTCAGAAGTTAATCTTTTATGATAAAATTGGTAGAAAATTCTGTACAGCAGAGCAAATGATAGTGCCTCAAGGGAGAGAATTAGAAGCAGCAGATAAATCTACCCTTGATGTCAAAGAACAGGATTTACAGCAGTATCCTCCTGAGTTTGAGAAGAATAATGTAGCTTCAGAAGAAGCTGAAATGCTGGTTAATGAAGGTAATCAGAATAGTGCAGATTTGCTTGGGAGCTCTGCTGCTGTGGAAGAGGAAGAAATTATTCTCTTCAACCCCCTCACAAGATATAATTCAGCACCACTTTATATTCCTGAATCTACTTCTCTTGCACCACCTTCTGGTGAATGCTTGCGTCGTGGTTATTCATTACATGTTGCCCAAAGCCAGCCTTGCATTGATTCATCCAGTTTGAATTCAAACACCACTGGTTCTAGCTGCAACAAGACATTCAGATACAATGATAATTTTACAGGGGATTCAGTAACATGCCCATTTTTCAAAAATGGCATTTCTGCTGGGCCTCCCTCCCTCAGTTCATGGGTCCTTAACAGAGAAAATTTAGGCACCTCAGAAATGAAAGAATCCTCTGATACTGGTAAATATGGCACTGGGTTCACTGAGGACATTGTTAATGCATCCATGACCAATCTCTCCATTAGTGGAATTCCAGTAGGTCAGCAAGATAAGAAAGTAACTTCTCCCAATTCTGCTTCACATTGTACATATGATCTCCTTTCTGAGAGGGATTCTGTCATTGGTCCTGGGTATGCATCTTCAAGTACTCATTATTCACCACCTCCTTATTCAACCCCATTACCATCTGCACCATTGCTACCAGATGATGCCACATGGTTTATTGGTGATTCATATAAATATTTCGAATGCAAGGATTTAGGGGACATTAAGCATATGCCAGGGTTGCAAAATTACTCAGGAGTAAACACTTGCTCAAATTGGGTTGGAACTCAGGGTCCAGACAGCTTTTATCCTGGTGTCCCTGGGTTCACAAATGGATATACCCCATTAAGAGGAATAACAGATTATGCTCAATGGAATCATAACTTCCAGGGAAATCTCGATCTTGATCGGTTGGATGGCAATACTTGGCCAACCCAGTTCGTTTCCCCTAGTAATCTTCAAATGTTCCATGGTCATGATGTTTACAGGCCAAATCCTTATGATCGTTGGATGAACCCTTTACTTGTTAATCCAGTGAAGTACTTGGAGGTCCCATCATTGTATCCAGGTTTTTCTCTTGTATATGGTACTAATGAACAGAGACTGGATAAGGTTTCTTGTGGTTACCAGCCAGGCGCTTTCGGGTATGGTACTGCTGGTGCTGGGGACTTGAGATCTGAGCAGCAGATGCTTCTTCAATATCTGAAAACAAAGGAATGGTGCTTGCAACAGGAATCCCAATTGGGAGGTTCCACTTAAATGAGAACTTAGAGTCTAGAAATGAGTAGTTGACATAACCAGCGAACTAATGCTTTTCTTTGGCATCTATATATAAACGTATAATAACTGTATATATGTATATATAACTTGTACAAAAGAGAGCTCCACTCTCTTTCTTCATATCTGGCTTTTCCCTACCACTTGTAACTCCGCGGTGTTTTTTTTTTTTTTTTTTTCCTTTTGTGTCCTCTCTCCTCTCGTTCTTTACTCCACCTCTTTGTCAAACTCAGCTCACTCTGTCTCTGTCTCTGATTGCACGTGCTGCACGTGGCTAATGTTTATTCACTTCCTAAAATGAGAGTATGGAGTGTAAATGTTGTAAACTTGTGAGTTCTCTTTTAACTGATTTGATTTTGATGTGATTTGTATAAAAGATTGCATGAGATGGTCCATACTTGTAGTTGTAGCTCAGCACATCGCCAACTAAATATTTTGAATCCTAGCGGTCAATATGCTTATGCTTATGCTTATGCAATATTTGTTTTCGTAAAAAGTTGTTTGGTTAAGATTTTGATTTAAATATGGAAAGATTGTAGTCGCTGAAGGTGCCATGGTGGCAATTTTTCTCATCTAACCCATCCAATCCACCCATTTCAAATGTCTAGATGGAAATCAGGCTCGATGTGGAATGGGTTGGAGTTGGACAGTGAGTTCCGAACCAGTTGAATCTGATTGCAGTTCTCTCTCTCTCTCTCTCTCTGATTTTAAGTGAATGGGTTGAGTTAGACCCATTTATGTGCTATTTAAAATGGATGCGGCTTGTTCCTTTGTTATTTAGTTTGTTTTTCAATCCATGTTCAGCGTACCTATCAAAAAAAAAAAAAAAATGGAAATCCAGCCCAAATCCCAATCCAACCTCACAATACATTCTCCTCCTCTTAAACGATTCAATTTTGTTTGGCAGCCAAATACTCACAAAGTCGAAATACCCCGATTCAATGATACAATGTTTGTATCGTGCAGCCTTACTTGCAAGGCTCAAGGTTCAAAATATTCATACACCCCCATGCGTCTGAAGATGCATATGGAGGGTTTGATCAACATATATCCTATTTTTTAGGGGCTGATGTTAGCGCAGCTGGTTAAATTAAAATTTGAAAGTACTTAATCTTATATATAACTCAAAAGCAAAAGGCTGAAGGGCCGATTGCTGTGCATTTGTCAAATGAAATCTTTTTATAGGGGTCTTTATCAATCTCTCCATCGCAGAATTCAAATTTTCGTCTAACCTTGTATGGTGGCTGAAATTACAGTGCCAACCAATTCATAAATTGGTTTTTATTTTCAACTCCACCCCCACTATATGTTACCTAAATGTTTATCAAAAAGCCCCTCATATTTAATACACGGTTGCTTCCTTGCTCGAGACTTTTTCTTCCCGAAATCTCTGTCCAAGCACCACCTCTGCCGTTTCCTTCCAGTTGAGTCGTTGCTACTGAAACCAGTTTCGTCTTCAAGGTCGCCGGTGGTTCTTCGTGCCCGCGTTTTGAATCCCATGATCGAATCCCCTATATTATAGCTCCCTGAAACAGTGAGGGAAGCTAAGGAGTAATCGGTGGATTTGCAGATGGAAGCGAAGGATTTAAAAGGTCTGTCATATTCGCATATTCGAATAAACTTTTTACATAGCTTTCTAATTCAAATACAAAACAGAGGCTTCGGCCCATTATTCCTCTTCTTCTTCTTCCTATAAATAAATATAGAACATTAGTTTCAAGAGAGAAAAAAAGAATAAAAAAAAAAGTTTGGATTGTGTTGATCCTCGGATTGGCTGAGGATAGCAAAGTAATTTCGCCCCTACACGTGGCCGAGGCACTATAAGACCGAATATGTCAGAATAGAGGCCCTGGGTAATAATTCGAGGCAGAGTCTCTGACGTTCAAGTTAGTATGGATGGCGCACGAAGAGGCGAATCCTAATATAATTTGTGAGCCGAGTTCCAGACCGTAGATTGTATCTGATTCCTCCTTTTAACTAGAGGGGGCACCCATATTTATACTTGAGTTGCCTTAGGTGCGGATGAACGCCTGTGATGGAAGCCGTACAGAAGCGTACAACGGGCTTAGCAGGACCAAGTGAATGCTCCGCAATTGGCTCTGTACAAGGGGATCAGGGTAACCCCTGTTGTAGCAGATCTCATTTCCAGATTTGGCACTCGTGGGCTGGGCTTCCCAGCCCTGAATGGGATGGGTTGGGTCACCCTACATCACTTGCCTCCCACTCCTGAGGCTGAGGAGAAAAATTCGGCTTCGGTTGAGGGGAGTAGTAATGGTGAGCGCCAGTAGGCCCGGTAGCCGAGGTGTACCCTGCAGTGGCATCCTCTTTCGCATCTCTGCCTGATTCGTCTTCGTAAGTTGGGTCAAGGTTGAAGGTTCTCGCCTAGAGTTTGAAGGTTCTCTGGACTGGGATCGGGTCAAGGCCCTGACGAGGCAATACTTCATCCCTTTGTCCTATGGAGTGAGGACACTCGAGGTGGGTGAACGGCCGTGGACTCCCAAGGAGGGGGAGATCTGCGTTTATCAATACTTCCTCCAATTTGGTCTTCGGCTCCCCCTTCATCCGTTGATCACTAACATGCTAAGGGTGTATGGGATTACCCTTAGTCAACTAGCGCCTAATGCAATAGGAACCATTGTGGCGATGCTGGTGGCAGATCGTTTCCAGGGGGTGGAGCTGACGCCGAAGCTCTTCCAAGCGGTCTTCGTGCTGAGGAAGCACACTTCCGAAGCCAGTGTCTTCTACTTCCAGCCCTACAAGTCTAAGCCCGTAGATAACCCTTCTTCCATACACAACTAGAAGAGTAAATACTTCTTTTTGTCTTGTCCTGAGGGCTGGTCCTTCAAGTCGGGGTGGGGAGAGGCCAGCTTGTCCGCGGAGAAAAGTGCCCCTTGCTTACGAATGAGAGTGACGATCTCGCGTGGTTGCTCAATCTAGGGAGAGTCCGAGCCCAGCCCTTGGTGGAGGAGGAGATCCCATTGGTTTTTGCAGGGCTCAGCCCTACCCCCTTGGTAGGATAGGCCATGCAATTCCTTTCCACGTTTTCCTCATCTTCGTCTTTGTGTAATGCTACTGACTGCTATTTTGTTTGCAGATGTGCCGATGGACGCTCAGAAGGCCATATTTGACCGTGCCCGCGTGATACAGAAGGAGCGGGTGAAGGCTGGCAGACAAACGCCTTAGAGGCCCGTTGGGGGCATGCCAGAAAGAGAAGGCGCTGACCCCTACGAAGGGGGGGGGTCTTCCTGTCATGTCCCTGCCAAGGGGACGAAAGCACAAGTCCTTGCCAAAGGGACTTCTTCAACATCTCCCCCGAAGGGAGCCACTCTACAGATCCCTGCGAAGAGGAAGGGGACCATCAAGGAGGGCCAGTTGGGGCGCGACGAGCAAGTGCCACAGTAGCCGGCTGAGGTACCAAGGAGGCCTGCCGATGAGGTCGAGGAAGGGAGGAAGAGGCTAGCCGAGGGGGCCGAAGGGGATCAACCGCAGCAGAAGATGGCCCGCACCGGGAGTTCTACCGGTGTCGCCCCAAGGAGGCACTATAAGGTCAAAGAGAAGCTGAAGAAGATGCAGGATATCCTCTCCAAAGAGCAAATGGAGAGGGCTCGCGTAGGGAGCCTCATTTCTAAGGCTGAACGACGTCTCCAGCAGGCCGAGGCAGACATTGCTGAGGCGAATAAACGGGTGGACGAGGCAAAGAAGAGGGCCGAAGAGGCAGCTAAGAGGGCTGCGGAGGCCAAATAGAAGACAACCAATGCTGAGAAGAGGGCCCAGGAGGTAGGGAAACGGGCCGATGAGTTGGCCGATCTCGCCTCCGGGTTTTACTTGGACGGGATTGAGGACACCAAGAAGGCACTTGCGGCGGTGCTTCCAGACTTTGATGCTGAATCTTTGAAGGTGATCCCTGACTCTCGCGAAGAGGCTGCTGATTTTGCACTTCCTCCTTCGGTTGGTGGCGAGGCTTATGCCAAGCTTTTTCTCTTTCTTCTTTTTTTTGACTATGTACATGTATTCGGCCTAAGGGGCTGTGAAACACTTTTGTAAAGCCAAAAAAAATTTTGTACATGATGAAAATCAGTGACATTTTTTATCTTTGCCTCAAATGTTGTATTTGTTCTTTGTTGTGTTGTTTTTCCTTGTATTTTTTGCATTGTTTTTGCACTTATGCCTTTGTTGCCGAAGGGTGATTGCCTTTCCAAGAGAAAAATCACAGCATGAGACAAGTGTAGTTCTCTTCAGTTTACTTTACTTTGTACATTAGAGGCATGGCGGAGGGGTGGCCGAGGCGAAGCCTCCGCGGCTAGGCCGGTGCTTGCCTAGCCTAACGCGCTTCTAAGTGTTCACTTAGGCAAGGCCGAAGAGGCCTGTGATGGGGGAGGCCGGAGCGGAGCATGGGGCTCGTCTGGCTCTCTTCCCCTTACTCCTTGGGTAACTAACAAGATGACCTATCGATGTGAGAGTGGGGGCCGAGGCCGAGCTGAGGCTCGCTTGTCTCCCATTCTTCTTCTAAGTGTTGGCTTAGGCGAGGACGAAGTGGCCTACCGTATTGAGGGGTGGCCAAAGTAGAGCTAAGGCCTGTCTGGCTCTGTGGGATCTAGGCAGAGCCAAGGCTCGCCTGGCTCCCGTATACCCGTGCATTAGCTTCGGCGAGGTCGAGATGGCCTGCCCTTCTGAAGGGGATGAGAGATCCATCATATGGATAGCCGAACCATGCAAGTAGGTAGGGCGAAATTTCAAAAATTTCTCTCTCCCATGTGGGAATCACATTCCCTATTTTGGAAAATCTGCATTTTCAAGGATCAATCTTGAACCAAGAACCGTACTAGATTTGAAACCAAAAGGTAGGAGAGGGAGGTACCTGATACGAAGAAACAATATCTCCCAATGAAGGTGTTCACACCCAAGGAAAACTCCAAAGACTACTCCCACTGAATATGACACAATGTAGGGTGGAGCAGAATCAACAGGTTCTTCACAAGAATCGAATCCTTCAACAAAAATTCGATGGAGGGTATGTGAGCATGACTTCAAATCAGTTTTTCTCCAAAAACTGATATCAAGAACACTTCTTGATCGCTCCTACAATGGAGAACAAACTGGCAATGGCGACAGCAGGAGGAGGGCGTAAGAGAAGAAGATGGCGCAGTCTTATTGTACCTGTCTTCTCTCTTTCTGTGATCTGAGATTTGTTGTGACGATATGAATGGAGGTTCGTCCTCCTCCTCCTCCTTTTATAGCCTTAAAGAGAGCTCCTAATCTCATTAGGAGTTTCCTAATCCAAATCTATATTTGGATCAGGACTTCTCTTTAAGAGATAAGGATAAACCCTTATCTTATATGTAGATTAGATCAGCCCTCCTAATGTTATTAGGAGTTTCCAAATCCAAATTTGTATTTGGATCTAGACTCTCTGAGTGGATAGGGATTCCCTATCCTATCTACTGATCCAAATCCCAGATCCGCCCCTTCTTTAACTAATCAAATTAGACCGGTTCGAATAGGGCTTTAGGCCCATTAAGTCCACGTGCTCACTAACATTCCAGACTGTTGCCCAGTTGGGCTTCCTTGTATGGCATTGGGACCCAAACATTGATCTACACATTAGCCACATGGGTTCAGCTTAGCCTTTGTTACAAGGCCAGGCCGAATTCACTATTATGGGCAGTGAACCCCTGAGCCAATCACCATGTGCTCTTAATGGGTCCAACATTTACACTAAGTGGTCCCTGGACCAAGTCACCTTATAAAAACCTAGGGATTGTGGGCAGATGCAAGATTAGCCCATCAGGTATTACCCTCAATGGTCTTATACTTAACCTCTCAGCCCATAATGATCAAACACTGCCCCGACAAGAGAGGACCTCTCCCTCGGCTGCAAGGAACAGTGCTGCACTCTCTACTCACATGGATCCCTGGAATTAAAACCTTTTGCAAACATTTTGTAATCGTAACATATATGTATATCTTTATATAAATATATTTTGCAAACACAAATTTCAACGATTGAAATCGGCTGTTGGCAGCTTTGGTTTCCATCAGAGAGACTGCATCCCTGATCATTACCCTTGTCCGACAAAAGGGCTAATCTTGTAACTATGATCACCCATTTAGATGAATTATCGGACTGTCCCAACATACCCAGGTTTTGACCCCCTCTAAGGATCTCACTGATTGGCATATCAAAGACAGCCCAATCCGACACCTAGTGCAGTATCATAATCGAGTCTAGGAGTCAGGTGTAACATTCCAGTTTTGCTCATCTATCTCTAAGGTCCAGGGCAATACTGGAATTTTGGACTGGTTCAGGGTTTTAAGAAAACCCACACTGCATGTACATCAGGTCTCATCTTGGCAGCTGAGACAAGCCACCCCAACCAACTTGGTGGCACATCAGTGTTAGCCTTGGTACGATAAATCTCCCCAAATCTATCCAACGGCGGTGAAGATTCTAAGCTAACACGAGTTTCATATGTGTTCAGTTTAAGGGTATCACACAAAAACACACCATGATAACATGAATCAAATATCTACTTTATTCATTTACATTAAATGTCATAATGTACATCATTCTGATTGGAGCTAAGGGCATACACTGTCTAACAGCTCTCACTTGCACTTAGGTCCAATCTGGTATAAGCCGGAGTCTCATGCTTTCCACGTGTTTCTCAAATGCTTTTTGTGTCAGTGGCTTAGTCAATGGGTCTACTACATTTTCCGCTGATGCTACATTTTGAATTAGGACGTCCCCTATTCCAACTATCTCCCGTATTACATGGTACTTCCTCTCGATGTGCTTCGACTTCGAGTGGGCTCGTGGCTCCTTAGCCTGAGCAATGGCTCCAGTGTTGTCACACAACAATGGAATGGGTGATGTGCTAGATTGAACTAGTCTCAATTCGTGAATGAACTTCTTCATCCATATGGCTTCTTTGGCAGCTTCACTTGTGGCAATGTATTTGGCTTCGGTTGTGGAATCCGTCGTGGACCCCTATTTGCAGCTTTTCCATCAAATGGCATACGGTCCTATCGTGAAGATATAACTAAATGTAGACTTTCTATCATCTGGATCTGATTGGAAGTCGGATTAGTACACCCCTACATTTGTAGTGAACTACCATCAAACACCAGACAAAACTCTTTTGTCATTCGAATGTATTTTAGTATGTTTTTTCACAACAGTCCAATGCTCCTTTCCTAGGTTTGATTGGAATCTGCTCACCACACTCACTGCCTGAGAGATGTCAAGATGAGTGCACAGCATGGCATACATGATGCTCTCTATGGCTAAGGCATAGGGAATGTCTTTCATGCACTCAATCTCTTTGGGAGTCTTGGGAGACATACCCTTGGAGAGACTGACTCCATGCCTGAAAGGAACATTTCCTTTCTTGGAATTCTCCATGCTGTATCTCTTGACTATTTTGTTAATGTAAGCACATTGGGATAATCCTATTATCTCTTCGATCTATCTCTATAGAGTCGAAGACCCAGTATGTAAGAGGCTTCTCCAAGATCTTTCATGGAGAATTGTTGTGAAAGCCACACTTTCACCGTAGTCAACATTTCTATATCATTCCCAATAAGTATAATGTCATCTACATACAGAACCAGGAACGTAATCTTATCCCTACTGGATTTCCTGTAAACACAGGGCTCATCCGGATTTTGCTCAAAGTCAAACTATTTAACAGTAGAGTCAAACCGGATGTTCCAACTCCTAGAAGCTTGCTTAAGTCCATATATGGATCGATTTAATTTACATACCATG
Organism: Nelumbo lutea; assembly: GCF_056320005.1. Taxonomy (NCBI): domain Eukaryota; kingdom Viridiplantae; phylum Streptophyta; class Magnoliopsida; order Proteales; family Nelumbonaceae; genus Nelumbo; species Nelumbo lutea. The sequence continues at coordinate 135,091,014 of NC_142684.1, read as the reverse complement.
TGTTCCTGACCTGCAGCTATGAAACCTTGTGGTTGCTGCATTAGATATCTTCACTAAGATGTCCATTCAGAAACACAATTTTGACATCTATTTGCCAAATCTCGTAATCATGGTACGCTGCTATAGCTAGCACGATCATAATGGATTTAAGCATGCCCACCGGTGAAAAGGTTTCCTCATAATCGATTCCTTTTTTTTGAGTGTACCCTTTCACCACAAGACGAACCTTGTAGGTCTCAACCTTACCATCGGGGCCCTTCTTCCTCTTATAGATCCATTTGCAACCAATTGCTTTTACCCCAAGGAGCGGATCTACTAGAGTCCAGACTCCATTGGTCTTCATTGAATCCATCTCAGCTCTCATGGCATCTATCCACTTCAAGGAATCTATGTCCAACATAGCTTCCGTATAAGTCAAGAGATCCTCCTCACTGGTCGTGGCTTCCACCAAGTAACTTTTTTGGTCATAGCCAAAACGAATTGGAGGCCTGGAAACCCAGGTAGATCTCGTAGATTGGTCATTAATTGGAGCTTGTGGGACATCTCCCACTACCCCTGAGCGCTCTTCATCAAGAACAACATCTTGACGATGATTGTTCAGGATATAATCATCTTCCAAGAAATGTGCATTTTGACTACAGAACACCTTTTGTTCTCCTGGGTCATAGAATAAGTAACCCACAGAGCCTTTGGGGTAGCCTATGAATGAGCAACGACTGGTCTTGGATTCCAATTTGTCAGCACTCATTCCTTTAACATGTGTCGGACAACCTCAAATCTTCAAGTGTCTCACACTTGGTATCTTACCGGTCCAAAGCTCATAAGGAGTCTTCGAAACTGATTGGTTGGAACCCGGTTCAACACGTATATCGCAGTTTCTAATGCGTAACCCCAAAAGGATGTGGGTAATTCTGAGTGTACGAGAAGTGATCGAGCCATATCCAATAAAGTTTGGTTCCTCCTCTCTGACACACCGTTTAGTTGTGGTGTAGCAGGAGGAGCTAGTAGTGATACTATCCCATTTTCCTTTAAGTAGTCCTAAATTCATCAGAGAGATGCTCGCCACCTCGATCTGATCGAAGGGTCTTAATTTCTCTCCCTAACTATTTCTCGACCTCTTGTCTGAATTCTTTGAACTTTTCAAAAGATTCAGACTTATGTCTCATTAGGTACACAACCATACCGTGAGTAATCATCGGTAAATGTTATGAAATAAGCATGCTGGTTATGTATCCTAACATTCATGGGACCACATACATCAGTATGTATAAGGTCAAGTGTGTCTGTCGATCTTTCAGGCTTACCGTTAAATGGTCGTTTCGTCATTTTACCCTGAAGGCAAGGTTCATAGTTTGGAAGATTTTCTACAGTTAGAAAATCCAAAGAACCGTCATTTACCAACCTTGTGATATGATCTATGTTAATGTGGCCAAGTCGGTAATGCTACAGGCACGTGGGATTGACTGTATCACGGGTTCTTTTCTTGGTGTTATTATTCGACATAGTTTCGGTTATGTTTGTTTCCAGAAAACGATGGAGAACAGAGAAACCATTCTCAAGTTCTCTGTATGCGAGGAATTTGTTTTTTTTTATATAATCATATTACTAAAGAGAACAGAATATCCATCCGCACACAGTTTTGAAACAGAAATCAAATTTCTTCTCAAATTGTGTACATAAAAACAATCTTTTAATGTAATCGATCATTCTCTGAAATACAATTCTGCAGACCCTATGGTTGTAGCCGCAACACTTGCAGAAGCCCCCAAGTAAAGACTCACCTCTCTGTCACTCAGTCTTCTGCTTGTCCTGAACCCCTGTAGTGAGTTACACGCATGAGTTGAATCCCTGGAGTCAATACACCAGGAAGCAGAAGTTACTAATAAATTGGTTTCTATGACAAAGGATTCGAAATTACCTTGTTTCTTGGTCTCCAGTTACTGAGGACTGTTCCTCTTCCAATGGCCGACCTGCTTGCAGAAGTGACAAGCATTTGATTCTTTGTCTTTCCTCTACCTTTTGGTCTTGCTAACTTTCTTTTGAGGCTTCTTCTTTGCCTTCCTCTTCTTTTTGCCTGATTTGCAACCCTCAACAAGCATGACAATGGGCTCATCCTTATTTATTAGTTCCTCGGCCTTCTACAACATATTGTTGAGTTCCTGGATGCTAACATTTATCTTGTTCATGTTGTAATTCATGATGAATTGATTGATGGAAGGAGGCAAAGAATTTAGGATGACATCAACTTTGGTGACATTATCAAGCCCAGATCCAAGAGCCTCAAGTTCATTGATATATCCCATCATCTTAAGACAATTATCATGAACTTGCTGGTTCTTGGACATTTGTGCGGTCATGAACTGTTTGAAGACCTTCTAACGAGTAGAACGATTCTACTCCTCATACATTGTCTTCAATATATCCAAGATATCATTGGACAATTCGATCTGATCGAACTGTTGCTGTATCGAATTATCCAAGAAGGCTATGATGTAGCACTGGGCAAGAGAAATTTTCTCTTCCCATTATTGATAATCCCTCCTACGGGCCTCAGAAATAAAGGGAGTTTGAGGTGAAAGAAATAAAGGAAGCTATGTTCTCTATGGATAGGACAAAAGCTCCAGGTCTAGATGGGTTCACAATGGCTTTCTATCAAGATTGTTGGGAAATCTTGGAAGATGACCTAAAGCAAGTGATTGATGAATTTCACAGGAGGGGAGTAGTTAATTCGGGGTTGAACTCAACCTTCATAATTCATTGCTTTGGTCCCCAATAAGAGAGATGCATTACACTCAAAAGACTTCAGACCAATCAACCTGGTTAATGGTCTGTACAAGATAATTGTGAAAGTGTTCTCTCAAGATTAAGCAAGTTCTCCCTACTATTGTGGCCCCAAATCAAGGATCCTTTGTGAAGGGAAGACGGATTTCTAATCAAATCCTAGTTGCAAATGAGTGTATGGAGAACTACAAAAAGAACAAAATGAAAGGAGTGGTATGCAAATTGGACCTAGAAAAGGTGTATCACTTGGTTGATTGGTCTTTCTTGATGGAAGTGTTGGTTAACTTTGGAATTGGGAACAGATGGTGTAAATGGGTTTTGGGATGCATTAGGAGTTGTCACTACTCAATGTTGGTAAATGGAACAGTGGTGGATTTATTCCTAGCTTTGAGATGAATAAGACAAGGAGACCCACTCTCCCCCTTTTTGTTCATACTGATTGCAGATGTTTTAGGAAGATTGAATCATAGAGCTAGCTCGGAAATTTAATAAGGGGCTGGAGGGTAGAAAAGGAGGAGATACCACTTACACACTTGCAATTTGTAGATGACACAAGACTTTTCTATGAAGGTGGGAACATGAGTTGGATTAGGAACTTGAAATTGGTGATACAATTGTTTGAGCAAATGTCAAATCTTGAGATAAACTTGGAGAAAAGTTGCATAATGGGAGTGAACTTGGAGGGAAGGGAGATTAGGGAGTATACAGACACTTTAGGGTGTACAATCTCGGAGTGACCTGTACAGTACTTATGCCTTCCCCTAGGAGATAACCCCAAGAAAGGAATTGATAATAGATGAAATATTTTATATCCCTTTTACATTGAAAGGAATTAAGTTATGAGAAATGTTTCATGTCTAATATACTTTTGAGGAAAGTTAGCACAGATAAAAAATCAGGCAATTGAACTTCAGTAACTTAAGGTCCACATCTCTTAGAGGGACATGTCACCTTCAACTGAAGCCTTGGGCCTATGTTAAGATTAAACAAGAACTGATGTTGCTTTTCCAGCCTTTCTTGTATAGCTATAATGTATCTTTAGTTCCCAAAGGGTTCTAACTTCATCATATTTTTGTCTTTGCATCTGTGTCTCTTTTTTTAATCTGTGTTCATACTCATACAGGGTGTTATCAAAATATCAACTAGTCATTGACTGGTTGACCAGCTAGTAAGTTGAGAGCCAGACCAACTGCATGACTAACTAGTTGGTCTATATTCATGATGCGGTTTCTTATGATGATTGATGACCAAGTGTTAACTGGGTCGACTAGTCAACCACAAAATTATTTTGAAGCTGTTTTTTTTTTTTGTTTCTCTAATTACTTGAAAAAATACAGAACTTGTCTGTATTTTGTTATAGTCATGATGTTGCTTTAAATATTTGTAATGGAACATGTTTGGCTGATGGCATATGAAATAGAAAAAGGCATAAAATAAAAGAAGGCAGTAGAGGAGTTCTCTTATGTTCATCTCCAAGTTCTGATCAATGGTTTGTTGGTATAGAATTGCTACAAACAAAAGGCACATCAAATAATCAAGGTTGCACACTTTCTTTTGAAAACGAAGGCTATAGCCTATCCAATCTAACTATTTTATCTTTGCAAAACTGCAACTGTAAACTAAATGTTCAATAGCATTTTTTATTGCATAGTTATGGATCTATATCGACTTATTTATGAGATTGCATTGATATCTTAGATTTAGACTATATCCTTTTTCATCCATTCTATTGAAAATGTTGGCAATGGGTTGTTTACTTTTATTTGTTGGCTTGTGCTTGTCATGCTCGTGCATGTGTATTTGGTTTATTTGTGTTCTTGTGCCAAACGGTATGTGTTGATGTACTGCAGTACCACAAGCATCATGCTTTTGCCTCATCTTTTGGAATAAATATTCCCTGTATTAGTGATGTTTTATCTTATTCTTGCAATACTGACTTGCCATTGGGGGTTGCTAAATTGAGACATCATACATGTTCTATCATATAGTACAATTGCTTTCTTTTACACTAATTTCCTCAAAATTAGACCCTGTTTTAAAAAGGAGAAAAATACTCTTACAGATGTTTTATGAGAAAATGCTCTTTTGGGAACTGGGGGAGGAGAAGAGGGATCATAGGGTGAGCTAGGAGGTGGTGTGTAGAAGCAAAAATCTAGGTGGCTTGGGGATTTGGAACATCAGGAAAAGGAACATGGCTCTTTTGGGAAAATGGTTGTGGAGACTCCCAATAGAAAAAGGAGAGACTATGGGCTAAAATAGTGGTAAACATACATGGCATGGAGCAAAATGGATGGGATGCTGGAATTCGAGCTAGGACAACAAGTGCATCACCTTGGAAAGCCTTTCACGATCTGCTTCCAACTTTCTCTCCTCTCATCAGGTATGATTTGAACACAGGCAATTCCATAAAATTCTGGGAACAAATCTGGTTGGGGAATGCCCCTCTTATGGATTTGTTTCCTTTCTTGTATGCCCTTTCTGATTTTAAGAATGAGCCAGTTTTTTCTTTCATTACCCCTTCAGCCGAATCTTTTGGGTTTGGGTAGAACCTGGGCTTGAGAAGGGCTATGAGAGATACAGACTTGAATTGTATCTTGTGCCTCCTTGGTCTCCTTGATAATGTTTTCTTGGACCCTACTAAGCTGGATTCTAGAATATGGACCCCACCCCCTCAGGCTCATTTTCTTGTGCCTCTTTTTTCAAAGTTCTAAGTCAGCCCCCAAGCCCAATTCTCCCTCCCTTCCCGGTCACTGAGGTTTGGTGCAGACCAATCCCCCCTAGAGTTGGTGGTTTTTGCTGGGAAGCTTTTTTGGAAAGAATCAATACTGGTGACTTGCTCCAAAAGAAGAGGCCCAAGACTTGTTTATCCCCTAACTAGTGTGTTCTATGTAAAGCGGATGGCGAAACTGATTTTCATCTATTGGTAAATTACCAATTTGCTAAGTCTATTTGGGTGTGGGCATTATCCCTCTTTGGGGGTAGTTGGAATCCTCCAACAAATTTGCAAAGCCTTTTTTCCCCTTCCTTCTTCAGGTGCCGATTGAAAAGGGGAAGAACCATGTGGAGATGTTTGAGGGCTGTTGTATGTTGGGCTTTGTGGGAGGAAAGAAATTCCAGGATCTTCTCTAAAGAAGAGAGGGATAGTGAAGAATTGAGAGATTTGATCCATATAAGGGCAGTACAATGGCTGAAATCTTCAGAGCTGTTTATAAACTTCACAGTGGATAATTTATTGAGGAAGTGGAGTGAGATTGCTAACTGCACCCAGTCCAAAACAATAATGAGTGTGTATTGGACCCCCACCGGCCGGTTTTTTAAAACTTAACTTTGATGGGAGTAGTCGGGGGAATCCAGGACAATCGGGGATTGGAGGTGTGTTTAGGGATGAGAATGGGCTGGTTTTAGCCTTGTTTTCAGGCCTAATTGGAGTGGGTGATTCTCTCAGGGCTGAGATTTTTGCAGTTCTGGGAGGAGCCCAAAGAGTTAAGGAGATGAATATTAGAAAACTCATCATTGAAGGGGACTCGGAGGTGGTGGTAGGGTGGCTGAACAAAGAACATAGCAGTTTATGGATGTACAGTAATGAGAGGAGGAAATTTAGATGGCTTGTTCAAGAGATGGAAATTAAGATCTGCTGGGCGAAAAGGTCAACTAACTCCTCTGATGGGTTAGCTAAGCAAGGAGTTGAGAGGGAGTTAATGTTTTGGGCAGAAGTGTTCTTGGGAGCTCAAGCTCCAGCTAGAAGATAAGAAAGTTTATCTTCATCCTTGTAATATTTTTGTAATATGGTTATTGATAAAAAAAAAAAAAGAAAATTCTCTTTTTTGGTAGTAAATAAAAAAGAAAATTTATTAAGAAGAGAGAGAGAGAGAGAGAATATGAGAGGTGATAAGACATCACTCACCTAAAGGAAAATACAATCCCCGACACCAAATCTTACAATAAAAAAAACCCCTCATCCTCGCCTTTGACTCTCATCCTCACCCTAGACCCCAGACTCTTACTTTATGGTGTATGATAATTGGATAATTATCAGCAAGTAAGGCTTAATATGATAATTCTTACACTTAAAGGAAGGTTTAATACTATGCCTACTTTTTATGGGTTGCTATGGGAAATTATTCAGTTTATAGGAAGGTTTAATACTATGCCTACTTTTTATGGGTTGCTATGGGAAATTATTCAGTTTATGTTGGAGGAGAGTATTGTTTTCTAAAGTTCATTACAACAGCACTAAAAAGGACATGGGGCTAGAAGAGCTAGGGGTACACCAAAAAGGACATGGGTAGAAGTAGTAAGAAATGATTCAAGCACTAATAATTTAAGAATGGATATGGCTTTAAATAGAACAGAGTGGCGAAATAGGATTCATGTAGCCAACCCCATATAGTTGGGATAAGGCATGGATGATGATGATGATGATGATAATGGTGACGATTAGAACTGCACTAAAAAGTCGATCCTTCAAACTTCTGTGACCAGATATGGCTAGATTTCATTGACATGAACCAGAATGTGGAAATTATTAACATGTGTGCTCTTGAACCATGAACTTCATGCTTCTAGAATCTACAGTTACAAATGTTTCTCTACCACTTGGAATAGTGGAAATCATTTCAGATGTTGAGTTGCCAATTGCAAACAATTCTGTTGCCAAAAAAAAGTATTCCTTTTTTTTTATTTTAGCAACTGATATCATAAATTTCATGCACCTTTATGGAATGTGTTAATTCTGGGATGGCCCTGTTTTTGCCAATGTTTGATGTTGTTGTTGATAATGTTGATGATGGCAAAGGCTTATAAGTGCATCACTTAATTTAATCAATGAAGTAGGTAAGCTACAAAAACTGATCCATTGTTGCTTGCCAGTGTCCTTTGATGCATAAAGTTTCAGAGACTTGTGTGCTTAATGTAAGCTTACGATGTTTATATACTTATTATAATTGAGAGATGATGCATCCAAACAAAAAAGTCAATCGATGCACACTCTCAAAACCATTCTAGTTTAACAGAACAAAAACAGGACCACCATATTAAAACAATAAAAGCATATGGCTGTATTTTGAGAATTTTATTATCGAGGCTTCCTCATGCACTGTTGTTGGATGTCTCTGCAGTTTTCTTGCACAGACGGGCTTGGTATCTGTAGAACAACAATTGCAAGAAATGGGCATGATGCCAAAAAATTGTGATGAACAAAGCAAAAAAAGTAATTAAAGCAGTTGCACATATGTAGCATTTGAAAGTAGAGCCAACATCAAAGTATCAGAAAAAGCCTCAAAAGGCCATTTTAATGTCAACTTGAATGAAGCACACACATTGGATTAGTGATTCATGTCAACAAGAAGAAAAATAAGCAAACAGAACATGTTTAATAGACTGATAGAAAGCTTGCAGAAGAGGCTCCACTTCTCAATCTCTCTTGGCTTCCTTATTTTCCAATTTCCCCTTATTCTTATTGGACTTCAGGAAGCAGAAGCACGAGCAGCATGGGAGATGAAGTAAGAACTTCATTGTGCTGTTTTTTGGTTGTGCTAAATGTTGTGAAAACAATATGTATATAATGTGGCCAGAGTTATTCTATCATTTCTTGGTTTTTCTTTTTTTTTTTTTTACTTCCCATTTACTTTTTCACTCATCCAATTGATTCCTTTCCAATCGCTTTTGGTAAAGAAGATGCGTAATCAAGCCAGCTTCAGGATACGGGTGTTTGCTGGTTGGTTTATGATCAAAGAAAGTCTATTGGGTTTTGTATGCCTTTCTTTGTGGGTCATCTTGGCAACTTGTAAATAAAGCATTTCTTTTTGTTCCTTTTCTCCAGCAATTCTCTCTGGGTTGGCAAGCAATAAAGCACAGAATGCGATATTCCACATTTCCACTGGTCTCTTATGTTTTTAACTTGTTTACTGGGACACTGAAAGCACCATGAAGACCTTCAGGCATCATCACCTTTACTTCTACCGTGAAATCATGAACAATAACTTTCAATTTGTGGGCCAGTTCATGATAGATGAAAAACGATCCAAGATTTCCAAAACAGTGGTTAGTGGACAATAACCTTATCAAATGTGCCTAGCAGTATCATCTAGACCTCCTTTTTTTCTTCTGTTTCTAATATTTCCTTCTTTATCTGAAAAGTGCATGTGCTTTACTACTAAGATATGATCCATCCTAACTATGGCCAGTTAATTGAATGATGGGGTGGATGATCTATTTGCCTTCTTCGTGGGTCCTGACCCAAAAAAAAAAAATGCTTCAATTGTTGGTGGTCTCATGCATATAATAAAAATGTTCTTCAGCCTTTGGCAAATGGCTTTCAGAGGGTCTTCTAGAAGAATTATCATCATCGTCTATGCCGATGGTCACTTGGCACCCCTCCAAATAGCAACTTGTTGAAGTGTAGGCTCTCTAATATGGCTAGTGAGCTTCAGGTGGACTTTGTTATGCCCCACTCACGTGCCTCACCCCTCACGGCCCTCACCAGACTTGGGAGTATGGGTATGGTGGATGACCCTCATTTTGTTCAGTGCACTCATGAAATACAGGATTGGTTGCAATCTTGATTGCACTCATGTTATCAGCAAACAGAGTTATAATAGATGAGTGATCAATATTCATGTCATGAAGAAATGCCTTAAGCCAGATTACTGCACTGCATACTGAAGACATGGCTCTGTACTCGGCCCTAGTGGTCAACCAAGTGGATGGGGGATTCTATGTCCGAGATCCCACGATGGCACTTTACAAGGCTCGTGTCCAGGACTTGGTTCCATCTTTTCAGAATGCAGAATTCATCCACATTAAGTGGGGCTTGAATTGAACTATTGATGCAGTGGCCACACTTGCTGCTAAAGTCGACCAAGGAGCGGGAACGATCATTCAAATAGTAGGCTACATAGGGCTTCCATAGATGATATAGAGGAAGTTGAAGGTGAAGACAACTGGCGAAGGGAGTTGATTAGCCAATTTTAGGGGATAACGGATGACGGGGAACAAAAGTATTTGGTCCTGAAAGGGAAGCGGTACTATGGGGACAGGGGAGGCATTTTGCGACACTACATTGGACCCAAACGCATAGCTAGCATCCTGGGTGTCACACATCATGGCATACAACGACTAGGGATTTATTGACCCACACTCGTGGAAGATTCCTGGGCACTACCGAGGAGTTGTCCCAATTGTGAAGCATGTCCTAGCTTGGCAAAGATTGACGCAATGAAGAGAATGATTGGAGAACCCCATACATCATTTAGGGTGCAACTTGGTCTGGCCTAACCTAAGCCCGAACCGGCCTAGCTATACATATGTGTATAGTATACTTGGACAGGCCCGACTATACATGTTTATAGTTGGGTTGGGCTTGAGCCCAAGAAATTAGGCTTTTCTAATTTTCAGGCCCAGCCTCGGCCTAGCCCTTATAGCTCGAATCTGGCCCGAGCCCAATCCAACTATACACATGTATATATATGTTAATTTTTCATAAATATTTTCATATATATATATATACATGTGTGTGTATAATTTTAGAGTGGGTTCATTGACCAACCCAAGCTTGGCTTGGGCCTGACCCCAACCCGAGTTCATCAAATTCCAGTGCGAGTTGGGCTCAGGTTGAGAAAATTTGGGCTCAGTCTAGGCTCAATCCTTAAGCCCCAAATTTTAGGGTCGGGCCCGAGTTGACCATAAGCCCATCCCAACCCGCCTGGCTTGCACACCTACACACCATATATCATTAGCAAGGCACGCTCCCAGATGATCTGTGGGAAGCCCGTCATGTATGAAAACATGCCCTCAAGTTCTGGGTCAAAGAAGGGAAGCTATTCAAGCAAGGCTACAATGGACAAAATCAAATCTATGTATCGGACGAAGAAGCCCAGGAAATACTAAATGAATGCCATCAAGGGGAATGCAAAGGACACTAGGGAGCCATGACATTGCATGCGAAGATTCTGAATACAAGGTACTACTGGCCAACCCTAACCAAGGACATAACTGACTTTGTACAAAAATGCAAAGAATGCAATTGAATGGAGAGCTCATTCACCGATCACCACACCTGCTCCTAGAAATCTCTACTCCTTGGCCCTTCCATACTTGCGGGCTAGACTTCATAGGACCAATGCACCCGAATTTTGGGTGAAAGCAATGGATTCTCACGACTACTGTGTATATTATGAAATGGGTAGAAGTAATAGCTTTGAAACGAGTCACGAGGGAAGCAGTGAGGAATTTCACTAAGGAAAACATCATTTATAGATTTAGTGTCTTCGAGTGTATTGCATCTAGTAATGGGACACCGTTCGCTAACAGAATAGTTGGAGCACTCTTGGTTGAGTACCATGTCATACACCTCAAGTCGACTCCTTACTACTCGTAGGAAAACAAACAAGTAGAGGCAACCAATAAGGTGTTGCTTAGGATCCTTAGTCGAACGATGCATGAGTAGCAGGCCAAATGGGCGGAAGCTCCCCCAATCTCACTTTGGGCATACTGCACCACGCCGCGCCACACCACGAAGCTTATCCCCTACACCCTGGTTTATGAAGCCAAATTAGTCCTCCCCGTAGAATTATAGATTCCCTTGGCCCGACTTACTCTCGCTAGCAGGATCAGAAGATCAAAAGAATGGAATCACAGACGCCTTGATTAATTGATGGCACTTGAAGTTCTACATTAGGAGGCCGAGAATAACTTGGAAAAGTATCAAGAAGAGATATCTTGGGGACACAACTGCAAAGTATAGCTTAGAAAAATTGAGGTGGGCGAATGGGTCCTTAAACCCACTCAGCATGTAAGGGCACGAATAAAGGCCCTGAAATTTACCTCAAATTGGGAAGGACCTATTGTTATTTGAGAAGCATACTCTAGCGGATATTATAGGCTTGTCTTGCCCCTCAGGATTGTGTTAAATGATCACATCAATGGTAAATGACTAAAAAGGTACTTTGTTTAAATAATGTATAAAATCTTCTCAAAGAGAAGGGCGACTTCTTGGGGTATAAGAGGCCATCTCCTCCAATCCTTGAATCTCACTCTGTAGACTAACCAATTTGCCCTCTTCTTCTGATAGCCGGGTCCTGAGAGAACTAGCCTCTGCCTGAAGAGCCTGCAGTTTACACTGCCTTTCAAACAAAAGCACTACTACTTACTAAACATATTGATTCTAGTGCCAATAAGAAGCCAGGTGAAGGAGAAAGTCATGAAGCCATGAAGCACATGGGTTAACTTTGGTGGTCGTCCGCACCGTAACAAACCAGCATTGAAGGGTCTCTCGAGAAATTTTTGCGTCCAACGTGAAAGCTACCTCACTCAAAATCTGACATAAGTAAAACAAGCCCACCAACCTGTACACATCCACGCCTTCTTGAAATAATTTGGGGAAACGATCGAAAATGGCTCACACTGTCACCTCAAAGTTTTGAAGGAACAAACATCGCTTGACCACCAAGGGAGGTCCTCAAGCTAACCAGGTGCATCTAGAAAGGCCAACAGTTCGACATCCGGGATAGATTGTAATGAAGTCTCTGGATCCGATAGTGCATAACTCGGAAGGGAAGGACGAACTTGACCTGTGGTACCAAAAGCCAGCATCCCTATAGTGCCTTGGGTGCCTGACTCATGGGGAAGGCTTAGCACCTAGCATGTCTCCATCTGAAGTGGGATTATGGTACCAGTAACACTAAGCGGCCTGTGCATTAAAGGAAGATCAAGGGACTATGGGGCGATTGCGGGCATCGCTCCCTCGACTGTTGCACCGATGTGAAAAGGGGGTGGGGTGTCCACGGCAGGACATCCTGATGAAGGCACAGGCGGACCTACAAGAGGAACATCATCAATAGCAGTCATCATGAGCAAGTCCTCTCGTTGGAAACATAGGTGACATAAGGATGGGTTAAAGTGATGGCACAGGTCCTGACCATTACCATGAGTAGGCCAATGGAATGCTATCTAGCGAAAGGAAGGGTGTATGAGAGTCAAGGTAAAATGAGAGCCACGCACGGAACGAAACAGGGAACCCACAACTGAATCCTCATTGGACTCAAAACTACAAGTTGAAAAAGAGAGTGACAAACCTGAAGACAAAATAGGAAAACAGGAGTACTAGTGATGCATAAGCAGGCTAAGCGATGATCATGGAGGTGGAAACATCGTGTGAACCACTCCCCGAAGAAGAAGAAGAACCCAAGCGAATACTGGTAAACTCAAGAGAGGTGTAGCAGGAGTGCAAATTTTCCCATAACTTGCTCCCCTAGGAGCATGCAAGCTCTAAGTTTCTTCTCTTCCTCCAAGATGGAAGAACGAAGCAACAAAAAGAGCTAAGGCCCCATATGTCTCATGGAAGAATGAGAACCAGTTATTTGAACAAGAAGGTCCTCGAAAGATTTCTAAAAATGGTTGGAAGATTTGCTAGCGAATGGGTTAGATTGGGAAGGTAGTAATGCATTGAAAGGAAGGTCGACCGCCTCGGAAGGAACAACTGTGGAACATTCCTCTCGCCTCTCCACAACTACTGATCCCTATAAGGAAGAAGGAAAGGAACGTCGATGAAAGGGGGAACAAATAAATTAGGGCGACCTCAACCAATGGAGGAAAGTGGGGGTGAGGGTATTCGTTTACTCTCTCCACATCGGCCGATTGGGCAGAATGATAATGACCATCAACAAGGGGTGCCCCACTCTCAACCCAAGAAAAGGGTGTGGCAAGCCTACGCGATGGATCAACAAGCAAAGAAGACTGTAGCAATGCCACTAGACTACCCACACACTCCAAATATTCACGCCAACCTGAAGATACCCCTCAAGAGCACCTTGAGTCCATGAAACGAAAGTCCTGGGGTAAGGTGCCTTAGTTGGAGCTAAGCTGGTTATGAAGGCCTAGAACCCCCTGGTGACCAGAGACTCACGTGAAGGGATAAGAAATCCATCATATGGATGCCCAAAGATTGCGGAATAAGGGGGCGAATTTCAAAAATTTTTATCTCCCTTCAACTGGGAATCGAATTCCCCATTTAGAAAATCATATTTTCAATGATCATTCTTGAATCATATACTGAACCAGATCTGAACCAAAAGAAGTAGGGAGAGATAATACCTAATACAGAGAAATAATATCTCTCAATGGAGGTGTTCACGCCCAAGGAATGATCCAAAATCTGCTCCCACTGAAGATGGCGCAGTGCAGGGTGGAGCAGAATCAGCAGTATTCTTCCAAAAGAACTTAACCCTTCTCAAAAATCACCTGGACGGCTTGTGAATACAACTCCTACCAATCTTTTCTCCAAAATATTGGAATCAAGATCCAATCTTGATTTCTCCCAAGAATTGGAGATCGAACTGCTGTAGGCGGCGGCTGCAGGAAGGAGGCGGCAAGTATTTGCAGGGTGCAGAATTCTCTCTTTTGTGATTTCAGCTCTAAAGACAAGACTATCTATTGCTTGCTTGTGATTGATGTCTAAAGGTTGTCGCCCCCTCTTCCTTTTATAGACTTAAAGGGATCAGGTCCTAATCTCATTAGGAGTTGCTAACCCAAATCATATATGGATTAGAAGTCCCTTTAAGATAAGGGTAACCCTTATCTTATCTGCAGATTAGATCAGCCATCTCCAAATCTAATTAGGAAGTTTCCAGATCTAAATCTTATTTAGATCTTGGACTCTCTAAGTGGATAGGGTGTGGGCCCAATCCTATCAGTTGATCCATCTCAGAATTCGCCCCTTAAGTGACTAATCAAATTAGTCCCTTTCAGTACAATTTTTCTTTCTCTAAAAATTAACTCCACGATTCCTATTGCCGCGGCTGCAATAGTTGCAGTAGTCCCCAAGTAGAGAGTGATTTCTCCTTCACTCAGCCTTCTGCTTACCTTGAACCCCTGTAGTGAGTTACACACATGAGTTGAAGCCCTGGAGTCAATACACCAGGACGCAAAAGCCACCAATAAATTGGTTTCTATAACACAAGATTCGAAATTACTTTTCTTGGATTCCAAGTAGGCAGGACAGTTCCTTTTCCAGTGGCCGGTCTTATTGCAGAAGTGATAGGCATCCGATGCTTTGTCTTTCTTCTGCTTCTTACCCTTAGTGGCTTTCTTTTGAGGCTTCTTTGCCTTCCTCTTTCTCTTGCCCGTTTTGCTAGCTTCAACAAGCATAGCTACAGGCTCATCCTTTCTAATCAGTTATTCGGCTCTTTGCAACATATTGCTGAGCTCTTACAAGCTGACATTCAGCTTGTTCATGTTTTAGTTCATGATGAACGGATTAAAGGAAGGAGGCAAAGAATTAAGGATATCATCTATCTGAGTCGCAAGGTCCAGCCCGGATCCAAGAGCCTTCAGTTCGTTGATGTAATCCATCATCCAAAGACAATGGTCGTGAACTTATTGGCCCTTGGACATTTGTGTGGTCATGAACTGTTTGAAGACCTTTTGTCGAGTAGAACGATTCTGCTCTTCATACATCATCCTCAGGTTGTCCAATATGTCCTTGGCAAGTTTGATCTGATCGAACTGCCTCTGTATTGGGTTGTCCAAGGAGGCAATGATGTCACACCGGGCAAGGGAGTTTTTCTCCTCCCATTCCTGATAGTCTCTCCTTCGGGCCTCAAAAGCCCTATCACTCGGACGCTCTGGGGCAGGATTCTTTGCCACTTTGTCCACCATTTCAAAAACTAGGACCAGCATAAGGTTCCTGTACCAGTCGACATAGTTTGGACCCTTAAGCTTGTTGTCATCAAGAAGCTTTGCAAAAGATCCGTTTGTCATTTTCTGATAAAAGAGCAAACATCAGTCCACAACCTAATTTGATTAATGTTCATTTCATAGATATGGATTTTAATCTACGACCCATTTCCATTTATTCATCTCTGAGATTTCCCTCCTTTCTCAGTGACAGAGACTACGGGTTGTCTCTGGAAATGTGGGAAATCACATAGGGTGCATGGAGCCAACTGTTTCAGCTGCATAACCCCACCACCTTTCTGTGAATGATCATATCCACTCATCATACGAGTTTTCCCTTTGGCCTCTGTCAAACAAGGTTTAGAGCCGTTTTCAGGTAAACTTTTCTGTCCAGTGAGTGCTTACCCATCATATTAGTGAACGCCAATGTACCGTGAGAGAGTTCCCATTTTCTGGTGAAGCCCCTCCCACAACGGTCTATGACGCCCCTATCATCTTATGAAACACTCAGACAAGCCCAACAGCAAGTGGATAGCTCATTTTCTAGTGCATTTCCTCATTACTGAAGGACCCATCCTCATGCTAATGATGGAAGGCCTTTAGAGAGTTCATCATATGAATCACCCTATCACTTGCACTCATATTAGTTGAGGGAATAGTTAATTACACCCTAGTTTGATTTAGGTCAAACCAAAGTGGCTCCCACTAACTTTCATAAAGCCAGATTTTGGTGGGCCTTAAATCGGCTAGGGTTCCGCACGTAACCTCTTGATGAGGTGTGGGGCCCACCACTGAGGGACACCATGGCAATGATGTGCATGGCATCTAACGACCAAAAGGGACACCATGGCAATGATGTGCATTCAGCCATGGTGTGCGCAAGAGCCACTGTCGAATGGGCATGGGCCAAGCACTTATGGCCCATGTACGCAGCACATCATCCAAATATCTCATGCAGGGATAAATTGATCCAATCAATTAATTATCTATAAGGCCCATTGGAAGCCTGTTGAAAATCCATAATATTAACCATTAATATTATTTAGGTATATGGGCTGAATTAGGGTTACCCAGTTCGGCCCATATAGCTTTATCCTTTGAAGTGAGCTTTTAGTAGTTTTAACTATTTAAAACTGACCCTTTACAGGTTGGGCCGAATTAACCATTTAATTAAATATCAATCCTCAGGCCCATTAGTGGGAAAAAATAGGACTGACTTTCAACCTTGATTAAACCTTAGATTTGGTCCAAACAGTTTTGAACCAATCTTGGTTCGAATGGGTCTAGGGTTTGATCTTTAATTAAATCCTTAATTCAAGAAAATAATCTGAAATTAAATAATTGATAAAAGAAAAACAAGAATCAGTTAATCAGGGCTGTTCGCACACTCCATCCTGCAAAACAGAGGTTAGATCACAGATCGCAGTTTCACAAACTGCAAATCGTAGATAGAGAATCTCCCATCTACGAAATCTCCTTCTCTACGTCGCCATCTTCGATCCAAAATAAAATTAAATAGAAATCCTATTTCTATTAATAATAACATCAGATCGAATGCCTATACATTAAGTCTAAAAATTAAAAAAAATATTTATAGACCAAATGTAATAAATAAATTCAAAAACTGCAAATCTTGCAGTTCTCCCTGCGCAAACCAAGAATTCGATCTCCTCTTGTACGAACAGCCCATAAATCAAGAAAATCATATAGAACTATTCTAAATAATAATCAGATTTATATAAAATTAATTTCAGATTTTTTGCCCATCAGTTTTGGGAACAAATTTCCCAAAACCCATATCTGTGCAAATTGGGTAGAACGCCTTCTCCCTATTTGCGCAGGTTCAGATCTGAAACAGAATGGTTCAAGATTTGAACCATGGCTCTGATACCACTGAAGGGATAGGAAATCCATCATATGGACGCCCAAAGATTGCGAAATAAGGGGGCGAATTTCAAAAATGTTTCTCTCCCTTCAACTGGGAATCGAATTCCCCATTTAGAAAATCATATTTGCAAGGATCATTTTTGAACCATAAACTGAACCAGATCTGAACCAAAAGAAGTAGGGAGAGATAATACCTGATACAAAGAAATAGTATCTCTCAATGGAGGTGTTCACGCCCAAGGAAGGATCCAAAATCTGCTCTCACTGAAGATGGCGCAGTGCAGGCTGGAGCAGAATCAGTAGTGTTCTTCCAAAAGAACTTAACCCTTCTCAAGAATCACCTGAACGGCTTGTGAATACAACTCCCACCAATCTTTTCTCCAAAAGATTGGAATCAAGATCCAATCTTGATTTCTCCCAAGAACTGGAGATCGAACTGCTGTAGGCGGCGGCTGCAGAAAGGACGCGGCAAGAGAGTATTTGCAGGGTGCAGAATTCTCTCTTCTGTGATTTTAGCTCTGAAGACAAGACTATCTATTGCTTGCTTGTGATTGATGTCTAAAGGCCGCCACCCCCTCTTCCTTTTATAGACTTAAAGGGATCAGGTCCTAATCCCATTAGGAGTTGCTAACCCAAATCATATCTGGATTAGAAGTCCCTTTAAGATAAGGGATAACCCTTATCTTATCTGTAGGTTAGATCAACCATCTCCTAATCTAATTAGGAAGTTTCCAGATCTAAATCTTATTTAGATCTTGGACTCTCTAAGTGGATAGGGTGTGGGCCCAATCCTATCAGCTGATCCATCTCAGAATTCGCCCCTTAAGTGACTAATCAAATTAGCCTAGTTCGAAATGGGCTTAAGGCCCATTTAAGGTTATGTATTCATTTATTCTTCCAAATTGCTGCCCAGTTGGGCTTCCTTGTATGGCATGGGACCCAAATATTGATCTACACATCAGCCACCTTGGTTCAGCCTAGCCTTCATTCCAAGTCTGGCCGAATACACTGTTATGGACAGTGCAACCCCTGAAACCCATTAGATGGGCTCTATGGGCCCAACACTTACCCTAAGTGGTCCCTGGGCCAAGCCACCTTGTAACACCCAAGGACTGTGGGAATATGCAAGATTAGCCCATCATGTATTATCCTCAATGGCCTTACACTTAACCTCTCAGCCCATAATGATCATACACTGCCCGACAAGAGAGGACATCTCCCTCGGCTGCAAGGAACAGTGTTGCACTCTCTGCTTATATGGATCCCGGGAATTAAAACCTTTTGCAAATCATTTCGAAACCATAATTTATATACTTTTATATCTCATATAAAATATATTTTGCAAAACAAATGTCAACGATTGAAATCGGCTGCCGATAGTCTTGGTTTCCATCAGTCAGAGTGCATCCCCGATCATTACCTTTGTCCAACAAAGGGGCTGATCCTGTCACTTTGATCACCCAATTAGATGATTTCTCAGACTGTCCCAACATACCTAGGTTTTGACCCCCGCTAAGGATCTCACTGATTGGTACTTCAAAAGACAGCCCAATCCGACACCTAGTGCAGTATCATAATCGAGTCTAGGGGTCGGGTGTAACTTTCCAGTTTTGCCCATCAATCTCCAAGGTCCAGGGCAATACTGGAAATCTGGTCTAGTTCAAAGATTCAATTAATCATACACTATATGTGCCTAGGGTCTCATCCCGGTAGTTGAGACAAGCCACACCAACCGACTTGGTGGCACCACAGTGTCAGCCTTGTCAGGATAGGTCTCCCTAGACTGACCCACTAGCTGTGAACATTTTAAACTAACACGAGTCTCATTAAGTTTCCAGTTTAAGGGTATTACACAGAAACATACCAAGGGAACATGAATCAAATATGTACTTTTATTCATTTACAATAAACTCATAAAGTACATCATTTTGATTGAAGCTAAGGGCATACAAATCTGTCTAACATCACGGAGTCAGGACAGGCCTCCTATAGTGAATTTGGCCAGGCCTTATGACAAAGGTTGGGCTGAACCCATGTGGGTGATGTATAGATCGATGTAAGGGTCCCACGCCATACAAAGAGCCAACTAGGCAGTAGGTTAAGGAGTAAGTGAGCACATAAGCTTAATGGGCCTAAAGCCCAATTCAAACTGGGCTTAATTTGGTTAATTAAAAGGGGCAAGATTTGATTTATAATCTGATTAGGATTAGCTGAAGGATAAGATAAGTCTTATTCATTTTAGAGTCCAGATCCAAATATCATATTTGGATCAAGAAACACTCTCCTAATTAGATTAGGAGGCTGATCCGAAGAAGACTATAAATAAGGGGCAAATTCCTTAGTTTTATACATAGCAATCTATAGAATTCTCCCCTGTTCTTGCCGCCCCTACCCAGTTTGATCTCCACTTGTGGAAGTGATCAAGAAGTGCTCTTGATATTGATTTTTAGTAGAAGAAGCAATCTAAATACATGCTCACCAACCCCTATTCGATTCTTGCTGAAGAATCCTAGTTCTTGTTGAAGAGCCATCTTGATGATCTTGTTTCAACATGCACTGTGTCATTTTCAGTGGAAGCAGGTTTTGGTTTTCTCCTTGGACGTGAACACTTTCATTTGGAGTTACTGCTACTTCGTATCTGGTATATCCCTAACTTCCTAATGGTTTCAGATATGGTCTGATTTTGTTTCAAGAATGATCATTGAAAATGCAATTTTCTAAAATAGGGAATGCGATTCTCGGATGACAGAGAGAGATTTTTGAAATTTCGCCCAACCTTCTTGTAGGGTTCGGCCATCCATATGATGGATCTCTCATCCCTTCAAGTGAATGCTCCGCAATTGGCTCCGTACGAGGGGAGCAGGGTAACCCCTACTGTAGCAGATCTCATTCCCGAATCTGACACTCGTGGGTTGGGCCTCCCAACCCTGAATGGGCTAGGTTGGGTCACCCCACATCAGATTGCATGAAATTGATCCTTCTAGGTGGAGAAGATGATGGGTAACATTGCTTTTTAGAGGACGTTTCGACACTTCGAGCGAATACATAGCAGAGTATCGGGTCAAGAAGACGAAACACGTGGATCGGATCATTTGCATATCTTACAGCCCAACCCACATATATGTTAATTAATGTTACATACTATTAGTTAATAAAAATTTTACTTAACTTAATTTACTATTAGCATAAATTTAAGTAATGGTAATTATTAACAATAATTAGTACGAATGATTTATTATTGTGAACAATGATAAATTATTAAATTTCATTAATAGTTGTTAATGATTATTGAGTTAAATATAATTAATAGATAATTAATGGTACAATGTTAGTAAAATTATATGTTAATTTACTAATAATTAGTTGAAAAATTGCTAAAAATAATAGTTAATTAATAGAATATTTATTATAACACCATCTTCTAAGTACAATTTTTGAAATTTAAATTTTAGGAAATTAATTATTGGAGTTAATTAAATATTAAGGAAATTAATTTTCTAAAAAATAAATATTCCAACAACATAATCAAAACTAAATATTTCTGAAAATATTTTTTGTGAAAATTATGTATTGCAATAAAATGTCACAATTAAACAATTTTCTAAAAATAATTAAATGAATAGCTGAAAAAGTATTTCCAAAAATCAAATTAAATATTAATTTGAAAAATTACTAATGATTTTTGTAATTATATAGTCTGAAGAATAATTTAATAATTATTGTTATTGTAAATGATTAAGTAATTTAATTATAATGTAAATAATTTAATAATTTAATATAGTTTTCTGAAAATGAATTTAATTTTGGTATATTAATTTTTTGAAAATGTGTTTAATAAATTATTATAGTAAATTAGTTTTCTATAACTGATAATAATTATTATAATTTAATTATTAGATTAATTATATACCCTAAATATTCCAACACGACTCACATGACCAAATACCCAAATTCTACCCCACAGACACTAAACTGGGCGGAGGGGTGATATGGATGTCAAACCCACAAGGTAGTGTCATTTCTTGAACATTATTTTTTTTTTATTTTCACATGGAATTTTTTAGAGGATGTTATTGATCACTTCTGTTTGTACATAAAATAGACTTATGCATAACCTATGTACATACATGTTATATAAATATATCTTATTCCTGTCCTGTCAAATACTTAGCAACCTTTCATTCTCGCTTTATTAAATGATAAGGAGAAGCATACCTATATTAGATTCCTTGTATTGATCTTCTCATGATGAGATCAAGCCAATAGAACCTATTATGGTCAAATTATGAGATAGTCTATAAAGTATGACCTTCCCCATTATCTTTGTGTTTGTCAGCCTCTTTTGCGTGTATGGATTTCAAAGGTAATGTTGAAAACTTTTGTTTACATTCCCCTTCTTGTTCAAACACTACATCCTATTTTCAAAATGCAATTCACAAGGGAATGAAAAGTAACAACAATAACTACCTATATAAGGTAGCAATTATAAAGTCCATTTTGTTCTATTGCTAATAAAAGGAAGGAGAAGACATAACTATGTAGGCTAAGAAAAATGAAGTATACTCATCATCCTTTTAAGTAAATTTTCACTTCTTTTGTAGATGTTTAATTTGTATATATAATATAGAAACTATAAATGAAGTTGTAATTTTTTCAATAAATTGAATCCTCTCTCTCTCTCTCTATCTATCTTCTCTTAGAGCTAACAAAGGATATATACTTATAGAGCCCCATATGTCCACCATTTGGATATGCTTAAGAAGAATGCTAGAATAGTAAGGATCACCAAAATGTTTTCCACAAAGAAGACATTAACAATTGGGGGTCATATGTTGTTAATCCACAGATAGTTATCAAGGTAAGGCTCAACAGCCACGATAAACTTGGTACCTGATGGTGCGCGATCTAGTCACTCCTAACTGGAAGTGGTTGCGCTCCTATCTGGCGACGGACGAGAGATACCTGTGAGGAAGAAGATGAAGGAACCCGAGGGGCTCACCCGAGAGGAACACTCCGATGGTTAAGTTAGTAATCGGATTGAAAGCTAGGAGAGAAAGAAAGAGAGAGAGTTGTAGAGAAATTAAAGAGCTAGAGTGATGATCACGCAATACTATCGTCCCTGGGGGTCGGGGTCCTTATATACTAGTATCCTGACATGTCAGGTGCAACCACCTCCGAATCTCTGTTGCGGCGATCTGTTGTCAAATAACGGCTTGGGGTGGCTGGCCGTTATTTTTCAAAGCTGAGCTGGCGGGCAAAGGTGATTGCTATAGAGTATGGTCCTGCCAGACAAGAAACAACCTCCAGGGTTGGCAGGCACGCCGCCGCCAGGCAAGAGACGTGGGCGCAATCTCCAAGTTTGGCAGGTATGATTGCCAGGCAGAAAACCCCCTGCGTTATGTCGAGCTGCTCTGCAGCTAGCTACCTTACACCGAGCTGCTGGTGATGCATCGAGGTGCTTCTACCCAAGGCAGGTCTCCGAAGTAGCCTACTTAGGTTTGGATAGGAGCGAGCTTATTCTAGTTAGGGACTTGATGAGCTTAACCCAAAGTGTCTTCAGTTTGGGATGCTCCCTACTTGGGAGGGTCTAAGCTCGGGGTGCTCCCTATTTGGGAGAGTCTTAGCCCAGGGTAACGGAGTATTATCTTGTAGCGAGTTGCCATTTGCGGTGAGTTGTCAGGCTAGGTTATAGCAAGCTCGTCACGCTGAGTTGTCACTTATGTCGAGTCACGTCCACGTGTCCCCTTATTATGAGGTCGAGCCAAATCACCCTCCATCAATTGCCCCCACTCCCCAGGCCAGGGGTCCTGACTTGGTGCGGGGAGTTCACGATGTGACAGGTGGATTTGGCTCAAGGTTTAGGCCATCCAGTCAGACAGTTCATCGGTTGGACCGATTCGGCTACTCAGCTCAACCAAGTATAACCCAGGTCGCATGTGGTTTATGCGCGGACGTCACGCGATCTATAAACTCTACGGACACCAAAAAATGTGCTAAACTAAATTCAACCTCGAGGGTTGTGCAATCGGTTTTTCAGGAACCGCTAGATCTCCTTGATCTCGACCGTTGATCCCCTGTCCTTGTGGCTATAAATAGGGGGGACCCGAGTCATTTTCTTCGAAATGTTGAGTCATCGAGCTAGGTGACCAAGGTAGGGGTTTCTTAGTTGTTACCCCGAATTGCCACCCCGTACTTGGGAGTAATTTGCCGAAGTGAGCGACATTGTAGGGTATACGCCCGACCTGTCTGCACATAGGCTACATGTCGTAATAACTATTACAGGTATTCATACCCGAGTTGGGTGTGCCTTAGCACTTCGCCTATTCCTAAGAGGCAACTAGGTCTTTGATGGTGTCAAGGTCCTTTGTTAGCTCGGTGTTTTAGCCCTTAAGCTGAGGGAGTGACTTATATTCCACTCTCTGGAGCTCGCCCATGCCAAAGAGGCAGCTGGGTCTTATATAGTTTCGATGTTCTTTTATTAGCTCGGCACTTTGGCCCTTAGGCTTGAGGAGTGACTTGTGGTCCACTCACTTCTAGAGTTTGCCCATGCCGAGGAGGCGGCTAGGTCTTGTAGTGTCGAAGTTTAGCTCGGCACTTTGGCCCTTAGGCTCGAGGAGTGACTCATAGTCTACTCACTTCTAGAGTTCGCCCATGCCAAGGAGGTGATTGGGTCTTGTAGTGTCGAGGTTTAACTCGACACTTTGGCCCTTAGGCTCGAGGAGCGACTTGTGGTTCACTCACTTCTAGAGTTCGCGCATGCCAAGGAGGCGACTGGGTCTTGTAGTGTCGAGGTTTAGCTCGGCACTTTGGCCCTTAGGCTTGAGGAGCGACTTGTGGTCCACTCAGCTCGGTAATTACAAGTAATATTGCCTTAGGTTGACAATATTCCATGCCCGAGGTACCTGCTTCCCTTCTAATGTTTCGAGCTCATACGTTCCTTCCCCAAGTACCCGCTTTACTTGGTAGGGTCCTTCCCAATTTGGCCCGAGCTTAACAACACCGGGCTCTGGTACCATGACTTTACAAAGAACTAGGTCTCCGACGCGGAGGTTCCGCTTCTTGACCCTGGCGTTATAATACCAAGCTACTCTCTGCTGGTAGGTTGTGGTCCTAATGTATGCGAGGTCCCGAACCTCATTAAGTAGGTCAAGGTTGGTGTATAGTTCATCATTGTTTGCTTCGTCATCATATGCTTTCAGGCGTAGCGTAGGTACCTCAATCTCGGCGGGGATCACTACCTCCATGCCATAAGTGAGGTTGAAAGGGGTCTCGCCCGTTGCGGTCTTCAGCAAGGTTCAATAAGCCCATAGTACGTTGGGCAGCTCGTCTACCCACAGTCTCTTAGCTCAGGCTAGACGTGCCTTCAGTCCGTGGAGAATGGCTCTGTTTGTGACCTCCGCTTGACCGTTTGCTTGAGGGTGTGCCACCGAGGTGAAATTTTGTTGTATTCCCATGTCTTTGCACCAGTTCTGGAACTTAATGTCCTCGATTTGTTTGCCATTATCAGAGATGAGCACTCGGGGTAGTCCGAAATGACAAACTATATTCTTCCAGAAGAAATTCTGCACACTTCACGTTGTAATCGTTGCGAGAGGTTTGACCTCCACCCACTTAGTGAAATAATCAAGTGCTACCACTAAGAACCTCCTTTGTCCTGTCGCTAGAGGAAACAGTCCGAGTATATCGATCCCCCACTGTGCAAAGGGCCATGGGCTAGTAAGGTACTTTAGGTCGGCAGTAGGTTGGTGGTGGGTGTTGGCATTCTTCTAACACTTGTCACAACTTCTCACAAACTCAATCGCATCTGCCTTCATCGTTGGCCAATAATATCCCTGTCGTAGCGCCTTCTAGGCGAGAGCCCTACTCCCCATGTGTTCACCACACAAACCCTCATTGAGTGTCACGGAGCACGAGCTCGACTTCAGAAGGTCGTAAGCAGCGCAGATAAGGGAGATTGCAGGATATTCGGTACAACCGTCCGTCTATCATGACGTATTTGGTTGCCTAACGCTCTACCCTTCTAGCAGCATTACGATCTACAGAGAGGGTCCCGTGTAGCAAGTAGCTCGCGAGTGGATCAACCCAGCTCAGCTCTGCTTGTAGACAGAAGCGACCTCCTATGCTCCCCTGAGAATGCTAGGCCGAGGCATGTTCTCTATTTACACGGTTCACATGGTGTTATCGCTTGTGCTAACTAATCGAGACAGGGCATCGACCTCAGCGTTCTCGAATCTCGGGATCTGCTTGATGAAGTAGGACTAGAAGTTGAGCAGAGCCTCTCTGACTTTGAATAAGTAGGCGACCATGGTTTTCTCGCGAGCTTCATATTCGTCGGTGACCTGGTTGACCACGAGCTGGGAGTCACTACAGATAACGATGTGCTTAGCTTTTACTTCACTCACTAGGGCCAGCCCGGCTATCAACGCCTCGTACTCTGCTTCATTGTTGGACGTAGTGAACTCGAAGCATAATGTATACTCCAATTTCACACCGCTTGGCTCGTACAGAACGATTCCAACCCCGCTATCCTATTGATTTGACAAGCCATCCACATGGAGGATCTAGGGCTCCTCATCCCAGGTCGGGTTTGGTCTAACCAGGAGAGAGGCCGCGCTGGTTGAAGCTTCCTCGCTGTGCTCGGGCTTGTCGGACCTGGGGACATCGGTGCTGAAAGTGAATTCCGCGACAAATTCAACTAAGGCTTGGGCCTTGATAGCAGTTCGCAGCTTGTAATGGGTGTCGTACTCATTGAGTTTGATGGCCCACTTCGTCAACCTACTGGAGACCTCGGGCTTGAGCAAGACTTGCCTCAGGGCTTATTGGTGAGGATGACGATCGTATGAGCTTGGAAGTATGGTCGAAGTCTCTGAGCTGCAACAACTAGTGCGTATTCCAACTTTTTGATTTCTGGATACCTCGTCTCTGCTTCCTGCAACACTTTGCTAACATAATAGATGGGTCGTTGGACCTGATCTACTTCTTTTATCAGTACCGAGCTGACTACCTCATCAGTCACGGAGTGGTACAACTCCAAAATATCTCCCTCCTCAATTTGGGTTAACACCAGGATACTAGCGAGGTACCATTTGGGCTCGTCAAAAGCAAGTTGGCACTATTCGGTTATTCGAAGTCCTTACTTCTTTTAATTGCATTGAAGAAAGGCATGCAACGATCTGCCGATTTAGATATGAAGCGGCTATGTGGCCGTTCAACCTCTGAACTTCAATTTCCGGGGTCTATGTCGGGCATCTCTATAGCGAACCATGCAAAAACATCTAAATTTTTAAGTAGAAAGCTTACCGGCTGAGATCGTAGAGGCTCCTCAATTGAAGCGCCGATCTGGAGAGTCTGAGCTAGATCATTTGTCGAAGTAGGTACATCAACCGTCTCTTCAATGGGCGTAGCTCGCTCTTCATATTGTTCCGCAGGTCGCTCCAACTCAAAGTCGTCGGCCTCCTTGGTTTTCCCTTTCAGGGCGGCGACATAGCATTTGCGAGACTCGAGCTGGTCGCCCTGCGCTACCCCTACTCTGAAGTCCGTTGGGAACTTCATAGCCAAATAATAGGTGGACACCACTGCGCGTAAAGCGTGGGTGATTGGTCGACCTATTATGGCATTGTATAGGGAGGGAGTCGTGACCACTAAAAAAGTGTGGTCGAATCTCACAATACTAGGCCATGTGCCGACCTCCACAGGTACTGTAATTCTCCCTAGGGGCCTGACTTCCTCTCCGCTAAAGCCCACCAAGGGAGTGTTCGTGGGCTTGAGATCGTTTTTTTAAAGCTGAAGTTTGTCAAACGCGGTCTTGAAGAGTATATCTGCTGAATTGCCAGAGTCGGCTAGGACGCGCCTTACCTCGAAATCATTGATTCTCATCTTTACAACGAGCACGTCATCGTGGGGGTATTGGACTCCGCACGCGTCATCTTTGGTGAAGAAAATCGGCTCCTCTATCCTTGGTTGCTTCGGGGAATTCCGCTCTTCTCTTTCGATCTCACGAGCCGAGGTCCTTGCTACGGCTAAGGTGCAGCCCGCGACGATCGATTTGCTGGTGATCATTTGGATTGTTCCCTGAACTGGCCTCTCTTCGGGTGGCTGCCTCTCCGGCTGCTCATTTTGCATGTTGCTGGACTCAGGAGTGTCTCTACCTTGCTCCCCTTGTCGTCTTGTTTTATTATCACTTTGTACAAAATTTCTCAAATACCCGCGACGGATGAGTTCTTTTATCTCATCACAGAGATTTTTACAATTTTCGGTGTTGTGATCGTGATCTCTATGAAAATGGCAATACTGATTTTTATTTTTAGTATTCGGGTCTCCTCTCATCCGAGGTGGCCACTTCACATAAAATGCATCCTTGATCGCCATGAGGATTTCTGCTCGCTTCGCGTTCAAGGGCGTGTAGTTCGTCCTTTTAGCTAGAGGAGATCGGAAAGACTAGTCTGGCTTTCCTCCCTGAGTTGGTTCTTTCTTCCTCTTATTGTCCCCGTTAGTTGAGGGCTCACCTTCTCTTTTCCTCTTCTCAGATGGGTTCTCGTTTTTCTGGTTCATCTCCTCCTCTTTTCCGATGAACTGGTCCGCGAGCTTGAGGAATTTGGTTATGTCCTTGGGCTTGTTGGCAACCACGTGCCACTTGAACTCTTTGTGTGTTATGCCTCTTTTGGCTGTTGTGAGTCTCACTACGGGGTCTAGATCAGATATCTGCAGACATGCATCATTGAATCTCTTGATGTAACTGTGTATAGATTCCCCCTCCCTCTAGACTATGCCGAGAAGGCTTTCTTGGGACCTCAGACACCTCTTGCTGGTGATAAAGTGTGAGGTGAAAATCTGCACGAACTGCGCCCAACTCTTGATTGTCTCGGGCGCGAGGTTTCTATACCATGTGCGAGCTACCCCCCTTAAATGTAGTAGATAAAGCTACACACATGTAGGACTCACCTGCCCCGACTAAGTACATCTGGGACTGAAAAGAATCTACATGGTCATTCGGATCGAATGACCCATCATACTTGTCCAGGGGAGGTACCTTGAAATCTTTTGGCATCGGGACGGCCAGGAGTTCGGGAGACAGGGGAGATGGCACAGAGAGGAGTGGAGTGGCTTACACTGCTCCTGAGCTCGATGAGCTCTGCGGCGTCTCCATTGCTTCTTTGTCGGCTCCTCATTGGTGCTGCTAGCCTCTGTGTTGTCAGGCACAGTTCTCGCGGGGAGTGGCCCAGACTGCTGGCGATGGCTGTGGATTGAGGGACCTTGTCTAGAGTCCACGGCCAGGACCTCGAACCAATTTTCTATGAGTGGGATCTCAAACTCTGAAAGCCGAGGTGATGCGGGTCTGTTAGGTTGAGAATCTCTCGACCTGACCATCCGCGGCGAGGTGGGAGTAACTAGTTTCTCCCTCTTACTGCAGGACAAGACTTGGCTCCTAGGGGGATTTTGGGACTGGGATGTCTCTCCCTAGCGATAGGGGCATTCGCTCCGACGGCGAAGCTTAGCTTGCTGTGTGGTCGGATGTCGAGGTGGAACCGGTTGCTGGTACTGAGGTAGTAGTGGGAATTGCTGTTGATAAACATGGTGTTGTTCTTGCTGTTGATACAGTTGGAGCTGCTGGACTTGCTGCATTTGAGCTTGTATAGCTCGTATGCAGTGCATCAGGTCTTTGAGTTGGTTTTGTCCGGCTACCGGGGGGACAAACGGTTCGGCAAAGGTTGTACCTACCATGGAGGGGAGTGGAGCACTCACTGGCGCCATGATCTGAGGCACGTTCAGAGTTGGGACCCCATCCACAGAGAGTGGTAGGGTGAACTAACAAATGCACACCGTCGGGATCTGAGGTTGTTCCCCGGAAGTATCCATATCCGCTCTGCGTCCGGCGTTGCTGGAGGAAGCCATGAAAACTTAATTAAAAGTGCTTGGCGGAAAGAGGCTTTTCGAAGCGTTTCCCACAAACGATGCCAATTGATGGTGCGCGATCTGTTCACTCCTACCTGGAAGTGGTTGCGCTCCTAGCTGGCGATAGATGAGAGATACCTGTGAGGAAGAAGATGAAGGAACCCGGGGGGCTCACCCGGCGGGAACACTTCGATGGTTAAGTTAGTAACCGGATTGAAAGCTGAGAGAGAAGGAAAGAGAGAGAGTTGTAGAGAAATTAAAGAGCTAGAGTGATGATCACGCAATACCTTCGCCCCTGGGGGTTGGGGTCCTTATATACTAGTATCCTGACAAACGACGCCAATTGATGGTGCGCGACCTGGTCACTCCTAGCTGGAAGTGGCTGCGCTCCTAGCTGGCGACAGACGAGAGATACCTGTGAGGAAGAAGATGAAGGAACCCGGGGGGCTCACCCGACAGGAACACTCCGATGGTTAAGTTAGTAACCAGATTGAAAGTTGAGAGAGAAAGAAAGAGAGAGAGTTGTAGAGAAATTAAAGAGCTTGAGTGATGATCACGCAATACCTTCGCCCCTGGGGGTCGAGGTCCTTATATACTAGTATCTTGACATGTCAGGTGCAACCGCCTCCGAATCTCTACTACGGTGATCTGTTGTCAAATAACGGCTTGGAGTGGCTGGCCGTTATTTGTTAGAGTTGAGTTGGCGGGCAAATGTGATCGCTGCAGAGTACGGTCTTACCAGACAAGAAACAACCTCCAGGGTTGGCAGGCATGACGCCGCCAGGCGAGAGACGTGGGCGCAGTCTCCAGGTTTGGCAGGTACGGTTGTCAGGCAGAAAACCCCCTGCGATACGTCGAGCTGCTTTGCAGCGAGCTTCCTTACACTGAGCTGTTGGTGATGCGCCGAGGTGCTTCTACTCGAGGTAGATCTCCGAGGTAGCCTACTTAGGTTTGGATAGGAGTGAGTTTATTCTAGTTAGGGAGCTGACGAGCTTAACCCAAAGTGTCTTCAGTTTGGGATGCTCCCTAGTTGGGAGGGTCTTAACTCGGGGTGCTCCCTATTTGGGAGAGTCTTACCCCGAGGTAACGGAGTATTATCTTGTAGCGAACTGTCAAGCTGGGTTATAGCGAGCTTGTCATGCTGAGTTGTCACTTATGTCGAGTCACGTCCATGTATCCCCTTATAATGAGGTCGGGCCAAATCACCCTCCATTAGTACCTTCCCTCAACATGAACTTAAATCGAAGTTTGAGTTCGACACCAAAGATTTTGTTCGTGGTGTTTGATAGAGATCAAGTAACAAATGGTTCCGTGGATGTATTCTTTTTCTAGGTTTGGTATGACTAAATCTTGGGCCTATTTGGTCTTGCATTGTCAATTTTGAAGAAGCATTTGGACATGAAAATTTTAATTCTATCAACTTTCCTTTTAAAGTATGTTAATCTTCGTTAATCTGATAAGTAAAGTTATATAGTTCAATTGTGAGTCAAGGAAATATGCAATTTCAAATTATCCAAGCATCAAATTGTGAAACTTGTTTTATTTCATTATATCTTTAGTTTAATTCTCTTATTGATAAATTAACCAAATTTAAACATATTGAAAGCAAAAGAGATAGTACTCCCCCAACCACGAAGCTATGAGAATTTAAATATATTGAAAGCATAAGAGCAAAATGCAAGATAATACTCCCCCTACGATGAAGCTATGAGAACAATACACATGACCAGAAGTATAAGAATATAGTATGCATCTTTTTTTCCTAATTTCTTGTTGTTTTTTGTTTTGTTTTCAATTTAAGTACATTTACAAGGTAAGCATGTTGGGTTAATCATTTTATAATGTATTGATTTTACCTTTTATTTTTAGATAATGACTTCTTCCATTTAACGATGGCTTTAGTAAATTAACACAAGATGCTTAATTTACATCTCTTTTAATCATTAGTAGTAATTATTTTTATAAATTTTAGGTAATTACAAAAAAAAAATGGAGATTTGTTAAGA
The DNA here is from genome assembly GCF_056320005.1 of Nelumbo lutea. Taxonomy (NCBI): domain Eukaryota; kingdom Viridiplantae; phylum Streptophyta; class Magnoliopsida; order Proteales; family Nelumbonaceae; genus Nelumbo; species Nelumbo lutea. The sequence continues at coordinate 135,059,776 of NC_142684.1, read as the reverse complement.
GGGCATCTTCATCAATTCTCCAATTCTGCATGAAGTTTGTGTTTTGTTGGGATAACTCACCATTGTATGTAACACTACTAAATGTAGTTTTATCACTGATTTGTTGCATTTAATCTAATGTATGTGTGACCCCATATAATTATATGGGCGTTATGAAGATCAGATCTTAGCATTTTATGAAGTAGTCTTTCTTTTTTTTTTTTTTCGGTGTTGTATAATTGTTTTAAGACTTGAATTGAATTTAAGCTATCATTTGTGCCCAATATATGGAACTATAATCGAACATCACCATTAATGTCAAGTATCCCGTGCATCGCACGGGCCATTCTACTAGTATTTGAATATGCGAATATGACAAACCTTTGTAGATCCATCGATTTCTCAACTTCCCTCACCATGTTAGGGAGTTATACTGTAGGAGATTCCAGCGTGGGATTCAAAATGCAGGCACGAAGAACCATCGGCAACCTTGAAGATGGAAGAGGTGGTGATTGGACAGAGATTTTGGGAAGAAGTCTCAAGTAAGGAAGCAACCGTGTATTAAATACGAGGGGCATTTTGGTAAAAATTTAAGTGATTTGTAGTGGGGGTGGAGTTCAAAATAAAAATCAATTTATGAATTTGAACTCTGCGGTGGAGAGATCAATAAAAACCCCATTTTTATACATACCACTACAAATTTAATTAATTATAATGATGCCATTGAGTAAACGAAAAAAAAAAACTCATAATTTGTTATTTCTCATTTTCTTCTTTCATATTTGATACCAAATATGTAATTATTTGCAATAGTGTCACTTTCAATTATTTACAATGATGCCACTAAACTTTTACCTTTTCATATTTGTTAAAAATTATTTTTATCTCTCATTTTATTTACAATCGAGTCGTGTTGGGACATGTCATGCTAGTCGTGCTTCGTTTCTATGGGATACTTTAAGGGATTGACCCAATACAGCCCTTGACCCGAGCCCACGCAGGCCTGTGTCATTCTGCAAGTCGAGTTGGTCCATGGGCCAAGTCTTAGGCTAGGCCGGGCCACGAACTAGGCTAATCCATGGTTTTTAAAAATTAATAAAACAAAAAAAACAAAAAAGTTAACATAAATTAAAAAAATTAAAAAAATATATTAAAATTTTATTTTATATGAATTTTGATGTATACAATTGTTTATATATGCAATAATAAAATGAAATAATATAATAAAATTGAAAATGAAATTATATATCATATAATTATTTTATATAATATACAGCCTGAGCTTATGCGAGCTCATGCCGTACCACAGGCCAAGCCGGGCCATGAACTAGGCTAAGCCATATTTTTTAAAAAATAAAAAAAATATAACGAAAAGTTTAACTTAAATTAAAATAATTAGACAAAAAACTAGAAAAAGATCTTAAAATTTTATTTTATATGAATTTTGATGTATACAATTGAAAATCAAATTATATATATTAATATATTATATAATTATCGTCGGGCCATGAATCAGGAGAGGCCATGTTTTATAAATTAAAAAATAGATAAAAATATTAAAATTTTATTTTATATGAATTTTGATGTGTACAATCGTTTATATATGCAATAACAAAATGAAATAATATAATAAAATTATATATTAATATATTATATAATTATTGTATATAATTTACGGCCTATGCCCACGCGGGCCCATGTTTGGGCCATGGGCCAGGTTGGTCCATGGGCCAAGTCTTAGGCTAGGGCGGGCCACGAATTGGGCTAACCCATGTTTTCTAAAAATTTTGAAAATATAATGAAAATTTTAACATAAATTAAAAAAATAGACAAAAAATTAAAAAAGATCTTAAAATTTTGTTTTAGCCCGAGCCCGCATGGGCTCGTTTCATGCCACGGGCAAATTGGTTCGCGAGCCAAGTCTTAGGCTAAGTCGGGCCACGAACCAGGCTAAGCCTGTTCATGGGCTCGATAGCCTAGTAGTTCAGCCCAACCCATTAACAACACTAAATTAATTAATTAAATAATTTGAGATAGCATTTACCAATCTTGTGTTGATAATACATAATGTTGTATTTATTTATTTATTTGCTTATTTTACTAAATTATTTAATTAGTTAACAATTTAATAATCTATCAATTTATTATTGCTAGCAAAGTAAGACATAGAATTGTGTATATATTTATAAATATTTACTCTCTCACTTGATTGTCTATTTATCTCATTTATTTTATATATTTATTTATTAAATTAAATTCATTATTATTTAACTATTTATAATTACTCTACTATATAAAACAAAAATACAATGACAAAAGTCATCTCTCCCTCTTTCACTCTATTGCCCGATGGCCATGATTATTTATTGTTTTATTTATTAAAGTAAATATATTATTATCCATAAAATTTTATTTATTTTAAATAGATCTTTTTTTCCAATAAACTTTTAACTAAAAAAATTTATCTTTCACAAATTTTTTTCCTATATAATAATCTATCTTTGACAAGCCACTTACCATCAATACGATACACTTGATATGCCCCAATATGTGATGAAATTTTGAAAGATCTTGTGGAAACCATCTTCATATCACTATTTTAACCCAATATCTTCACTGTGCATTGGGAACATATCTATAGAGCACACCTCATAGAACCCACCCCACATCATCTCTTAACCAAATTCAGATTTCGTCCTCATAGCCCTTGTAGTTATGTGTTTGGAATATCTTCTCATGAATTAAAACATTTAAGTATTGAGAATTTATCAATGCAAGATGGCAAAAGGCTGAAATGATGGTTTTGTGAGGATGAAATCCAAATTCAATGTACCGTGAGTTTACATTTGCACCCCATAGGCGCTTCACAATACATCTGAATTTGAACCATGTATCAATGCACGCTGAGATATGTACGTGGGGCGTGTCATGTGGGGTGCTGATGTGATCTCATTCCAATACATAATAGGATGTGCATGTGGGGTGCATTGTATGGGAATTCACATTTGCGCACCCACGACCATGAATAGTGGGGCACAGATGTGATTTTGCTAAGTTTACATCAATGCCCCACAAGGGGGCGCCCCATGATATATTGGGAATATCTCCCGATGACAAGTATGGAAGATGATGAGATGTCCACGGGAGATGTTCCCAATATAAGGTCGGGATGTGTTGTGGGGCACAGATGTGGACTTGGTTTTTTTCTATTGGGAATCGATAATCGATCTAAAAGCCTTCTAATAGGCTAACCCCATTTAATAGAGGAGTTGATATGTACAACCCACAACATCCCACAACACATCTCTGTCGTGTATTGGGAACATCTCCTGATGATAGTACTGAATTGATGATATCATCATTAGGAGATGTGCTGTGGGACGTTGTGGGGAGCCCTTTTGTGAGGCGCAAATCTAAACTCAGATCACATCAACACCCTACTAACGTGTTGATGTTCCCAGTAGGGGTGGCTACAAGCCGAGCTCTTCACAAGCTATTTGAGCTCGGCTTGGCTCGGTTTCAACCAAGCTTTGAGTCGAGCTCGAACCCAATTTATAAGATCGATTAATAAATGAGTCAAGCTTGAGCCTAATAGAGCTCGTCTCATGAGTCTCGCGAGTCGAGCTCGAATATATATATATATATATATATATAATATTATAATTCTTAATTTTTTAAATATCAAATAAAAAATATTTTTTATATATAATTTTTTATTTTTATAAAACATTTTTTCTCAAATCGAACTCGAACCGAACCGAGTTTATGAGTTTTTGACTCGAGCCGAGCTCGAGCTCAATGTTTTAACTCGAACCGAGCTCAAGCCTTGTACAACCTTGGCGAGCCGAGCTCGAACCTCATACTATTCGGCTTGGATCAACCCCTAGTTCCCGGTACTAATTTCGTACTAATTTCAGATGTGTTGTGAGGCGTAGTTGTAAACTCCACTCCATTTAATATCAATATTATTGCGCCACACATGCACGAAAACATCTTCCGTACATGTTAATGGGAGATGTTCCGAATACACGGTTCAGATGTGGTGAGCTATCCATCTTGTTTAGAGTTCGGATCAGGTCCCAACAGCCATGCTGTACATTAAGAACATCTCCTGGAGGGCAAACGAGATGATCCCAATGCAGGCCTCCAAAGGCTATTGCTATTGGGACCCTCGTTGGGACTAGATCCGGTCTCTCTTGTCCAACAGCGAATCTTTGACTCTTGAGTATTGGAACGCAGACCGTTTGTGGCTTGTACATGAATTAAATTCTCTCATACTTAACGGTCAGGATCAAGTTTAGTCGTCTAGTTTGGTGGGACCAATACAACTTCGTAATGATGCTGTGGAGTGTGGGCGTGCCCCTGCCAGGGGCTGAATCGAGATCCCCACTCCCAGTGATGAATCTGAAACTCTGAATCTGAATCCCTTCTTTCTCCCTGCCTCCTCTTTCAATAATACAGTTTCTCAAATCGCACAAGGTTCGAGCGGGTGGTTCGGAATGGATAAATCCATTAGAGAAGATATATCATCTGCAAAAGCAGTTTTGCTGGGGGCTTTGGCTTCAGGCGTTAATGTGCGTTTTCTTTTGCTTTGATTCAATCTTGTTGCAGAGATCAAACAGTTTTAAATCCTCTTTTGTTTGGTTATCAGGGACAAACATGGTTTGTGCTCAAAATTACATTTTTGATGCTTGGTGTTTGTCTTGCTGCCATGCTGGGCCTAGCGTTTTCTTCTAGCGATTCCACCATGATGATTCATGTTCTTTTCCTCGTTCTTATAACTGGGCTCCTCTTTTTTCTCCTTAATGGGTAATTGTTCTCTCCCTCTACACACCTTTTATGCTTTCTTTCATGAAAAATGCAAATTTTGCTTATCTCAAGATAATAATCTACACTTTGGATGTACATTTCCTTGGTCCTGGAACAGAAAATTCAGCCCGGATATTCTTGTAGTTAAGGGCCAGAGTTTAATGCTATATATAAGAAACGATTTGCAGCTTATTCAACTACTAACTGGTTTCACTTATTTCAACATTTCTAGGTCCTTTACCTGCACAGTCTTGCATTCCTTACTTTGATTCATCAAATGTTTGTATCCTGTTTCCATATTGTTCAGACCTCACCTCAACAGTTGACCTTTTTTTTTTTTTTTTTTTTTTTTTTTTTTTTATCAATAGCCAGGAAAGCCATATTGCAATAAAGTAGAAGAGAGAAAGGGCAGTTACAATTGTCTAGGGATCTAGAAGAGATACACATACCAAAAGGGTAAAAGGAAAAATTTGAAGATGCTATTGGATACATAATTAAAATTTTCTTTTATTTACTATAAATACATATACATATGCAAATATACAAATAACATCTGTATATCACTTTCGAGGGTGGAGGTTCTGAAGAAACTAAATCCTTCTTACCCCTACTTCAAGTCCGAGCTCCATCAAGAAAACAAAAGAGAAGAAAAAAAAGAGCCAGGCTATCCACTGAAAGTAGGGGTGTCAATTGGATTGGATTTGGTCCAATCCGATCCAGTCTAATGTGAGTCCATTACAAATGGACCAGGTCCAATCCAATCCAATGTATTTTGGACCATTTTGGACTGGTCCAATTCAATGTCTGGACCGTCCAATCTGTACAATTTTGTTTTTAATTTAGATTAATTTTAATCCAAACTTGGTCCATTGACACCTATATTCTTATATTCTATCAATGGATCAGATATTGGCTCAATCCAACCCAATCCAATATAAACTCATTACGGATGGACCGGATCCAATCCAATCCAATAAATACTTTAGACCATTAAGTCTAGACTGGTCCAATTCAATATGTCTTGTTGGTCCGTCCAATCCGTCCAAATTGATTTTGGTCTGGACGAGGTCCAATACAAAACCAGTCCATTGACACCCCTACACTGAAGAGCTGTTTGACTTTGACACTTATTTTCACCCTTGGTGCCAAAGCTCTATTATTTCTGCTGTGGTGTAGCAAGGATGACAAGCTGTTAGCTCCCTCTTTCATGCATCCAATGACATTCTTCATTTCTCCTCTACCACAGTTATATCATGCCCCAATGTAAACCTCAACCTGAGCCCATGCAAAAGCGCCATGGCCCCTACGCTGGTGCAGTTTCCCAAGCCAGTAGGACCTGAGGAGACTAGAAGTCTTGTCACCTGAACTGACTCCGTAGCTCCTCAATTCTTGAAGGTGTTGAAGCTCAAAAAAAGCAGCTATCAAAAATTGAGCTTGACCAGGGGAGGGGGGTTGCTGTACAATACAATTCATCCTATCTACAATATAATTAGAATTCAGTGGTAGGCAGATCAGCAAACTCAATGGCTGACTCACCTGTAAAACAGGGGGTTTCTTGGGCTTCTTTATTTTGGGCTACTTTGTAATTTTATTTGAACTTATGATTCTATGACCAATCTTAAAGGAAAAGTCACATCTCGTGCCTTTCCCTAGATTTTTTTTGATAGATAATGCCTTTCCCTAGATTGCCAGTAACTCTTATTTGCTGGATTAATAAAGTTTTACTCATTTATCAAAAAAAAAAAAAAAAAACTAAGGGTCTGCCAACAATTTATGTTCCCTCTACCGTGACATCCATTGAAATGCTAGTGATGAGTTACTCCAACTCTCTGACATTGAAATCAATAATCACCTATATGGCTTGATCTTTCTCCAAACTTGATCAATTTAATGCTCTTTTTTCACCTTTTGCTTTTTTGGTGGCTGAGGTGGGTGTTCTTTTTCTCTGTGTTCACATCATTTGATGGTAGGATGTTTGGTGAACACTAAGTCAACGAAGCTTCTTCGAGGGAGCTCCTTCCTCCAGAAACAGAATTAAGAGAGAGAGAGAAAGAAGAGGAAGAGAGAAGGAAATAAGGTAGTTATGCTTTTTCTGCCAATTCTGTTCTACCCGAAGGCCTTTTATAGGCTTTCGCACTTATCAGTTTATCATGTCTACGAGCTCTGCATGTGGAAGGTTATGATGTGGCCTACGGTTATAAACAAATCGCAGGGGAGGTTTGTAACGCATTGCGTGTGCTTCTACTACTGCTGCATGGGCTTCACGACTTGTGTGGGCTTGGCTTTCCTGACTTGTATGGGCCCGGTACCTAATGGTGGGTTATCCACCTGGGATCCATCATCTCCCCCACCCTTAAGAACGACCTTGGCCTCAAGGTCAAGATGGTGAAATTGTTCTTGCAACTGATTGAGGTCTTCCCAAGTGGCATCTTCTGGGGGCAGGTTTGTCCACTGAACAAGGGCCTGCTTCACCACTTTGTGACCCATCTTTATCCATCAGATGTCAGTGATGACATTGGGCTCAACAATCATCTACCCCTTACTAATAAATGTCAGTTCGTGAGAAAGTGAAAGAGCAAGGAAAGAGACAGAGGTTCAGATCTGTTAGGGTTGATCAATCTGATCAAACCAACCAAGAAAAGAGATATTTATATTAATCTTATGTAAATGGACAAGGTTGTCCTTACAAAGACAATAAAAGAACTGTATGCTAAAATATACACCTATTATAGATTTATAGTACAAGAAAGAAAAATAAAGTACAATAGAATTACAAAACTACCCTTCAGTAGTTCTTCTACACGCCCCCTCAAACTGATGCTGGGGTATAAGCATCAGTTTGTCAACAAGGAAATTATATCGAGTTTTGGTGAAGAGATCCGTAAGCTATAGACCCGATGAAACATGTGGGAGAGAGATATGACTCGCATGGAGAAGGTCACGAATGAAGTGACAATCCACCTCAATATGTTTAGTGCACTCATGAAATACAGGATTGGTTGCAATCTTGATTGCACTCATGTTGTCAGCGATCAGAGGAATAGTAGATGAGTGATCAATATTCATGTCATGAAGAAGTGCCTTAAGCCAGATTATTTCACTGCATACTAAAGACATGGCTCTGTACTCGGCTTCAGTAGATGACTTGGAAACCATTTGTTGTTTCTTGCATTTCCAAGAAATCAAAGAATCACCAAGGAATATACACCAGCCAGTAGTAGAGCGACGAGTGTTAGGACAACCTACCCAATTAGCATTTGCCTAAGCTCGAAGTTGTGTGGATGAAGAGGATGAGAAAAATAAGTCATGTGATAGTGTACCCTGTACATAACGAATGATTCGGAGAACTGCAGAATAGTGAGGCTTGTGGAGAAGAAACAAATTGACTCACAATCTGAACCACATAGGAAATGCCAGGTCTAGTCATGGTTAGGTAGATAAGACTACCTACAACTCTACAAGTTGTCGATACAGGGTAGCATCAGGAAGATCACCCTCATCTTTACTCAATTTACAATTAAGCTCTAGAGGTGTATCAACATGTTTAGAGTCAGTCAAGCGAGCAAGAGACACCAAATCAGAAGCATATTTTTGTTGGTTGACAAAGTAATCCTAATGACATCTTTGATTTTCGAGTCCAAGAAAGTATGTTATTAGCCCAAGATCTTTCATTTTGAAGGAGTTACTAAGCAGAAGTTTGAGTTTGTTAATACCATCCACATCATCTCCAGTAATAAGGATGTCATCAACATAGACCAAAAGAAGAGTCAATCCCTGAGCCCGTTTGAGAGTGAAGAGAGTAGTCTGAAGCACTCTGTTGAAAACCAGCCTCCAACACTATTGTACGGAAGCGATCAAACCAAGCTCGTAGAGCTTGTTTAAGGCATATAGAGATTTCTTCAGTTTACACACCAATTGAGGATTGTCACAGTAGCCGGGAGGTGGTTTCATGTAAACTATCACCTGTAGCTCTCTATGGAGGAAGGCATTCTGGACATCCATTTGGTGAACTGTCCATTGTTTGAAAGCAGTAATGGCTTGTAGCAAACGAACTGTTGTCATTTTGGCCATAGGTGTAAAAGTTTCATCATAGTCAATTCCATACTCTTGCTTGTAGCCTTAAGCAACTAGATGGGCCTTATATCTGTCCAGAGTACTATTAGATTGAGTTTTACGGTGTAAACCCATCGACTACCAATTATGGAGGCATCTGGGGGAGGAGAGGCAAGATCCCATGTATCATTCTCTGCTTGAACCTTTGGATCTATAGCTTCTTTCCAATGCTTAACTGCTACGGTCTGGTTGTAAGACTTGGGAATATCTGTGGATGACAAAACAACTGAGAATGAGCTATAACTCGAAAAGAAGCCATAACGATCAGGTGGACGAGAAATACAAGATGACCGATGCAAAGGAATAGATGAAGGTAAATTCTCAGGAGGGGAATCTACACTTACAGTAGTGGTAGGTGGAGAGGAATGACTAGTCACTGTTTTTTGAGGTGGAGGCATAGGCAATGGGCGAACTGGATGCTTTCTGAAATACGTCTAAAGAGGCTGAAGAGAAGGAAAATCACTTGTAGATCCAAAGTCATGAAGAACAGAAATGGATGTGCAGGTAATTTACAAATATATTCAAAGAATGAAAGATTCTCCAAAAAGATGACATTACAAGAAATGCGCAACCGACAGACTTTGGGATCATAACAGAGAAACCCCTTGTGTTTCGTACTATATCCCATGAAACCACACGTGGCTAATTGAGCTGCTAGCTTAGTGCATTCATGGGGAGGGAGATAAACAAAGCAAACACATCCGAAGACACGAAGTATGGATAGGTTTGGTCAACGATGAAATAAGGACTGATGGGGAAAAGAATTTTCAAGAATAGGTGTAGGAAGACTATTGATGAGATGAACAATAGTGCGGCCGTGCGGGTCGCCTCCACCCAGAAGGTATGGGGAGCATGAGAGTCTTGTATCAAGGATCCCACCATACTAGCAATGTGATAGTTCTTGCGCTCCAATACTCCATTCTGTTGAGGAGTACCAGGACAAGATCTCTGGGACTGAATGCCATGTTGTTTAAAATAGGTTTGAAACTCACCATCATAGTACTCTCCCCCTAAATCTGACATCAAAATATTAATGGGAAGATGTAAGGGTTTGGTCTTAGTAGTGGATAAAAATAAATCATTACAACCATATACAGGTAGATAATCACCATTAGCAGTAATAATATGGTTGTCAAAGGTTCTAGGTTTAGAAGTTGGTAGACTCTAGAATTATTACCATCACCATTAGCATTTTGTCCAGGTCTTTACATTGGTTAAAGACTCTATAATTATTTAACCATTTTACTTTTGCTGATTGTTGGAAGGATTGGAAGTTGGTAGCAAGCTGTTCCTCCTACAAGCGAAGGGCAGTGACTAGCTGGGTCCCCCCTACTCTTGGTTCTTTGAAGCTGACTTTTGATGGGAGTAGCCAGGGTAACCCGAGTTCCTTTGGGATGGGAGGTGTACTGAGGAATGAGGCTGGAGAGGTTGTCTTAATCTACTATGGCCCTTTAGGAGTTGGGAACTCTATCCGAGTAGAACTGCTAGCTGCAATACAAGGAATACTTCTTGCAAAAGAAGTGGGCGTGGAGCAGCTTCTGATTGAAGGAGACTCTAAGACATCAGCTAATGCTTTTGCTGATGTCTTGGCAAAACAAGGGATAAATAGGGAAACATTGTTCGGAGCACAATTGTAACTATTGTTTTAATTTCAACATTCATGTTTTCTCTGTTGTAGTTTGTGTATTTGCTGTTTGGAGAGGCTGCTCCTCACGCCTCTAAGGGGGTCTTCTTGTATCTATTCATTATTTTAATGGAATTGATGTTATTTATCAAAAAAATAAAAAAGGTTATAGGTTTACTATTATTATCTTTTAATAAAAGTCTCTGTTATTTATCAAAAAAAAAGGTTCTAGGTTTAGTAGACTGACCGAAGGAGGCCCCAGTCATGTGTTTGAGGCCCCTAATCAATAATCCACATGTGACAAGGAGATGAACACAAAAAAGCAGACTTACCAGCCAGTCCAAAAGCAGAAAAAACAGAAGAAATAGTTGAAGACATGAGCTCACGAGTTTTTTCTTCAGTCAGATTTCCCTGGGCATCTGGTTTGTGAGCTGATGATGAGGTGGTAGTATCAATAGAGACAGATTTGGTTGAGGCCTGATAAGCCTTATGTTGTCCTTTCTTGGGAGGCCTAGTCAGGCATTCCACTATAATGTGTCTTTGCTGTTTGTAGTTGGTACAAAAGTTTTTCTTCTTGCAGTGGGATGCCACATGACCAAATTCTTTGCATTCATAACACTGCAACTTCGAAAAGTCTTTCTTAGCCTTCTGTTTGGTGGCTAAAGACACAATATCAATCCCATGTTCCTTCTTCTGATCTAGCGCAGATAAGGTAAGAAGACGAGTTTCCTCCCGTAACAACTCTCCAAGGATTGCATCAACTTTAGGCACCGGTTCTCTATTGAGAATGCTGGATCGTAAAGTTTCATAATCAGGCCTGAGGTGCATCAAAAAGTGCATAGTCTTTCTCTTAGTGAGATGCTTCTTCATAGTCTTCACACAACAATCTGTAGACACATCCCCAAAGTGAGCTATTTCGTATTCAATCCAGAGATTTACAAATCCTGCATAGTAATCCTGAATCTGCTTCTCCCCTTGAACATGGGAGAAGATGTGAATTTCAATCTGATATTGCCTAGATATATTCAATTGCCGATATACCTTTTCTAGGTATTCGAGCATGTCATGGGCAGATTTGAGACCTTTCATCGGAATACTGACATCCATTGAGATAGACCCAAGTATCCATGAGGTAACCTGAGCATTCTTGGTTCTCCACTGTTTCAGCCTTTTGACATCACTGGCATCGGGCATGGAAGTGGAACCGTCGATGTAACCCCACATACCTTTCCCTTCAACAAAATACTAACAATGGAATTTCTAGAGAGCATAGTTGCTCCCATCGAACGTAACAGAAATAAATTCATTCTTTTCCAAAGCCATAATGAAAAGGAAACATGTAAAGACTGATCGAATCAAGCAATAAAGTAGTAATCAAGCTGTGAGAGTCAAAGAAACTGATAATAGAAACCTCTTACAGTCATCAGAAATTGTCCAAGTTCCAGCAAATGGAGAAAAGTTGAAACACAGTCCAGAAAAGGAAAGTCTGGGTGCAGCTGCCTAGAAGAGATGTACAAATCTCTCTCAAAACTTCTCAGATCTCGATGAAAGTTTCAGAATATGATGAGAGGGCCTAGATGACACTTCCTTTCAATTCTTATTGCAAACTGATGTCGTATGAGAGAGATCTAATGAAATCTCTCTCCTTGGATGCGCAAAGCATAGAGAACAGGTCTCTGGAGAGATCGAAACAATCCAGAGTCAATCGGCAATGATTAAAGTTGTCAAACTAATCAGAAAGAAGGAGAAAAGGATCATAGAGCAGTATGCTTTGATACCGTGTCAGTTCATGAGAAAGTGAAAGAGCAAGGAAAGAGACAGAGGTTCAGATCTTCTAGGGTTGATCAATCTGATCGAACCAACCCAGAAAAGAGATATTTATATTAATCTTATGTAAATGGACAAGATTGTCCTTACAAAGAGAATAAAAGAACTGTACACTAAAGTACACGCCTATTACAGTACAAGAAAGAAAAATAAAGTATAGTAGAATTACAAAACTACCCTTCAGTAGTTCTTCTACAGTAAACTCAGGCAATAGTGACTTCACCAAAGCTGCATCTGCTCGACATGGTTTGAGGAGTGAGACATGAAATACTAGGTGGGGGCAGTACTTGGCAAGTCTAATTTGTAAGCCACTGCTCCCACTCTCCCTGAAATGCGAAAGGGACCAAAGAAGCAGGGTGAAAACTTCTGCCACACTCTTTTTGCCAATGATGACTGTCTATAAGGTTGTAGTTTCAAGTAGACTAGGTCCCCCACTTGGTATTCCACCTCGCGATGTTTCTCATCATACTGCATCTTCATGTAATTCTGAGCCTTGAGTAAGTGATTCTTGAGTGATTGAAGTGCTTCATCTCTGGCTTCAAGCTGCTGTTCAACCTCTGCAACTGCTGAAGTGCCTTTCTCATAGGGTAACACCGAGGGTGGGACTCTTCCATACAAAATCTTGAATGGGGTGGTCCCAGTAGTAACATGATAAGTGGTATTATACAAAAGTTCAGCCCATGGGAGCCATTTCAGCCACTGAGTAGGCTTTTCTCCTGTGAAACATTTGAGATAAGTCTCTAGGCAGTGGTTAACTACTTCCGATTGCCCGTTAGTCTGTGGGTGGTAGCTGGTGGAATGATAAGTGCGAGTACCCTGTGCCTGGAAGTATTCTTCCCAGAATCGGCTTACAAAAGTGGGGTCCCAATCCGTGATGATAGTTGTTGGTGTACTGTGGGGTTTTGCCACTTCACGAGTGTAGGCCTGAGCTACTTGAGATGTTGTGTAGGGGTGGGAGAGCGCAATAAAGTGCGCGTACTTGCTCAATCTATCCACAACAACCAGTATAACAGACTTCCCTCCAGACTTAGGTAGTCCCGCAATAAAATCCATAGTTACCTCATCCCACACCTGATCTGGAATGGGTAGGGGCTGTAGCAGCCCAGCTGGGGTTTGGGCCTGATATTTCCGAGTTTGGCACATAGAGCAACCTGCAACAAAATCCTGTACTGCCTTCTTCATTCCCTGCCAATAGAAGTGGGCTGCTATGCGCCTATAAGTTATGATCATCCCCAAATGACCTCCCTCTACTGACTCATGGAATAACTTCAATAGGTCTCTGTGGAAAACAGATTTCGGCGCTATAACTAGTTGCCCTTTGTAGAATAAGTCTAAGCCACCAGGGAGTACCCTGCTACTGGGTTTGCCCCTGATACCAACTGCTCCCGAGTTAGTTTTAATTCATCATTTTGTTGAGCTTCTTCCTTGATGCGATCAAGCAAGGGATGGAGAGGTCTGTAAACTGTCAAAGAGTTCATTTCTTCTCTTCTAGATAAAGCATTAGCAACTCTGTTGGAGGGGCTAGGTTTGTATTCAATGGTGAAATCAAAGCCCATTAACTTGCTGGCCCACTTCTGTTGTTCAAGGTTAAGAATCCTTTGTTCCATCAGATGTTTGAGACTCCTCTGATCAGTCCTCACTGTGAATTTTCGCCCCAACAAGCAAGCTCTCCATTTGTGCACGGAGAGCACCAAGGCCATCAGCTCCTTGTCATAAGTAGACTTTAAATTGGGCCTGGGCTGACAGGAACTTACTGAAATAAGCAATAGGATGTCCTTCTTGCATCAGAACTGCACTGATCACTCTGCCCGATGCATCAGACTCCACCACAAACGGCTTGGTAAAGTCAGGTAATGCCAAGGTAGGTGGTGTCATAATCGCCTTTTTTAGGGATTCAAATGCTACTTCTGCTTGTTCTGACCAAGTAAAGGCTTCTTTCTTCAACAGAGTTGTAAGAGGGGTGGCTAGGGATGCATAGCCTTTTATGAACCTTCTGTAGTAACCGGTGAGGCCCAAGAAACCCCGCAAACTCTTAATGGTCTTGGGCCGAGCCCACTGAGTCATTGCTACAATTTTCTCGAGATCGGTCATTGCAGTCCCCCGCGAAATTGTGTCCCAAATATTGAATCTGTGTCCGGCCAAATGTGCACTTGGAGGGCTTGGCAAATAACTGATTTCACCGGAGAATCCCAAGGGTTAGCTCCAAATGTTCTAAATGAGAAGCACAATCACTACTATAGATCAAGATATCATCGAAGAAAACCAAGATAAAGCATTTGAAGTGGGGCCGGAAGATATCATTCTTGAGGCTTTGAAAAGTGGAGGGCGCATTAGTAAACCCAAAAGGCATGACAAAAAATTCATAGTGGCCATCATAGGTCCCGAAAGCCGTTTTGTGGATATCTTCTGGGTGGACCCAGATCTGATTGTAGTCGAATCGTAAGTCTAATTTGGAAAAATAACGGCATGCTTCAATTCATCAAATAACTCATCTATTAATGGAATTGGGAATCTATCCTTCACAGTGATGTTGTTAAGGGCCCGATATAATCAACACAAAAACGCCATGTTCCGTCCTTCTTGATGCGAGCAGGACTGGAGAAGAATAGGGACTGTGGCTCGGTTGTATAAACTAGTTGAATAGGGATGTGGTGATCATGAGTATGTACGGGAGGTAGGCTGTTTGGTTCTCCAAATACATCTTGATACGTTGCTAAGAGCTGTTGTAAAGTGGGGTCCTCCGTAATAGTATGGGTTCCGTTGTCACAACAGATAGTGGGTTCCACTCCCAATGATCCCAAATAAACCAGGGTCGCTGCACTGGAGTGAAAGCTGTAATTGAAAGCTGTAATTGATAACATGTTGGGCCGAATCTGCTGCTGGTTCGGTTGGCCCAATTCCCTTCAATTGGCATTTCTTCCCATTCATCCAGAAATGCATAGTCAAGAGGATCCAATCACATACTGTTGGCTCAAGTAGTTTAAGCCATTGGATCCCCAGGACTAAGACAGCCCCACTAAAATCCAAAGGGTAGAAGTTCACACTGAACACATGGCCTTGAATTCTAAGGCCCACAGCCCTGCACAACCCCTCACAAGGAATTTGTTGTCCATTAGCTGCCTTAACAGCAAAGGGAGTCACTGCCTGAACCTGTAGGCCCATTTGTTGAGCTAGGTCCAGAGTGATGAAGTTAAGGGAACTCCCACTGTCAATTAGGATGCACACTCCCCTACCCTTAAGTACACCATACACTCTCATGGTCTCAATGGAATGGAGACCAATCAGGGCGTGGAGTGAAATCTCTGGGTTTTCTTCAATGGAGTCTTCCGCCTGGTCGGAGACCATGGGTCCGGTGTTCACATCTTCACTCTCATCCAGATTGTCAACAATTTGAAGAAGGAACATCGGGGTTAACTCAGTTTTGGATGTCAAGGGCTTGGGAGCTGGTCCGAAAATTCTTGGCTATGGGTTCCTCCTTACCCGGTTCAACTTGTCTTCATGCAGTCGGGCTAGGCTCACAGCAGTCAAAACAGTAGGGGGTTGCAGGGCTTTCGCTTCCAACCTAATGTCTTCCCACAAGCCACTAATAAAACAGCCGGTGAGTGCATGTTCCGGCCATCCATGCACTCTCATGGCTAACCACTCGAATTCAACTTGATATTCTCGAACGGAGCCGGTCTGTTTCACTCTAGACAAAGCTTTGTCAAAATTTTCAAAGCTGGAAGGACCAAATCATATTTGCAGGGCCTCAACAAAGTCTAGCCAGGAGAGTTGTGGGTGTAAACGGCGGTACCATTGGTACCAGAGACTAGCCTCTCCATCAAGATGGATGGAGGCAATCTGTACTCTCTGGCCGGCTGGAATCTCATGGAAATCAAAATGCTGCTCTGCGCGGTATATCCAGGGGGAAGGATCGGCACCCGAGTATGTGGGGAATGCCAGTTTGGGGCTGCGAAGGTCAAAGGTGCCGTTCGGTTGAAGGCTGCCACTGCTCGATCCCTCCTGATCTGCCTCCTTGCTCAGCTGAGTTGACATCCCTTCGATCTGAGACACTACAGCAGAGAGGGCATCTTTAATACCCCTCAGTTCTTCCTGCATCCGATTGATCCTTTCTTCTTGTGATTGATTGCAAGTGGTGGGCATGGTGGATCAGGGGCTCTGATACCAATTGGTGAACACTAAGTTGACGGAGCTTCTTCAAGGGAGCTCCTTCCTCCAGAAATAGAATTAAGAGAGAGAGAAAGAAGAGGAAGAGAGAAGGAAATAAGGTTGTTATGCTTTTTCTGCCAATTCTGTTCTACCCGAAGGCCTTTTTTAGGCTTTCGCACTTATCATTTCATCATGGCTACGAGCTCTGCATGTGGAAGGTTATGACGTGGCCTGCGGTCATAAACAAATCACAGGAGAGGTTTGTAACGCCTTGCATGTGCTTCTGCTGCTGCTGCTGCTGCATGGGCTTCACAACCTGTGTGGGTCTGGCTTTCCTGACTTGTATGGGCCCGGTGACCTGATGGTGGGTTATGCACCTGGGATCCATCAATGTTACCCTGTATGTATTGAATAACTATGGAGGTGTTGCCTGAGAATTTTCATCATGTGTTTTTAAGTGCAATAAGTAAGATCTATATTTTAATTTACATAATATTACATCTCTTAAGGCCTATTTCTTCATATAACAAATAAATCAATAGGGTATGAACTTAAACTTGTTTGTCATCACTCAAAATTTTATTCAGATAGATGATTTATGAGACTCTCAGGGAAGGAATTTCGTGAGTGTAATACATTGAGATGTAGACTAGTATTTTCTTAGGAAGGTTTGTAGATTATTTTATGTGGTATTAGAAGTTGATGTATCTGTTTGTGATTATTTTATATTTTCATGACTGCATTCTGTTATAATTTGGTGATATTTGCTCTTCTGTGTACTTAACATCACATTCAACAGTTTTTCAGATGCAACACTTGTCTTATGGATGAAGTCTTGTCTCAAGTGAGCTTGACTTATTGTGAATTTTCTTCTAATCTGCCTCCAATTGGTTGCACATTAAAATGAAGGAAAATGGATGATTTCCACAAAGTGCTATTATATGGTGTTTTGGTTGCATGTAAAATGAGCATTTTTCTAAATGGAGAGACCAACGGGCTTGGGTGGAAGTAATAAGAAATGATTTAAGCGCCCATAATTTAATGATGGGTGATGCTGAACAGAACAGATCAATAGAATGGTGAAACAGGATTCATGTAGCTGACCCCAAATAGTTGGGACTAGAGGTGTTCATTATATGGTTCAAACTGCCAAACCAAACCGGAATTTGCAGTTCGGTTTGGTCTAGACTTAAAACAGTTTGGTTCGATTTCCTGAATTTTAGAAACCAAACCAAATCGTAAACTGAAATATATACATATATTAACATATATATTTATATATATGTATATATATATAAAATATAATATATATAATAAAATAATTTCTCAAAACACTCTCATTCTAACCAAATTCAATAGCAATGATTCAATGATTTTATGGTGACTAAAAGATAACATTTATTATTTATGCAAGTATATATGTTGTTTGGGCTTTCTAATTGGGTTAAGCCCAACAGAATGGCCCAAACCATATTAGAAACATCACTAAACCGTAATAAAACGGTTTGGTTTGGTCTGAGATCTACTCTAAACCGCACCAAACCGAATCGTGAACACCCCTAGTTGGGACAAGGCTTAGATGTTGATGATTTTATGAACAGAGAATTTGTCTTGTTGATAGAAATCTTGCAATGCATATTCTTTTCTTAATCATTCATGTCCATTTTCCAATTTAAGCCAGATGCCAAGAAGATTGGGATAATGGTTTCCAATTCTTATTGATTATCATTTTCCACCTTTTGGTCATTATAAATGAAACTAACGTGCTCATTCATTCTTACCATAACATAAGAAATATTTATTCTATAAAAAGAGTCCTGCTATGGTACCAGAAAGGCATGGTACCTAACAAACTCATAACCAATCAATCGGTATTTTCGTTTAAATTAACATGGGATTTTGATTGATCAAAGTGGTTTAGGTTTTCACTTTGTTCTTTTATGGGCAATGAGTAAGCTTCATATCCACAATCCATGGTAAGGAGTCAAATCATTAACTTAAATGAATTTATCTGCAATCCTAGAACTTTTACCACTCAGTGTTGTAGACCATTTCAGACCCTTAGAAGGCCTTTAAATGAGAGAGTGCGGTTAAAGGGCTTGGAGTGGACAAACATAGGGGCAAAGAATAAAGAGTGGTTAGAAAGGGAGTTTGAGGTGAAAGAAATAAATGATGCTATGTTCTCTATGGATAGGACAAAAGCTCCGGGTCTAGATGGGTTCACAATGGCTTTCTATCAAGATTGTTGGAAAATCTTGGAAGATGACCTAAAGCAAGTGTTTGATGAATTTCACAAGAGGGGAGTAGTTAATTTGGGGTTGAACTCAACCTTCATAATTCATTGCTTTGGTTCCAAAGAAGAGAGATGCATTACACTCAAAAGATTTCAGACCAATCAACCTTGTTAATAGTCTATACAAGATAATTGTGAAAGTGCTCTCTCAAGATTAAGCAAGTTCTCCCTACTATTGTGGCCCCAAATCAAGGAGCCTTTGTGAAAGGGAAGACAGATTTCTAGTCAAATCCTAGTTGTAAATGAGTGTATGGAGAACTACAAAAAGAACAAAAGGAAAGGAGTGGAGGAATATACCTGATACGAAGTAATAATAACATCCAATGAAGGTGTTCACGCCTAAGGGAAAATCCAAATACTGCTTCCACCGAAGATGACACAGTGGGGGATGAAGCAGAATCAACAGGATGATTTTTTAGCAAGAATCGAATTCTTCAGTAAGAATGTGATGGAAGGTTAGTGAGCACGACTTCAAATTACCTTTTCTACCAAAAGGTAATATCAAGAACCCTTCTTGACCGCTCCCACAGGTGGAGATCGAACTAGTATGGCGGCAAGAGCAGGAGAGGAGACATTGCAGTCAAACTGTGTTGTCTCTCTCTGGAATTCAGCAGTCTGTTAGATGATCTGGAGGTTCGCCCTGCTCTTCTATTTATAGCCTTAAAGAGAGGTTCTCCTAACCCCATTAGGAGTTTCCTAATCCAAATCTTGTATTTGGATCTAGACTCTCTTTAAAAGATAAGGATAATCCCTTATCTTATCTACAAATAAAGATTAGCCTTCCTAATCTAATTAGGAGTTTCCTGATCCAAATCTTTATTTGGATCTGAACTCTTTGAGTGGATAGGGATAATCCCTTATCCTATTTGTTGATCTAAATCCCATAACCGCTCTTTTAATTAAACTCATTAAGCCAGTTCGAATTGGGCTTTAGGCCCATTAAGTCCATCTGCTCACTTAGCCTCCTAACCACCGCCCAGTTGGTTATCCTTGTATGGTGTGGGACCCAAGCATTGATCTACACATCAGCCACATGGATTCAGCCTGGCCTCTGTTACAAGGCTTGGCCGAATTCACTGTAGGAAACATTGAACCCCTGAGTCCATTACCATGGGCTCTTAATGGGCCCAACATTTATACTAAATGGTCATTGGGTCAAGCTACCTTATAAAAACCCAAGGACTGTGGGCAGACGCAAGATTAGCCCCTCATGTATTACCCTCAATGGTCTTACACTTAACCTCTCAGCCCATAATGATCAAACACTGCTCGACAAGAGAGGACCTCTCCCTTGGCTGCAAGGAACAGTGCTGCACTCTCTACTCACATGGATCCCGGGAATTAAATCCTTTTGCAAACATTTTGAAACCGTAATAGATATGTATATCTTTATATAAATATATTTTGCAAATACAAATTTCAACGATTGAAATCGGCTGCTGGCATTTTTGGTTTCCATCAGAGAGAGTGCATCCCCAATCATTACCTTTGTACGACAAATGGGCTAATCCTGTCACTATGATCACCCACTCAGATGAATTCTCGGACTGTCCCAACATACCCAGGTTTTGACCCACTCTAAGGATCTCATTGATTGGCATATCAAAGACAACCCAATCCGACACCTAGTGCAGTATCATAATCGAGTATAGGGGTTAGGCGTAACATTCCGGTTTTACCCATTTATCTCCAAGGTCCAGGGTAATACTGGAATTCTGGTCCGGTTTAGGGTTTTAAGAAAACCCACACTACATGTACCTCAGGTCTCACCCTGGCAGCTGAGAAAGCCAACCAACTTGGTGGCACATTAGTGTCGGCCTTGGCAGGATAAATCTCCCCAAATCTATCCAACGATTGTGAAGATTCTAAACTAACACGAGTTTCATATGTATTCAGTTTAAGGGTATCAAACATGAACACACCATGATAACATGAATCAAATATGTACTTTATTCATTTACATTAAATGTCATAATGTACATCATTCTAATTGGAGCTAAGGGCATACACTGTCTAACAGCTCCCACTTGCACTTAGGTCCAATCTGGTATAAGTTGGAGTCTCATGCTTTCCACGTGTTTCTCAAACACTTTCTGTGTTAGTGACTTAGTCAATGGGTCTACTACATTTTCCGCTAACGCTACATTTTGAATTAGGACGCCCCCTCTTCCAACTATCTCCCGTAGTACATGGTACTTTCTCTCGATGTGCTTCGACTTCGAGTGGGCTCGTGGCTCCTTAGCCTGAGCAATGACTCCAGTGTTGTCACACAACAATGGAATGGGTGATGTGCTGGATTGAACTAGTCCCAATTCGTGAATGAACTTCTTCATCCATATAACTTCTTTGGCAGCTTCACTTGTGGCAATGTATTTGGCTTCGGTTGTGGAATCCGTCGCAGACCCCTATTTGCTGTTTTTCCAACAAACGGCAAACGATCCTATCGTGAAGATATAACTAGAAGTAGACTTTTTATCATCTGGATCTGACTAGAAGTCGGCATCAGTATACCCCTAGATTTGTAGTGAACAGCCATTAAACACCAGACAAAACTCTTTTGTCCTTCAAAGGTATTTTAGTATGTTTTTCACAACAGTCCAATGCTCCTGCCTTGGGTTTGATTGGAATCTGCTCACCACACTCACTGCCTGAGAGATGTCAGGATGAGTGCACAGCATGGCATGCTCTCTACGGCTGAGGCATAGGGAACATCTTTCATGCATTCAATCTCTTTGGGAGTCTTGGGAGACATACCCTTGGAGAGACTGACTCCATGCTAGAAAGGAACATTTCCTTTCTTGGAATTGTCCATGCTGTATCTCTTGATTATTTTGTCAATGTAAGCAGATTGAGATAATCCTATTATTTCTTCGATCTATCTCTATAGAGTCGAAGACCCAGTATGTAGGAGGCTTCTCCAAGATCTTTCATGGAGAATTGCTGTGAAATCCACACTTTCACCGTAGTCAACATTTTGACATCATTCCCAATGAGTATAATGTCATCTACATACAGAATTAGGAACATAACCTTATCTTCACTGGATTTCCTATAAACACAGGGCTCATCCAGATTTTGCTCAAAGTCAAACTGTTTAATGGTAGAGTCAAACCGAATGTTCCAACTCCTAGAAGCTTGCTTAAGTCCATATATGGATCTGTTTAGTTTATATACCATGTGTTCCTGACCCGCAACTATGAAACCATCGGGGCCCTTCTTCCTCTTATAGATCCATTTGCAACCAATTGCTTTTATCCCAAGGGGCGGATCTATCAGAGTCCAGACTCCATTGGTCTTCATTGAATCCATCTCAGCTCTCATGGCATCTACCCACTTCAAGGAATCTATGTCCAACATAGCTTCCGTATAAGTCACGGGGTCCTCCTCATTGGTCGTGGCTTCCACCAAGTAACTTTCTTGGTCATAGCCAAAATGAACTAGAAGCCTGGAAACCCAGGTAGATCTCGTAGATTGGTCATTAATTGGAGCTTGTGGGACATCTCCCACTACCTCTGAGCGCTCTTCATCAAGAACAACATCTTAACGATGATTGTTCAGGATATAATCATCTTCCAAGAAATGGGCACTTCGACTACAGAACACCTTCTGTTCTCCTGGGTCATAGAATAAGTAACCCACAGAGCCTTTGGGGTAGCCTATGAATAAGCAATGGCTGGTCTTGGATTCCAAATTGTCATCACTCATTCTTTTAACATGTGTCGGACAATCTCAAATCTTCAAGTGTCTCACACTTGGTATCTTACTGGTCCAAAGCTCATAGGGAGTCTTCGAAACTGATTTGGTTGGAACCCAGTTCAACACGTATATTGCAGTCTCTAATGCGTAACCCCAAAAGGATGTGGGTAATTCTGAGTGTACGAGAAGTAATCGAACCATATCCAATAAAGTCTGGTTCCTCCTCTCTGACACACCGTTTAGTTGTGGTGTAGCAGGAGGAGCTAGTTGTGATACTATCCCATTGTCCTTTAAGTAGTCCCTGAATTCATCAGAGAGATACTCGCCACCTCGATCTGATTTAAGGGTTCAAAGGGTCTTAATTTCTCTCCCTAACTATTTCTCGACCTCTTGTCTGAATTCTTTGAACTTTTCAAAAGATTCAGACTTATGTCTCATTAGGTACACAACCATACCATGATTAATCATCGGTAAATGTTATGAAATAAACATGTTGGTAGTGTCCTAACATTCATGGGACCACATACATCAGTATGTATAAGGTCAAGTGTGCCTGTCGATTTTTCAGGCTTACCGTTAAATGGTCGTTTCGTCATCTTACCCTGAAGGCAAGGTTCACAGTTTGGAAGATTTTCTACAGTTAGAAAATCCAAAGAACCGTCATTTACCAACCTTGTGATATGATCTATGTTAATGTGGCCAAGTCCGTAATGCTACAGGCACGTGGGATTAACTGTATCACAGGTTCTTTTCTTGGTGTTATTATTCGACGTAGTTTCAGTTATGTTTGTTTCCAGAGAAGGATGGAGAACATAGAAACCATTCTCAAGTTCTCTGTATGCGAGGAATTTGTTATTTCTTTTGATAGTAATCATATTACTAAAGAGAACAGAATATCCATCCGCATACAGTTTTGAAACAGAAATCAAAATTCTTCTCAAATTGGGTATATAAAGACAATCTTTTAATGTAATTGATCATTCTCCGAAATACAATTCTACAAACCCTATGGTTGTAGCCGCAACACTTGCAGAAGTCCCCAAGTAAAGAATCACCTCTCTGTCACTCAGTCTTTTGCTTGTCTTGAACCCCTGTAGTGAGTTACACGCATGAGTTGAAGCCCCGGAGTCAATACACCAAGAAGCAGAAGTTACCAATAAATTGGTTTCTATGACAAAGGATTCGAAATTACCTTGTTTCTTGGTCTCCAGGTACTGAGGACAGTTCCTCTTCCAATGGCCGACCTGCTTGCAGAAGTGACAAGCATTTGATGCTTTGTCCTTCCTCTACCTTTTGGTCTTGCTAATTTTCTTTTAAGGCTTCTTCTTTGCCTTCCTCTTCTTTTTGCCCGATTTGCCACCTTCAACAAACATGCAATGGGCTCATCCTTATTTATCAGTTCCTCGGCCCTCTGCAACATATTCTTGAGTTCCTGGATGCTAACATTTATCTTGTTCATGTTGTAATTCATGATGAACTGATTGAAGGAAGGAGGCAAAGAATTTAGGATGGTATCAACTTTGGTGACATTATCAAGCCCAGATCCAAGAGCCTCAAGTTCATTGATATATCCCATCATCTTAAGACAATTGTCATGAACTTGCTGGTTCTTGGACATTTGTGCGGTCATGAACTGTTTTAAGACCTTCTAACGAGTAGAACGATTCTACTCCTCATACATTGTCCTCAATTTATCCAAGATATCCTTGGACAATTCAATCTGATCCAACTGTCGCTGTATCGGATTATACAAGAAAGCTATGATGTAGCACCGGGCAAGAGAAATTTTCTCTTCCCATTATTGATAATCCCTCCTACGGGCCTTAGAAATAAAGGGAGTTTGAGGTGAAAGAAATAAAGGAAGCTATGTTCTCTATGGATAGGACAAAAGCTCCAGGTCCAGATGGGTTCACAATGGCTTTCTATCAAGATTGTTGGGAAATCTTGGAAGATGACCTAAAGCAAGTGATTGATGAATTTCACAGGAGGGGAGTAGTTAATTTGGGGTTGAACTCAACCTTCATAATTCATTGCTTTGGTCCCAAAGAAGAGAGATGCATTACACTCAAAAGACTTCAAACCAATCAACCTGGTTAATAGTCTGTACAAGATAATTGTGAAAGTGTTCTCTCAAGATTAAGCAAGTTCTCCCTACTATTGTGGCCCCAAATCAAGGATCCTTTGTGAAGGGAAGAACAAAATGAAAGGAGTGGCATGCAAATTGGACCTAGAAAAGGTGTATCACTTGGTTGATTGGTCTTTCTTGATGGAAGTGTTGGTTAACTTTGGAATTGGGAACAAATGGTGTAAATGGGTTTTGGGATGCATTAGGAGTTGTCACTACTCAATGTTGGTAAATGGAACAATGGTGGATTTCTTCCTAGTTTTGAGAGGAATAAGACAAGGAGACCCACTCTCCCCCTTTTTGTTCATACTGATTGCAGATGTTTTAGGAAGATTGAATCATAGAGCTAGCTCGGAAATTTAATAAGGGGCTGGAGGGTAGAAAAGGAGGAGATACCACTTACGCACTTGCAATTTGTAGATGACACAATACTTTTCTGTGAAGGTGGGAACATGAGTTGGATTAGGAACTTGAAATTGGTGATACAATTGTTTGAGCAAATGTCAAATCTTGAGATAAACTTGGAGAAAAGTTGCATAATGGGAGTGAACGTGGAGGGAAGGGAGATTAGGGAGTATACAGATACTCTAGGGTGTACAATCTCGGAGTGACCTGTACAGTACTTACGCCTTCCCCTAGGAGATAACCCCAAGAAAGGAAGCTTCTGAATTCTGGTGGTGTAAAGATTTGAAAAAGACATGCTTCTTGGAAGAAGAATTATCTCTATGAGGAACTTTTTGTGGGAGCCAGGAGAGGAAAAGAGGGACCATAGGGTGGGGTGGGAGGTGGTTACTAGAAGCCAGAAACAAGGAGGTATTGGGATTGGAAATATAAGAAAAAGAAATATGGCTTTATTGAGGAAGTGGTTATGGAGGTTCCCTTTAGAAAAGGATAAGTTGTGGGCTAAGTTAGTAGTCAGCATTCATGGTCGGGAGGACAATGGATGGGATCCTGGAATTCTAGCAAGGACTACTAGTGCTTCTCCGTGGAAAGCCATCCATGACCTACCGGTTTACTCCCCTTGGGTTAGGTATGATTTGAACTCAGGAAACCTCATTAAATTTTGGGAACAAACTTGGGTGGGGGACATTCCCTTCATGTACCAGTTCCCTTCTTTGTATGTTCTCTCTGACCTGCAAAGTGAGACCATTTCTTCCTTCCTAGTTCCTTCTGATTTTGCCTCAGGATTTGGGTGGAATTTGGGATTGAGAAGGGCTGTAGGGATACAGATTTGGGTAACATTTTGAACCTTTTGTCCGTTCTTGAAGACATTTTCTTGGATCTTTCAAAGGACAGCAGATTTTGGACCCTCTCATCCTCGGGTTCTTTCTTTTGTGCATCTCTGTTCAAAACCTTAACTCAGCAACCTGCTCTTCCTGGTTTGTCTTTTCCTGTTAAAGAGGTCTGGTGCAAGCCCATTCCTCCTCGGGTTGGGAGTTTTTGTTGGGAAACTTTCCTGGAAAGAATCAATACAAGTGATCTACTTCAAAGAAAGAGATCCAAGACTTGTTTAGCCCTGCATAGGTGTATTCTTTGCAAGGCAGATGGGGAATCTAGTTACCACTATTTGGTATCTTGCCACTATGCTAAAACTGTATGGGAGTGGACTTTCTCACTTTTTGAGTGTACCTGGAACCCCCTAGTTAATGTACAAAGTTTGTTTTCCCCTTCCTTTTCCAGATGGCCAATGAAAAGAGGTAGGATCATGTGGAGGTGTATGAGGGCCGTGGTGTGTTGGACCTTATGGGAAGAAAGAAACTCAAAAATTTTTTCAGAACAGGAAAGAAACATTGAGAACCTAATAGAGTTGATTCACATTAGGGTGGCACATTGGCTGAAATCTCTGGATTTATTCACAGATTTCACTGTGGATGACCTGTTGAGAAGTTGGAAAGAGATAGCAAGTTCTGCCCAAGTTAAAAAGGACAAAGTCCCTCTTTGACACCTCCCCCCTTGGGCTTCGTAAAACTGTATTTTGATGGCAGCAGCCTTGGGAACCCAGGTTTGTCAGGTATTGGGGGAGTATTCAGGAATGAGGAGGGAATTGTTTCAGCCATCTACTCTAGCCCTATTGGAGAGGGTGACTCTCTAAGGGCTGAGATCATGGCAGCATTGGAGGGAGTTCAAAGAGCCAGGGAGTTAGAACATTAGGAGACTGATAATAGAAAGGGACTCTGAGGTGGTGATAAGATAGATAAAGGAAGACAAGACTGCTATGTGGAATTACAGCAATGAAAGGAAAAAAATATTAAATGGCTGGCAAAAGATATTGAGATAAAATTCAGTTGGGTGAAGAGATCTGCTAATTCATTTGCGAATGGGTTAGAAAAGCAAGGGGTGATTGGGGATTCTTTGTTTTGGGCTCATTTCTAATCCTGTAATTTTGTTTTGTTGTTTGCAAGGGAGTTAAGATAGCTTACCTCCCTCTGCTTGTATGGATACTTCTTTAATCTTAATGAAATTCATGGTTATTGATAAAAAAAATTGAAATGAAAATGCAAGAACCAAGTTAAGTGGTTGTGTTATGGGCCCGGTCGTAGGATCTCGTCACGGGTCGGTCCACGGGGAGAACCTCTTGCTTCCCCTTGCGCCTTCCCTTGCGTGCAGGCCCTATTGTGGAGAACGAATGGGTGATTTGTCCAAGAGACCACCCGAACTCTCCTCACTCTTCTCTTGACTGGAAACTGAATACTTTATTCCCAAATCACAGCTCCTTAAATAGGAGATTACAAGAGGAGACTCCTTACTCCATTCGACTAAGCTGGGACAATCCAACTTTAAATCAAACTCCTACTTCTAATAGACTTCTAACAGAACTCAGTTCTTATCTCTAATAGATAAGTAAGAACAGAACTCCTACTTCTAACAGAACTCAGTTCCTATCTCTAATAAATAAGTAAGAACAGAACTAGATAAGTAAGAACAGAACTGGAATAAGTAAACTATTGGCGAGCTGGCAAGAAGAGCTGATGTGGCAATATAAGCTGCTGTGTGGGTCCCCCCTCACTGCTGCTGCCGGTGGCGGTAATTCTTCCCACGAATGCATCCACAACAGGTTGCCTTAGCTTTGTGCTGGGGATAATCTTGAAAGATGATCTTCCTTATATTTTTGAGTCTTTGACTGATAGAGGTCTTATCCTCACAATCACAAGGCAAAGATAGTGGAAATTTGGAACTCTAAGTCAGAGCTTCGTCGAGTTAAATTTTGTTGGTTGTTCCCTGTGAATTCTAGGAGACTAGGACCCCCTAGAATCCAGGTTGTTTTCAAGAACAGTGATTGTGGCCATCCCTAACCTCTTAAGGAGTGGCTCGTTCAATCAATTCTGCAAGAGATGGATTCCTTTAAAAAAATATAGTAAGGAGAAAATTCATTAGAAAAATGAGACTATACGAACAGGTGAGAAGGAATTACCATAACAGGGTAACAGAACACATCACCACCACCCATGACCCAACCCCAACCCTTAAAGGAACTCCAAGCCAAGTTCCAGCTAAGATCTTCCAAGATGCCTAATAAAACCAGAACACTAACTAAATTATCACTGCAATCAACAAAACCAATAATAAAAGCCAAAAAGAACACTCCCTAGTCCCTACCTACCCCATCTTTAAAATATACACAAGGTCTTAGTCTCTTAGACTAGCTCTCTCCATGAGATATCAAAGGATACCTAATGAAGAGATCCAAAGACTGAGTAGATAAGAGATTGATAGATCTGGAGGCATTCAGACATTATGTCAACAGATTAGAGTAGCTAGATCTTTGACACATGGATTGAGCTCCTTGTCTTATTGGTTTCTAGGAGGCCCTGCAGGGGGTATGTAACCTAAATACAGCAAGGACACAGCTGGACGAGGTTTAAGATATTAAATTTACAATAGAAACTGAAGTGCTCAAGACAATACCCATGTACAGTTATCTGAGTATCATAGATGGTGGGCCTACATGAGGTAATAGCTATTAGGATATCTCCATACTTAAGTTTTCGCAGAGTCTAGGGCCTTTATAATGGCACCTTGCATATATTTCTTACATTAATATAATTTAACACACTTCCATTTTCTGTGAGAGAGAGAGAGAGAGAGAGAGAGAGAGAGAGAGAGAGAGAGAGAGAGAGATCTAGGGCCTAACTGAGGCAATAGGGTACCATTATACTTGGGCTTTTGCTGAGTTTAGGGCCTTTATCATAGTACCTTACATATATTTTCATACATTAATATAATTTAGCACACTTAAATTTACTGAGAGTGTGAGAGATGTTTCCTAGCACTGGTTTCCTTCAACTATATGCCTATTCTTTAGAAAGTAGCTATTGTACTTTACATCCCAATGCAGTAGGATAATAAGACACATTAAAGTCTTTGAGCAAGAGATGATGTATGGCATACTCAGAAATCAATTTACTACAATAATTTTTTTATCAGACACATACAGGGACTTCAGTGTTTTAGAAGCTTGACCAATCAGTGAACTGGACAAAGATTGGTTCAATCCAACTGAATGATCAACTCTTGACACTACACCAAAACCAGTTAATTGTCATCTAAAATAAATTAAATAAATGAAAAGAAAATTGCTCCATGTCAAACTGCCATCAGGTTCGATATTCATGCAAATTTGAGGGTCAGACTGGTGGTTCATAGGTTCTTTTCAATTTTCGTAAGGACTCAATTCACTAGTCAAATTGAACCAGTGGCATTTCAGTGGCCCAATTTTCGGGTCCAATCCAGTTTGTTAAACATTGATATGTGTATGTGTGTTTTCAAATTTAAGCAAGGATAACCCTATCCTTAATGAATTCTGCACTAAAGGTCTAGGCTCCCAAGTTTGTATTTGATTTTTTGTTCTTGTTTGAACTACATATTTGATTTTTTTTTGTTATTGTTTGAACCACATATAGAATATATGATCTAATATATGATCTAATATATGGGTGAATGCCATCTCTTTAATATAAGCAATCTTATTCTCTTTGAATTTATTTGGCAGTCACAATACAGGCACTACTTTTGGTTAAATAACAGAGAAAGAAAGATCAAGATGAATAATAAGTATATTTTTAATAAATAAATTAACTTTAACAGTGGATTGGTTTTTCTGAGTTGTCTGAAGGGGAACACATATGGTTAATTCTTTTAAACACAGGCTGCATTCTTTTCACTGTAAAGGGGCTGATTACCAAGAAAAAAATTGTGAAAAATTGTGTTTTTTAATGTAGAAGGTATTGATAATAGATGAAATATTTTCTATCCCTTTTACATTGAAAGGAATTAAGTTATGAGAAATGTTTCATGTCTGATATACTTTTGAGGAAAGTTAGCACAGATAAAAAATCAGGCAATTGAAATTCACTAACTTAAGGTCCACATCTCTTAGAGGGACATGTCTCCTTCAACTGAAGCATTGGGCCTATGTTAAGACTAAAGGAAAATACAATCCCCGACATCAAATCTTACAATAAAAAAAACCCCTCGTCCTCGCCTTTGACTCTCATCCTCACCCTAGACCCAGACTCTTCCTTTTTGGAGTATGATAATTGGATAATTATCAGCAAGTAAGGCTTAATATGATAATTCTTACACTTAAAGGACGATGTCTGATAATTGGATAATTTCCAGTCCAGAAAGTAAGGTTTAATACTATGCCTACTTTTTATGGGTTGCTATGGGGAATTATTCAGTTTATGTTGGAGGAGAGTGTTGTTTTCCAAAGTTCATTAGAACAGCACTAAAAAGGACATGGGGCTAGAAGAGCTAGGGGTACACCAAAAAGGACATGGGTAGAAATATTAAAAAATAATTCAAGCACTAATAATTTAAGAATGGATATGGCTTTAAATAGAACAGAGTGGCGAAATAGGGTTCATGTAGCCAACCCCATATAGTTGGGATAAGGCATGGATGATGATGATGATGATGATAATGGTGACGATTAGAACTGCACTAAAAAGTCGATCCTTCAAACTTCTGTGACCAGATATGGCTAGATTTCATTGACATGAACCAGAATGTGGAAATTATTAACATGTGTGCTCTTGAACCATGAACTTCATGCTTCTAGAATCTACAGTTAACAAATGTCTCTCTACCACTTGGAATAGTGGAAATCATTTCAGATGTTGATTTTCCAATTGCAAACAATTCTATTGCCAATAAAAAGTATTCTTTTTTTTTTTTTAATTTTAGCAACTGATATCATAAATTTCATGCACCTTTATGGAATATGTTAATTCTGGGATGGCCCTGTTTTTGCCAATGTTTGATGTTGTTGTTGATAATGTTGATGATGGCAAAGGCTTATAAGTTCATCACTTAATTTAATCAAGGAAGTAGGTAAGCTACAAAAACTGATCCATTGTTGCTTGCCAGTGTCCTTTGATGCATAAAGTTTCAGAGATTTGTGTGCTTAATGTAAACTTAAGATGTTTATATACTTGTTATAATTGAGAGATGATGCATCCAAACAAAAAAGTCAATCGATGCACACTCTCAAAACCATTCTAGTTTAACAGAACAAAAATAGGACCACCATATTAAAACAATAAAAGCATATGGCTGTATTTTGAGAATTTTATTATCGAGGCTTCCTTATGCACTGTTGTTGGATGTCTCTGCAGTTTTCTTGCACAGACGGGCTTGGTATCTGTAGAACAACAATTGCAAGAAATGGGCATGATGCCAAAAGATTGTGATGAACAAAGCAAAAAAAGTAATTAAAGCAGTTGCACATATGTAGCATTTGAAAGTAGAGCCAACATCAAAGTATCAGAAAAAGCCTCAAAAGGCCATTTTAATGTCAACTTGAATGAAGCACACACATTGGATTAGTGATTCATGTCAACAAGAAGAAAAAGAAGCAAACAGGACATGTTTAATAGACTGATAGAAAGCTTGCAGAAGAGGCTCCATTTCTCAATCTTTCTTGGCTTCCTTATTTTCCGATTTCCCCTTATTCTTATTGGACTTTAGGAAGCAGAAGCACGAGCAGCATGGGAGATGAAGTAAGAACTTCATTGTGCTGTTTTTTGGTTGTGCTAAATGTTGTGAAAACAATATGTATATAATGTGGCTAGAGTTATTCCATCATTTCTTGGTTTTTCTTTTTTTTCTTTTTTTTTTTTACATCCCATTTACTTTTTCACTCATCCAATTGATTCCTTTCCAATTGCTTTTGGTAAAGAAGATGCGTAATCAAGCCAGCTTCAGGATACGGGTGTTTGCTGGTTGGTTTATGATCAAAGAAAGTCTATTGGGTTTTGTATGCCTTTCTTTGTGGGTCATCTTGGCAACTTGTAAATAAAGCATCTCTTTTTGTTCCTTTTCTCAAGCAAATTCTCTCTGGGTTGGCAAGCAATAAAGCACAGAATATGATATTCCACATTTTCACTGGTCTCTTATGTTTTTAACTTGTTTACTGAGACAGTGAGATGTTCAGTCAAAACTACAGTGGAATTATTTGATTCACAGAAGCACCATGAAGACCTTCAGGCATCATTACCTTCTACCGTGAAATCATGAACAATGACTTTCAATTTGTGAGCCAGTTCATGATAGATGAAAAATGATCCAAGATTTCCAAAACAGTGGTCAGTGGACAATAACCTTATCAAATGTAGCTAAAAGTATCATCTAGACCTCTTTTTTTTCTTCTGTTTCTAATATTTCCTTCTTTATCTGAAAAGTGCATGTGCTTTAATACTAAGATATGATCCCTTGTAACTATGGCTAGTGAATTGAATGATGGGGTGGATGATCTATTTGCCTTCTTCGTGGGTCTTCCTCACCCAAAACAAATGCTTCAATTGTTGGTGGTCTCATGCATATAAGAAAAATCTTAGCAAAGCCTTAAGTTATTCAGTTCTTCAGCCATTGGCAAATGGCTTTCAGAGGGTCTTCTAGAAGAATTATCATCATCGTCTATGCCGATGGTCACTTGGCACCCCTCCAAATAGCAACCTGTTGAAGTGTAGGCTCTCTGATATGGCTAGTGAGCTTCACGTGCACTTTGTTATGCCCCACCCACGTGCCTCACCCCTCACGGCCCTCACCAGACTTGGGGGTATGTATGGTGGACGACCCTCATTTTTTTCAGTGTACTGATGAAATACAGGATTGGTAGCAATCTTGATTGCACTCATATTGTCAGCAAACAAAGGAATAGTAGATGAGTGATCAGTATTCATGTCATGAAGAAGTGCCTTGAGCCTGATTATTTCACTGCATACTGAAAACATGACTCTGTATTCGGCCCTAATAGTCAACCAAGTGGATGGGGGATTCCATGTCCAAGATCCCACGATGGCACTTTACAAGGCTCGTGCCCAGGACATGGTTCAATCTTTTCAGAAAGCATAATTCATCCACACTAAGCAGGGCTTGAATTGAACTATTGATGCATTGGCCACATTTGCTGCTAAAGTTCGCCAAGGAGAAGCGGGAACGATCATTCAAATAGTAGGTTACATAGGGCTTCCATAGATGATATAGAGGATGTTGAAGGTGAAGACAACTGGCGAAGGGAATTGATTAGCCAATTTTAGGGGATAACCGATGACGGGGAACAAAAGTATTTGGTCCTGAAAGGGAAGCGGTACTATGGGGATAGGAGAGGCATTTTGTGACACTACATTGGACCCAGACGCATAGCTAGCATCCTGGGTGACACACATCATGGCATGTGTGGGGGAAATCTACCTCTTCATGGGTGCATACAACGACTAGGGATTTATTGACCCACACTCGTGGAAGATTCCTGGGCACTATAGAGTTGTCCCAATTGTGAAGCATGTCCTACCTTGGCAAAGATTGACGCAATGAAGAGAATGAATGGAGAACCCCATACACCATTAAGGGTGCAACTTGGGCGGGCCTAACCCAAGCCCGAACTGGCAGAGCTATACATATGTGTATAGTATACTTGGGCGGGCCCAATTATACATGTTTATAGTTGGGTTGGGCTCGAGCCCAAGAAATTAGGCTTTTTTAATTTTTAGTCCGGGCCCCAGCCTAGCCGTTATAGCTCGAATCTGGCCCGAACCCAATCCAACTATACACATATGTATATATATGTTAATTTTGCATATATATTTACTTATTTACATACATATATACATAAATTTATGTAAACATATTTGTATAAATACACACATATATATTATATATATATATATATATATCGGGGTGTGTGTGTGTGTATAATTTTAGAATGGGTTCATTGACCAACCTAAGCTCGGCTTGGACCTGACCCCAACCCGAGTTCATCAAATTCCAGTGCAAGTTGGGCCCAAGTTGGGAAAATTTGGGCACAGTCTAGGCTAAATCCTTAAGCCCCAAATTTTAGGGTCGGGCCTGGGTTAACCATAAACCCATCCCAACCCGCCTGACTTGCACCCCTATACACCATATATAATTAGCAAGGCACGTTCCCAGATGATCTGTGAGAAGCCCGTCATGTATGAAAACATGCCCTCAAGTTCTGGGTCAAAGGGGAAGCTATTCAAGCAAGGCTACAATGGACAACCTCAAATATATGTATCGGACAAAGAAGTCCAGAAAATACTAAAAGAATGCCATCAAGGGGAATGCAGAGGACACCAGGGAGCCATGACATTGCATGCGAAGATTCTGAATACAAGGTACTACTGGCCAACCCTGACCAAGGACAAAATGACTTTGTGCAAAAATGCAAAGAATGCAATTGCATGGAGAGCTCATTCACTGGTCACCACACCTGCTCCTAGAAATCTCTACTCCTTGGCCCTTCCATACTTGCGGGCTAGACTTCATAGGACCAATGCACCCGAATTTTGGGCGAAAGCAATGGATTCTCACGACTACTGTGTATTTTACGAAATGGGTAGAAGCAATAGCTTTGACACGAGCCACGAGGGAAGCAGTGAGGAATTTCACTAAGGAAAACATCATTTGTAGATTTAGTGTCCTCGAGTGTATTGCATCTAGTAATGGGACATCATTCGCTAACAGAATAGTTGGAGCACTCCTGGTTGAGTACCATGTCATACACCTCAAGTCGACTCCTTACTATTGCCGCGGCTGCAACAGTTGCAGTAGTCCCCAAGTAGAGTGTAACTTCTCCTTCACTCAACCTTCTGTTTACCTTGAACTCCTGCAGTGAGTTACACGCATGCGTTGAAGCCCTGGAGTCAATACACCAGGACGCAGAAGCTACCAATAAATTGGTTTTATGACACAAGATTCGAAATTACCTTTCTTGGATTCCAGGTAGGCAAGACAGTTCTTTTTCCAGTGGCCGGTCTTCTTGCAGAAGTGACAGGCATCCGATGCTTTGTCTTTCTTCTACTTCTTACCCTTAGTGGCTTTCTTTTGAGGCTTCTTTGCCTTCCTCTTTCTCCTGCCCGTCTTGTTAGCTTCAACAAGCATAGCTACAGGCTCATTCTTTCTAATCAGTTCTTCGGCACTTTGCAACATATTGTTGAGCTCTTGCAAGCTGACATTCAACTTGTTCATGTTATAGTTCATGATGAACGGATTAAAGGAAGGAAGCAAAGAATTAAGAATAGCATCTATCAGGGTTGCAGGGTCCAGCCCGGATCCAAGAGCCTCTAGTTCGTTGATGTATCCCATCATCCGAAGACAATAGTCGTGAACTTGTTGGCCCTTGGACATTTGTGTGGTCATGAACTGTTTCAAGAACTTTTGTCGAATAGAACGATTTTGCTCTTCATACATCGTCCTAAGACTTTCCAATATGTCATTGGCAAGTTCGATCTGATCAAACTGCCTCTGTATTGGGTTGTCTAAGGAGGCAATAATGTTACACCGGGCAAGGGAGTTTTTCTCCTCCCATTCCTGATAGTCTCTCCTTTGGGCCTCAGAAGCCCTGTCACCGGGACGCTCCGGGGCAGGATTCTTTGCCACTTTGTCTAGCTTTTCAGAAGCTAGGACCAACATAAGGTTCTTGTACCAGTCGACATAGTTTGGGCCCTTAAGCTTTTTGTCATCAAGAAGCTTTGCAAATGATCCGTTTTCCATTTTCTGATAAAAGAGCAAACATCAGTCCGCAACCTAATTTGATTCATGTTCATTTCATAGATATGGATTTTAATCTATGATCCATTTCCATTTATTCATCTCTGAGATTTCCCTCTTTTCTTAGTGATGGAGGCTACAGGTTGTCTCTGGAAATGTGGAAAATCACATAGGGTGTATGGAGCCAACTGTTTCAGCTGCATAACCCCACCACCTTTCAGTGAAGGATCACATCCACTCATCATATGAGTTTTCCCTTTGGCCTCTGTCAGACAAGGTTCAGAGCCGTTTTCAGGTAAACATTTCTGTCCAGTGAGTGCTTACCCATCATATTCATGAATGCCAAGGTACCGTGAGAGAGTTTCCATTTTCTAGTGAAGCCCCTCCCACATCGGTCTATGACGCCCCTATCATCTTATGAAACACTCAGACAAGCCCAACAGCAAATGGATAGCCCATTTTCTGGTGCGTTTCCTCATTACTGAGCATGGGCCAAGCACTTATGGACCATGTATATAGCACAATATACATCCATACATCTCATGCAGGGATAAATTGATCTAATCAATTAATTATCTGTAAGGCCCTTTGGAAACCCGTTAAAAAATCCATAATATTAACTATTAATATTATCTAGGTATATGGGTTGAATTAGGGTTACCCAGTTCGGCACATATAGCTTTATCCTTTGAAGTAGGCTTTTAACAGTTTTAACCATTTAAACTAGGCCTTTACAGGTTGGGCCGAATTAACCATTTAATTAAATTTCAATCCTCAAGCCCATTAATAGGAAAAATTAGGGCTGACTTTCAGCCTTGATTAAACCCTAGATTTGGTCCAAACAATTTTGAACCAATCTTGGTTCGAATGGGTCTAGGGTTTGATCTTTAATTAAATCATTAATTCAAGAAAAAATAATCTAAAATTAACTAACTAATAACAGAAAATCAAGAATTAGTTAACCTGGGCTGTTCACACACTCCATCCTGCAAAACAGAGGTTAGATCATAGATTGCAGTTTCACAAATTGCAAATCGCAGATGGCAAATGTCCCATCTGCGAAATCTCCTTCTCTGCACTGCCATCTTCAATCCAAAAATAAAATTAAATAGAAATCCTATTTCTATGAATAATTACATCTGATCAAATGCCTATACATTGAGTCTAAAAATAAAAGAAATTAATTGCAGACCAAATGTAATAAATAAATTCAAGAAACTGCAAATCTTGCAGTTCTCCCTGCGCAAATCAAGAATTCGATCTCCTCTTGTACGAACAGCCCATAAATCAAGAAAATCAAATAGAACTATTCTAAATAATAATAAGATTTATATAAAATTAATTTCAGATTATTTGCCCATCAATTTTGGGAACAAATTTCCCAAAACCCATATCTGTGCAAATTGGGTAGAACGCCTTCTCCCTATTTGCGCAGGTTTAGATCGGAAATAGAATGGTTCAAGATTTGAACCTGGCTCTGATACCAATAAAGGGATAGGAAATACATCACATGGACGCCCAAAGATTGCAGAATAAGAGGGCGAATTTCAAAAATAATTTCTCTCCCTACAACTGGGAATCGAATTCCCTATTTAGAAAATCATATTTTCAAGGATCGTTCTTGAACCATAAACTGAACCAGATCTTAACCAAAAGGAGTAGGGGGGATAATACCTGATACAGAGAAGCAGTATCTCCCAATGGAGGTGTTCATGCCCAAGGAAGGATCCAAAATCTGCTCCCACTGAAAATGGCGCAGTGTAGGGTTGAGCAGAATCAATAGTGTTCTTCCAAAAGAATTTGACCATTCTCAATAATCACCTGGATGGCTTGTGAATACAACTCCCACCAATCTTTTCTCCAAAAGATTGGTATCAAGATCCAATCTTGATATCTCCCCAGAACTGGAGATCGAACTGTTGTAGGCGGCGGCCGCAAGAAGGAGGCAGCAAGAGAGTATTTGCAGGGTGTAGATTCTCTCTTCTTGTGATCTCAGCTCTGAAGACAAGAATCTCTGTATTGTTTGCTTGTCATGTCTAAAGGTTGTCGTCCTCTCTTCCTTTTATAAACTTAAAGGGATCAGGTCCTAATCCCATTAGGGGTTGCTAACCAGATCATATCTGGATTAAAAGTCCCTTTAAGATAAGTGATAACCCTTATCTTATCTACAGATTAGATCAACCATCTCCTAATCTAATTAGGAAGTTTCCAGATCTAAATCTTATTTAGATCTTGGACTCTCTATGTGGATAGGGTGTGGTCCCAATCCTATCCGCTGATCCATCTCAGAATTCGCCCCTTAATTGACTAATCAAATTAGCCCAATTCCAAATGGGCTTAAGGCCCATTTAAGGTTATATATTCATTTAGCCTTCCAAACTGCTGCCCAATTGGGCTTCCTTGTATGGCGTGCGACCCAAACATTGATCTACACATTAGCCACATGGGTTTAGCCCAGCCTTTGTTACAATGCCTAGCCGAATACACTGTTATGGACAGTGCACCCCCTGAAACCTATCAGATGGACTCTATGGGCCCAACAGTTACCCTAAGTGGTCCCTGGGCCAAGCCACCTTGTAACACCCTGGGACTGTGGGCAAATGCAAGATTAGCCCATTAGGTATTATCCTCAGTGGTCTTACACTTAACCTCTCAGCCCATAATGAACATACACTACCCGACAAGAGAGGACATTTCTCTCTGCTGCAAGGAACAGTGTTGCACTCTCTGCTTGTATGGATCCCGGGAATTAAAACATTTTGCAAATCATTTCAAAACCATAATATATATACTTTTATATCTCATACAAAATATATTTTGCAAAACAAATCTCAACGATTGAAATCGGCTGCCGTTAGTCTTGGTTTCCATCAGTGAGAGTGCATCCCCGATCATTACCTTTGTCCGACAAAGGGGCTGATCTTGTCACTATAATCACACACTCAGATGATTTTTCAAACTGTCCCAACATACTCCGTTTTTGACCCCCACTAAGGATCTCATTGATTGGCACATCAAAGACAGTCCAATCCGACACCTAGTGCAGTATCATAATCGAGTCTAAGGATCGGGTGTAACTTTCTAGTTTTGCCCATCAATCTCCAAGGTCCAAGGCAATACTGGAAATCTGGTCCAGTTCAAATATTCAATTAATCCTACACTGTATGTGCCTAGGGTTTCACCCCGGTAGTTGAGACAAGCCACCCCAACTGACTTGGTGGCGCCACAGTGTCAGCCTTGTTAGGATAGGTCTCCCCAGACCGACCCACTGGCGGTGAACATTCTGAACTAACACAAGTGTCATTAAGTGTCCAGTTTAAGGGTATTACACAGAAACATACCAAGGGAACATGAATCAAATATGCAGTTTTATTCATTCACAATAAACTCATAAAGTACATCATTTTGATTGAAGCTAAGGGCATACAAAACTGTCTAACAGTTTTGACCCCTGCTAAGGATCTCACTGATTGGTATATCAAAGACAACCCAATCTGACACCTAGTGCAGTATCATAATCGAATCTTGGGGTCAGATGTAAGTTTCTAGTTTTGCCCATCAATCTCCAAGGTCTAGGGCAATACTGGAAATCTGGTCTAGTTCTAAGATTCAATTAATCCTACACTGTGTGTGCCTAGGGTCTCACCCTGGCAGCTGAGACAAGCCACCCCAACTGACTTGGTGGCACCACAGTGTCAGCCTTGTTAGGATTAGTCCCCAGACCGACCCATTGGCTATGACCATTCTAAACCAATACGAGTCTCATCAAGCGTCCAGTTTAAGGGTATTACACAGAAACATACCAAGGGAACATGAATCAAATATGCACTTTTATTCATTTATAATAAACTTATAAAGTACATCATCTTGATTGAAGCTAAGGGCACACAAAACTGTCTAACATACCTGAGCTGGGTAGCCAACCCAGTGCTAGTAAAAAAGGTAAACGGCAAGTAACGCATGTGCGTCGACTACACTGGCAAGTGGTGCATGCCCATGTGTGTCTTCGATGTCACCGCGGGTAAGATCTTAGGGTACATTGTCAACCGGCGCGGCATTGAGGCCAACCCGGACAAGATAAAGGCCATCCTAGATATGAGACCACCCCAAAAAGTAAAAAATGTTCAGAGGCTAAACGGCCGCATAGCCGCTCTAAGCCACTTCATGTCCAAATCGGCAAACTGCTATCTGCCTTTCTTTAAAGCAACCAAAGGCAAAGGGTTCGAATGGACCCGAGACTGCTAGCTCGTGTTCGATGAGCTAAAAAGCTACCTCGCTAGCGTATCAATCTTAACTAGGCCCTAAGAGGGCGAGGTCTTAGAACTGTACCTCTTGGCAAGCGATGAGGTGGTCAGTTCGGTACTAATAAAAAAAGTAGATCGGGTCCAACGACCCATCTATTATGTTAGTAAAATTTTGCAAGGAGTAGAGACGAGAGACCCGCAGATAGAAAAGTTTGCATATGCATTGATAATTACAGCTCAGAAACTCCGCCCATATTTCCAGGCTCACACTGTCATTGTCTTGACTGACAAACCTCTGAGGCAAATCTTACTCAAGCCCGAGGTTTCCGGTCGGCTGACGAAGTGGGCCATCGAGCTCAACGAGTATGACATCCAGATGCCACGAACTGCTATTAAGGTCCAAGCCTTGGTAGAATTTATCGTCGAGTGCATGTTCAGACTCGAAGTCCCTAGGCCGGTTGAGCCCGAGATCCCCAGTTTGGTTGAACCCAGAGCTCCCAGGCCAATAGAATTTGAACCCCGTGAAGTAGCAGCCAGGGTGGCATCTCTCCTAGTTAGGCCAAACACGAACTGGGATGAGGAGCCCTGGATCCTTCATGTAGATGGCTCCTCGAACCATCAGGGTAGCGGGGCTGGAATAGTGTTATGTGGCCCGGGTGGCACAAAATTGGAATACACACTACGCTTTGAGTTCGTGGCATACAACAACGGGGCGGAGTCTGAGGCATTGATAGCTGGGTTGAACCTAGTGCAAAAGGTAAGAGCAAAACACATAGTTATCTACAGCGATTCCCAGCTTGTGGTCAACCAGGTTACGGGCGAATACGAAGCACGCGAGCTAACTATGATTGCCTACCTGGAAAAAGTAAAGGAGGCTCTACTCAACTTCTAGTCACACTTCATCAGGCAAATCCCGAGGTCAGAGAACATTGAGGTCAACGCTCTGTCCCGGTTAGCCAGAATGAGTCACAACGTCATGAGAACCGTGTACATAGAGGACTTACCTCGGCCTAGCATTCTCAGTGGGGCAGAAGAGATCGCTCCCGTCCTTGAAGCAGAGTCGAGCTGGATCGACCCACTCACGAGCTTCTTGCTAGATGGAACCCTCCCTGTGGACCGTAATGCAGCTAGGAGGGTGCAGCGCTAGGCAATCAAATACGTCATAATAGACGAACGGCTGTACCGACGGTCCTACACGCTCCCCTACTTGCATTGCTTGCGACCTGCTGAGGCCGAGCTCGTA
Organism: Nelumbo lutea; assembly: GCF_056320005.1. NCBI lineage: Eukaryota > Viridiplantae > Streptophyta > Magnoliopsida > Proteales > Nelumbonaceae > Nelumbo > Nelumbo lutea. The sequence continues at coordinate 135,018,664 of NC_142684.1, read as the reverse complement.
CTCCACGACACACATGAAGGTCTGTGCGGCGGACACTTGGGAGGTAGGGCCCTCGCCCAAAAGGAACTTCGACAAGGGTACTACTGGCCAACGATGAAGGCAGAGGTCGTTGAGCTCGTAAGAAAATGCGATAAGTGTCAAAAGCATGCCAATATCCACCATCAGTCTGCCGCCGACCTCAAGTACCTCACCAGTCCATGGCCCTTTGCACAATGGGGCATCGACCTCCTGGGGCCATTCCCGTCAGCAACAGGTGGGAGGAAGTTCCTAATGGTGGCGGTAGATTACTTCACAAATTGGGTAGAAGCTGAACCTCTCGCAACAGTTACAACTCGAAACATATAGAACTTCTTCTGGAAGAACATAGTATGTTGCTTCGGGTTACCTCGGGTATTGATCTGCGACAATGGCAAGCAGTTTGAAGATATCAATTTTCAGGAATGGTGCCAAGATATGGGGATTCAACAGAACTTCACATCGGCCGCGCACTCGCTGGCAAACAATCAGACAGAAGTAATGAACAGAGCTATCCTCCGCGGGCTGAAAGCGAGACTAGACCAAGCTAAAGAGTTGTGGGCGGATGAACTACCAAATGTTCTATGGGCTCACTGAACTATGGAAAAAACTTCCTTGAGAGAGACCCCCTTTAACCTCACCTACAGCACCGAAGCGGTAATCCCAGTGGAGATCAAAATACCTACACTACGACTAGAAGCATACGAGGATCAGATAAACGAAGATGAGTTGCATACCAACCTCGACCTACTGGATGAGGTAAGAGACCTCGTGTACATTCAGACCGCAACATACCAGCAAAGAGTAGCTCGGTACTACAACGCCAGAGTAAAAAATCAAAACTTCCGCGTTGGCGACCTAGTCCTCCATAAGATCATGGCACCCGAGCCCGGCATGGGCAAACTTGGACCGAATGGGAATGGCCCTACCGAGTAAAGAGAGCGCTCGGGGGGCATACGAGCTCGAAACCTTAGAGGGCAAACAAGTACCCCAAGCTTGGAACGTCGTTAACTTGAGACAATACTACCTATAGATCACCAAGCGAAGTGGACTAAGTCGCAACCAAAGCCTAAGGGCTAGGATGCGGAGCTAACAAGAACCTCGGCATGGGCAAGCATAGGCAAAAAATGCCAACTAAAACCTCAGACAAAGCTTCAACAATGAACTAATAGGCACATCGGCATATGGTCAGTTCGGCAATACGGCCAGTTCGGAGGAAAGAGTGACCAACACTTAACCAAAAGAAAGTCATTCCATTGCAAAATACTTTGTGTACATTTCCAAAAAAAAACATAAAAAGTGATCTCACATGCCCGGAGGTACTTCTTCACCATCAGAAGGCACTTCAACGACACCCGAAGGTCCTGCCTCATCCTCAGAATCTGGCTCATCATCGGCAGCATTGGCCATCTCCTGAGTAATGCCCGCAGTGGTTAAGGCGCAAATATCGAGCTCGGGTTACGTATTCCGGATCATCCACCGGCTTAGTTTAAAGCCCCTTCATCGACGACCTTCTTCTTGGCATCCTCAATGCCCTGAGAAAAGATCTTCGTCCTCTCCCTAATATCCTCTTGAAGGTATTCAACCTGATGCTGCAAGTCCAACCTCTGGCCCGCAATGTGCTTCACCACAATTCCCATGGCTTCGGTATCTCTCCGAGACCTCGCCAGCCTGGCCTGTGCAACACAAGAAGCCGCCTCAGTAGCTCGGGAAGCCACCTCGGCAACGTGGGAAGCCTCTTCGGCCGCTCGCGCCTACCTCGAGCTTTTTTCCACTTGGGCCGCCAAGGCATGGATAGAAGAATTCACCTACCAAAAGGAAAAATAACAAATGATCAAAAGAAAGATAGCAAGAAAGATAAAAGCAAAGAGCTCGACAAGAAATTGCTGACTTACCACCATGGCATGAGTGGCAGCACGGCAAGCTACCTAGTTCAAAGGGAGCTCGGTCCATGCCGCGACCTCCTCAGGATAAATAGCCTCCCTACTCTTCTAAAGAGCGTGGTTCGGCAACAACACGCATCTGAACTCGCCTTGGGCTCCCGAGCCTGAAGGCCCACCTCGCGTATAAGCAAACTCAAAGTAAGCAGGACCCCCCGTGTAAGTAGCCTCGGTATAAGGGGCCCCTGCCGCTTCTTGCACTGGAGCGGCCATCTCGGGCTCCCTAGGCGGATCCACTGACGGACAGTCTGGTACCTCAGGCTCCGCATCTCGGGGCAGTTCAACATGAGTTCATTTGGCGACTCGCTTCCTCCTCTTCATGGTGTGAAACAGGTTCCCACCACAAGTCTTCTCTGAGTCCATCACACCTGCAAAAAGATCTCGGCATCAGGAAAATGAAAGAACATAGCAAAACAAAAGGCAAGCCTCTGAGTAAGGAACCTACTCGAACTCAGACCGGCCTCGATGAGCTTGGCCTTTGTCAGATAATGGTGGCATTTTAGCCCAAGCCGTGCCCATTCCCAGAGGCCCTTTGTCGTCTCCCTATCAAGAATAACATCGGCATCAGGGGCAGCCATCCCCCACCCGGTTTGGAACAGCCACCCCAATGCACTTTGCACCCCGAAGTAGTCCCGTTAGCACGTTGGGACCTTGTTGGAAAGATCATGTAAAAGCTTAAACCCCGGGCGAGGAGACAGGTAATATGCCCGCCTACGCCCGGGAAGGGGACCCACTTGCTTCTTAAGCATTAGAATGGAAGAAAAGATCTCTAGGTCTAAAGGCAAGACCTGCTCGCAAAATAGGGAGATTGTCCCCACCAAGTTACGAATAGAATTCGGGTGAAGCTGGCCGACAGTAACACCGAAGTGGTTCATAACCTCGACAACGAGGGGGTGGAAAGGCAGGTGCAACCCAGCCACGAGCTACTCCCGGAATATAACGATCTCATCAGGACCATGTTCCCAAGGAAACAGCCCGAGGGTATGAAGTACGTGTACTCCCTAGGCAAGTTGAACTGGGTAATAAGAGACTGAAGCCCCTCAGGCATCATGGTCGAGGGCCCAAACTTGTCTAACGTCCGACCTCAATGGGAGGAGGACGCCAAACTACCGGAGGCGACTCGGCCTATGGGTTCAAGCTCCTCCTCGAGCTCTACCTCGGGTTTACTAAGGCTATCGAGGGATGCAGCTCAATTTGTAGAACCTGCATCTGAACCCCTTGAAGAATTGTTTGAGTTGTCCAAGCTAGACATCAGGAGGAAAAGGATACCAAGAAGAAAGAAGACTCACCCGAAAAAGGCAAACGAACTACAGAAACTTGGACACGAGCTAAAAAAACATGGATGCGAGCTCAAGAAGCAAAACGCGGGAGAATGGCAATGAAAAGCGACTGGGGTCACCCACTATTTATACCCACAATAACTGAAAATCAACGGCTATAATCAAGGCCAATCCAACGGCCCGTAGTCGCGCTAACCGCACGTCTCCTGAGACCGAGACGTGACTGGCCGCATGTCATTCGAAACTGAAAGAGTGTCGGCACAGTCTCCCCGCGTTAAAGATAGCATCGGCACATTTTAAAAAAATTTTTGAAATAACGCCCGTTGTCACGTCTCCCAACGGCGCATTTTTTAAATTTTGAAATAAACGCATACTGTCACGTCTATCAGCATTTACAGACAGATTGGCGCATTTCTCAACTTTTTGGCACTCGAGAAACCCGAAAGAACCCTGACGAATGCGCACTCCACGCTATCAGCAAACCAGTCCAATGTATGGGTCAAATCCACCCGCCACCTTGCGAACTCCCCGCGCCAGGGCAAGTCCCTTTGCGCGAGGAGTTGGGGGGCAATTGATGAAGGAAGATTTGGCCTGACCTCGTAACCACTCAACACGTGGAAAGGCAGCAGCTCGACACAACAGTACGCCCAAGGTGCGAGCTCCAAAAAGAGGAGCTCACTGGCCGAACTCCCCACAAGGAGCCCGAGCTCTCCCTTGAACCCCAAGCCTTACAAACACAAAAGACAACAACCCGAACTGGCCCACCTCATGGCAGTTCGGGCCACACCTCTATCCGAACTCAAGACTTTACCTCGCACACCACTCTAGCACTTCGCCTCCAAGACACCAAATTGAACAACCGCACCATACCTGACACTGAAGGAGTCCGTATCTAACACCGAAGGAGTCTGTATCTGGAGGTTCCGCACCTGCCACCTGCCACCTGCCACCGCCATCTCTAGTTATAGAGACGGCTCCGACAAAGAGAGCAATGACGGTTCTGCCCCAATAGAGGTGAGGACACCCGAACTAGCAGAAGCGTAGAGGTAATCATATCCGACCTGACAGAAGCTTAGGAGTGAGTGTGCGAAGTGGTTATAAAAGGCTCTCTACCCACCAAGAACGAGGTATGTGAACTTTGCGCCATCTAGTTTATCATCTTGCCTTCGAAGATGCTAACTTGAGCTTCGGAGCACTCTCACCGGTTCCCTCCCTGGAGATACTCGCTTTCTTCCCCTTTTCAGGCACCTTCTGCTCCAGTAGAGGCAAGATCGTTGACAGCTAGTACCGGCCGGATTACGCACCATCAGTTTTCATCAGAGAGAGTGCATCCCCGATCATTACCTTTGTCCAACAAAGGGGTTGATCCTATCACTATGATCACCCACTCAGATGAATTCTCAGACTGTCCCAACATACCCAGGTTTTGACCCCCTCTAAGGATCTCACTGATTGGCACACCAAGGTCTAGGGCAATACTGGAATTCTTGTCTGGTTCAGGGTTTCAAGTAAACCTACATTGCATGTACCTCGGGTCTCACCCTGGTAGCTGAGACAGGCCACCCCAACACTTGGCAGGACACCAGTGTCAGCCTTAGTAGGATAAATTTCCCCAAACTTATCCAATGGCTGTGAACATTCTAAACTAACACAAGTCGCATAAGTGTCCAGTTTAAGGGTATTACACAGAAACAAACCACAATAACATGAATCAAATATGTACTTTATTCATTTACAATAAATGTCATAATGTACATCAATCTGATTGGAGCTAAGCGCATACACTATCTAACAGGTGCCGCCCCCACATCCAGTGGATAAAACAAGCAAAATTATCCTTGGAAACCTTCTTACCTCCACACCGCTCGGGGACAATGTCATTCATGGATTGATTGAGTAGATTGTTAAGACCAACCTCAATCTGTTTTTCCTCATTCGAAAGAGAAATAAGAAGAGGGTTTGTTGATCATCGAATCGGGAGACACATTAGCTACACAATGTCTTCAAGGGTCACAGTGACTTCCCTATGAGTAAGAACAAAAGTATGAGTCTCCTTGTTTGACCAAGACACACGACAGGGGACACCCCACTGACAGTTTAGGGGAATAACAAAGAGTGTCGAAAATACCTGCAACGACAGGGGACTACCAGTGTGGCTCATTCGATGGACCATCCAACATATGTGATACCCAATCTTTGTAACATTGAGAGGGACTAGATGACAAAAGTAACTCAACCAGGAAGGTCTTTAGGGTCTCAGCGGCTAAGCCTAACCTCAGGTAATTGGTAAGAACATTAGGTGAGGCAATGTTGGTCTCAGGAAAACATATAACTCATTGTCGAGTTAATGGCAATAGTAGATGAAGCAAAGGAAGATAGTAAACTGTCTAATTCAAGAAAAGGGATAATGATGTTGTCCGATGATTTAAACTTACTAGCCATCCATTGAAAGCGATAACGAAGAAACCAAAATGACAAGTATAAGGGACAAAATGGGGTGAAAGAAGGTTACTGGTGAAGGAATGCAAGAAAACAAGAAGATAGAAGGGTCGTACGAAAGAAGCAAACATACAAGAGAAGTGATATATAAAACTCTTTCCCCAAGGCAAGAGGTACACTTTAGTACACATGTCAGAGCTCATAAAAAGAGATGAGAGAAGAAAAAGGGATCATTGACAAAAAATGCAACATATGTTATGATGAGGGCGGATTTGGCCCTCCAATGATATTGTGACACATGGCACCTCAAAACAACTAGGTCACACCCGGAACCACTTTGGCAACAACTTGCCTTAGCCAAGTGAATGGTGTCCCACCTAGCGGCCTATCACAGGTGCGACCTGGCACAGGCGCGGTCTGGCACAGATTTGGCAACCTGGCCCTGGCGCGACCTGGTAGCCTGGCACTGGCGCAACCTGGTGGCCTGGCCCTGGCACGACCTGGCTCTAGCGTGAGCTGGCAGCCTGGCACAAGCATGAGCTGGCAGCTTGGCATTGGCACAACCTGGCAGCCTGGCCCTGGCGCGAGCTGGCAGCCTGGCCCTGCCGCGAGCTGGCAGCCTGGCACAGGCACAACCTAGCGGCCTTGCACAGGCACCGACCTGGCCGCCTGGCACAGGCACCGACCTGGCCGCCTGGCCCTGGCAACCTGGCACAGGCACCGACCTAGCCGCCTGGCCCTGGCAGCCTGGTACAGGCGCCGACCTGGCGACTTGCAAGATGTGCTCGCCGACGAATTCGGCATGCATATCCAAACACTCCCATGATCCTTGGAAGTTGGCCCACATGCCGAACGATCCAGAGGGTGGTCAACGTGCATGGAGATTACCTTAGGGAATCTCGGCCCACTTAGACGACTTCTCAGAAATCTCGAATATGGTGCGTGAAGCCCACGCCAAACAATGCCTATATAAGGGCACCAACCCCAATGACATGGGGGCAAGTAAGCAAATTCTAGCTCTCATAGTTCATGGATTTTAGCTCGTAGTCTACTATGAGAGTACTGATTTAAGCATCGGAGCGACCTCACCAGGTTAGCCACTCCGGGTCCACTGGCATTTGGTTCCTTGCAGGTCTCTAAAGAGCAACGAAGCTCATAAATCCAACTCGGCACCTGGTCAGTCCGACACCTCACAGGCAGCTCGGCACTTAGTCAGCTTGGCACCTCACAGGCAGCTTGACACTATAGTCAACTTGCTACCTGGCCTGCCTAGCTCGATTCCGCTCGGAAGCCAAAGTTTTCCACTTCAGCCTGAGTCATCAGCCACTTGGAAGCAAACCCAATGACAAGGTACTTAGCCAAAAAATTGATACATCAATAAAAATCAATTCGTCAGTTGACGACATCTATGGGATACGCTACAAAAAGCTAAGTTCTCATCCTTCGAAAGGCTAAGTCATCTTCTTCCAGAAAGCTAAGTTCTCACCTTTTAGAAACTAAAAGCTCTCACTTTCTACTTTCCATTTTTTATGAACTCAAAGATTATGCAGGAAGTTGATGGCCAACAGACCAAGTAGCTTTACCAACTTTATTTCAACTCGGATAAAGCCTCATCAGTCCTCTTCGCGAGGTACCCTCTACAAAGATGAGCTCTTCGTAGCTTCCGTAGGAGTAGGCGGCCAACGGACTGCATGGACGCCCCTGTCGGTCGAGCCTCCCAAGGTTCTCGTGCGAGCTGGTGACCTAAAGTCAGTAGCACTGCCCCTGTAGATCGAGCTCCTAGTAGCTTCTTGTAGGAGTGGGTAACCGACGTCACTAATGAGGTTGTTGCAGACTAGCCGTAGCTCTAAGGTATCGAGTTGACAAAAAACCTTGGCACCACATAAGTCCCAGTCACCTCCTCTGCATGGGCACATAAGTCCTAGTCGCCTCCTCGGCATGGGCACATAAAATTCTACTCGCCTCCTTGTCATGGGCACATAAGTCCCAGTCGCCTCCTCTGCATGGGCACATAAGTCCCAGTTGCCTCCTTGGCATGGACACATAAAGTTCTAGTCGCCTCCTCGGTATGGACACATAAGTCCCAGTCGCCTCCTCGGCATGGGCACATAAGTCCCAATCGCCTCCTCGGCATGGGCACATAAGACCTAGTCGCCTCTTCGGCATGGGCAAAATCAAAGATCAATGAGAGTGGACTACAAGTCACTCCCAAAGCCTAAGAGCTAAAGTGCTGAACTAGCAAATACTCCGACACCACATAAGACCCAGTCGCCTCTTTGGCATGGGCAAAATCAAAGATCAAGGAGAGTGGACTACGAGTCGCTCCCAGAGCCTAAGGGCTAAGGTGTCGAATTGGCAAAGACTTCGGCACAACATAAGACCTAGTCACCTCTTCGGTATGGGCAAGATCAAGGAGAGTGGACTACGAGTCACTCCCAGAGCCTAAGGGCCAAAATACTGGACTAGCAAAGACCTCCTCACCACATAAGACCCAGTCACCTCTTCGGTGTGGGCAAAATCAAGGAGCAAAATATGAGTTGCTCCTAGAGCCTAAGGAATTGAATCGACACTTACGAGCTCATCGAATTATTCATTCTGGACTAAAAAGGAGAAATTTGCTCCCTTCGTCGAGTTACTTTCAGCTCGGGAGTAGGGAAAATGAAGAGGGCGGAATTGGCCCTCCAATGATATTGTGACACATGGCACCTCGGAACAACTAGGTGACACCCGAAACAACTTTGGCAACAGCTTGCCTTAGCCAAGTTGATGGTGTCCCACTTGGCGGCCTGGCCCTGGTGTGACCTGGTAGCCTGGCACTGGCACGACCTAGCGGCCTGGCCCTGGCGCGACCTGGCGGCCTGGCACAAGCACCGACCTGGCAGCCTGGCCTAGGCGTGACTTGACACCCTAGCACATGCGCTGACCTAGCGACCTAGCACATGCGTCGACCTGGCGACTTGCAAGACGTGCTTGCTGACGAATTCGGCATGCATACCCAAACAGTCCCATGGTCCTTGGAAGTTGGCCCACGTGCTAAACGATCTGGAGGGTGGTCAACATGCATGGCGGTTACCTCAGGAAATCTTGGACCACTTAGACAACTTCTAAGAAATCTCGAATATGGTGCGTGAAGCCCACGCCAAACAATGCCTATATAAGGGCACCAACCCCAATGGCATGGGTAAGTAAGCAAATTCTAGCTCTCATACTTTGTGATTTTTAGCTCGTAGTCTACTATGAGAGTACTGACTTAAGCATCGGAGGCTGAAGTGGAGCTCCCTGGTGTAGCACAACCCGGCTGCTCCCTACAGGAGATGATCTGCTCATCTTTGTTGATGGCGGACCTGGTTGATCTACAAGAACCGAATCAGAGAATCTGGGGGTGTTTGCCCGGTGAGGTCACTCTGATGGCTAAGTCAACACTTAGTTGTGAGCTGAAGATTATATTAGAGAATGGGAGAGCTAGGGGGCAGAGATTACCTTCCTCCCTTCACCCCTAGGGGGTGAGGCCTTTATATACTGGAGTCCTCGTGGGTTTGGTGGATCAGTTCCTGGATTCCCGCTGTGATGGGACCTATTTTCATGTTAGGAGGGGATAATGCCACCAACTGGTAAGGTTGCCCATTCCCGCTTGAATCGGGGAGTGGGTGAGCTAATTTAGCCATTACAAGTCACAATCCAGTAAAATGCAGGGTACAGTGGTGAGCTCCTCGGGGTTGTCATATGGTGGTCGGTCTGACTAGGAGGCGAGCTACCCATAAGATGCCAAGCTGCATGGTGGCGAGCTGCCTAGTGGCGAGCTGTCTAGTGGTGACCAGCCTGTGAGGTGTCGAGTTGCTTGGAAGCAAGCTGCCCATAAGGTGCCAGGCTGTAAGATGGTGAGTTGCCTAGTGTGGAGCTACCTGAGAAGTGTTGAGTTGTCTGTAAGTTTCCAGGCTACATGATGGTGAGCTGCTTGTAAGTGGTGGTTTGCCTGTGGCGAGCTGCCTGTAAGTGGTGAGCTGGCTATGGCTATCTGTCAAGTTGTCACGTGACTGCACCTAGTTGTCATGAGGTGTCAAGTGTCATAATGTCATTGGAGGGCCAAATCTGCCCTCATCATTTGTCCCCCACTCCCGAGCTGAAAGTAACTTGGCGAAGGGCGTAGATTTCTCATTTTGGCATGTAATTCAATGAGCTCGTAATCGCTGATTCAGTTTCTTAGGCTCTAGGAGCTGCTTGGAAGTGAGTTGCCCGTAAGGTGCCGAGGTCTTTGCCAAGGAGTCGAATGGGGCTAGCTCATACATGCTGAAGAGGTGACTGGGTCTTAAGTATCAATGCCAAGGAGGCGACTGGGACTTGCTCGCCCATGCTAAAGAGGCGACTGGGTCATAAGTGTCCATGCCAAGGAGGCGACTGGGACTTGCTCGCCCATGCCAAGGAGGCGACTGGGACTTGCTCGCCCATGCCAAGGAGGCGACTGGGACTTGCTCGCCCATGCCGAAGAGGTGACTAGGTCTTAAGTGCCCATGCCAAGGGGGCGATTGGGACTAGCTCGCACATGCCGAAGAGGCGACTGGGTCTTAAATGCCCATGCCGAGGAGGCAACTAGGACTAGCTCACCCATGCCGAAGAGGCGACTGGATCTTAAGTGCCCATGCCGAGGAGGCGACTGGGACTAGCTCACCCATGTTGAAGAGGTGACTGGATCTTAAGTGCCCATGCCGAGGAGGCAACTAGGACTAGCTCACCCATGCCGAAGAGGCGACTAGATCTTAAGTGCCCATGCCGAGGAGGCGACTAGGACTCACTCACCCATGCCGAAGGGGCAACTAGGACTAGCTCACCCATGCCGAAGAGGCGATTGGGTCTTAAGTGATGAGGAAGTCTTTTATCAGTTCGTCAGTTCGCGCCTGGGCCTGGCCGCCAGGTCGGTGCATGTGCTAGGCTGCCAGGCCACGTCAAGCCACGCTAGGCTGCCAGGTGGGCGCCTTGGAGCTATGATTGCGTTACATGAGCCTCGTAATGCCGGTCACCCACTCCTACAAAAATCTACTAGGAGCACGACCTTCGGGGGCAGCACTACTAACTTTAGATCGCCAGCTCACACAGGATCGTTGGAAGGCTCGACCAGCAAGGGCGCCCATGTAGTCTGTTGGCTGCCAACTCCCGCGGAAGCCACGAAGAGCTCATCTTTGTAGAGGGGACATCGCGAAGAGTGAAAGAATGGTAGGATCCATCTAATGGACGCCATAAAGGTTGCGGAATGGGTGGGCGAATTTCAAAAATTTCCTACCATCTCTCAATTGGGAATCATATTCCCTAAATTTAGAATACAATATTCAAGGATCCTACTTGAACCATAACCAAACCAGATCTGTACCAAAAGATAAATGGGAGGAATATACCTGATCCGGAGAAGCAGTATCTCCCAAAGTTGGTGTTCACGCCCAAAGAATGCTCCAAGATCCCTTCCTGCTGAAGATGACACAGCTGTGAATGGAACAGAACCAGCAGGGTGCGTCCTACACACTGGATCCTTCACAAGAATCCTCTGGAAGTACTAAACACTGAATCTGTTTTCAGTCTTTCTTGCAAGACTGATGTCAAGAACAGATTTCTTGACTTTCTTTTCTGCAAAGATCTAATCTTGCAATGACAGATGGCGGCGGCAGGAGGAGATCTCCAAAACGAAAAAGGCTTAACTGCTTTTTCTGTTTTTCTGGAGAGTATGAGTGAGATCTGATCTCAATTCGCAGGAGATATCCTATACCTCTTCAAGGTGGTTCAAAATCTCCTCCTTTCTTCTTGATCAAGAAACCTCCTTTTTAGGAGTTATCCCAATCCAAATCAGTATTTGGATAGGGGATAATCTTAATCCTTTCTGCAGATAGAGTTAGCTTACTCCTGATCTTATCAGGAGGTTACCAGATTCAAATCTAATTTGAATTTGGTCTTTAAGAGTGGATAAGGCTAAAGGCCCAATCCTTTTACTAACTTTAATCTCAAATTCGCCCCATGGATGGGTGATCATATCAGCCCACCTCGAAATGGGCTTTTGGCCCATTAAGTGTTCAGTGTCTAATTACTTTCCAATCTGCTGCCCAGTTGGGCTTCTTTGTATGGCGTGGGACCCAAGCATTGATCTACACACCAGCCACATGGGTTCGGCCCAGCCTCTAAAACAAGGCCCAACCGAATTCACTGAAAAACTCAATGAACCCCTTGAGTCCATCATATGGACCCTATGGGCCCAACACTTACATTAAGTGGTCCCTGGGCCAAGCCATCTTATAAAAACCCAGGGACTGTGGGTAGGTGCAAGATTAGCCCATCAGGTATTATCCTCAATAGTCTTACACTTAACCTCTCAGCCCTTAATGATCAAGCACTGCCCGACAAGAGAGGACCTCTCCCTCGGCTGCAAGGAACAGTGCCGCACTCCCCTCTCACATGGATCCCGGGAATTAAAACCATTTGCAAACAATTCGAAACCGTACATATATATATAAATATATTAATTTTGCAAAACAAAATTCCAACGATTGAAATCAACTGCCGGCAATTTGGTTTCCATCAGAGAGAGTGCATTCCCGATCATTACTCTTTGTCCGACAAAGTGGTTGATTCTGTCACTATGATCACCCACTCAGATGAATTCTCAAACTGCCCCAACATACCCAGGTTTTGATCCCCGCTAAGGATCTCACTGATTGGCATATCAAAGGCAGCCTGATCCAACACCTAGTGATGTGTCATAATCGAGTCTAGGGGTCAGGTGTAACTTTCCAGTTTTGCCCATCTGTCTCCAAGGTCCAGGGCAATACTGGAAATCTGGTCCGGTTCAAGGATTCAAGTAATCCCACACTGCATGTGCCTCGGGTCTTACCCTGATGGCTGAGACAGGCCATTCCAACACTTGGTGGCACACCAGTATCAGCCTTGGCAGGGTAAATCTCCCCAGACTTATCCAACGGCTGTGAACATTTAAAACTAACATGAGTCTCTATAAATGTCCAGTTTTAGGGTTTTACACAGAATTAAACCAAACAACATGAATCAAACATGCACTTTATTTATTTCCACTAAATAACAAAAGTACATCAAAACAGATTGAAGCTAAGGGCATACAAAACTGTCTAACAAAGAGGACTGATGAGGTTTTATCTGAATTGAAAGTAAAATTGGTAGAACTGCTTAGTCCGTTAGCTCCTTGCATAGTCTTTGAGTTCATAAAAAAATGGAAACTATAAAGTGAGAGCTTCAGTTTCTAAAAGTGAGGACTTAGCTTTCTGGGAGAAGAGGACTTAGCTTTTTGTAGGATGAGAACTTAGCTTTTGTAGGACGAAAACTTAGCTTTTTGTAGCGTATTCCTACAGACGGCACCAATTGATGTAACGGTTTTTGGTCACGTATCATTTTTTTTGGCTAAGTACCTCATCATTTGGTCTGCTCCCAGGTGGTCGATGACTCAGAGGCTGAAGTGGAGCTCCCTGGTGTTGCGTAACCCGGATGCTCCCTGCAGGAGATGATCTGCTCATCTTTGTAGACGACGGACCTGGTTGATCTGCAAGAACTGAATTAGAGAACCCGGGGGTGTTTACCCGGCGAGGTCACTCCGATGGCTAAGTCAACACTTAGTTGTGAGCTAAAGATGATATTAGAGAATGGGAGAGCTAGAGGGTAGAGATTACCTTCCTCCCTCCTCATCCTGCCTTCACCCTTGGGGGGTGAGGCCTTTATATACTGGAGTCCTCATGGGTTTGGTGGAGTAGTTCCTGGATTCCCGCTGTGATGGGACCTGTTTTCTTGTTAGGTGGGTATAATGCCACCAACCGGTAGGGTAGCCCATTCCCACCTGAATTGGGGAGTGGATGAGCTAATATAGCCATTACAAGTCACAATCCCGTAAAATGCGGGGTATGGTGGTGAGTTTCTCGGGGTTGTCATATGGTGGTCGGTTTGACTAGGAGGCGAGTTGCTCGTAAGATGCCAAGCTGCATGGTGGCGAGCTGCCTAGTGGTGAGCTGTCTAGTGGCAAGCTGCCTGTGAGGTGCCAAGCTGCCCGTAAGGTGCCAGGCTGTAAGATGGCGAGCTGCCTGAGAAGTGTCGAGCTGTCTGTAAGTTGCCAGGCTACATGATGGTGAGTTGCTTATGGCGAGCTGCCTGTAAGTGGCGAGCTTCCTGTAAGTGGCGAACTACCTGGTTGTCACAAGGATGCACCTAGTTGTCATGAGGTTCCAGGTGCCATAATGTCATTGGAGGGCCAAATCCACCCTCATCAGGTACCTTCAAAGAGCCATAGGCCCCTCCCATTTATAATGAATTTGCAAAAGAAAAAAACAAACAAGGGAGAGGTAAGAAAGGAAGTGAAAAGATATCATTTCACAAAAGGGGGCTAGTCAGAGAAGTGGTGCCTCGAAAAGACGTGAAAGAGAGACATTTCCCCTTGCCAAAACAGAGGGTGGAAAAAAGAGAAAGGGAAGAGAAAGAATAGCCGAAGGACATGGGCTAACCACCCTTAGATGGTAAACTCTGGCAACGGGCTGACCACCCTTACATGGTCTATTTAAGCAAAGGGCTAAACAGTCAAAGCAAGCACAACCACCTCAAAGAGCAACCTTCAAAATTGGGCCAACTAGGGCTGCAATTGTGACTTTCCTAATTGTATTAGTTTTTGTTTTTTATTAAATTGTTTTGACTTTTACTAAATCTTTATTTAGTGGAATAGAGGATTTTAAATTAATAATAATTAATTTTAAGACTAATAATTTTGTTAATTTTTTAATTCCATTAACAAAATTTTTGGGTCAATTTATTTTTTAAATTGAATCTAAATAGATATCAAAATATAAAATTTAATTTTGAAACTAAAGCTTTCTTACTTTTTTTTTTGTTTTATTAATAAACATGTATTAATTTGTATTAACTTTATTTTTAAATAAAACTTTATTAATAAAATTATATTAAAATAATTTTACTAATTTATATTATTCTTATCTATATTCTTTTTACATTATTAACTTAGTTAGTTAACTATTTTATTATGTTATTAATTAATTGGTTAACTAATTAAGTAAGCTTTAGTAATTAAGTAAAAATTAGTAAACTAATTATATAATTATCTTATTATTTAGTTAATCTTTTTAATTATATAATAATTTTCTAAGTGAACTAAATTTATTAAGTTAATTAATGTAATTAAGGATTAATTATATTTTTAAATTCTAATTAAGGTTTATTGATTCTTAGGGTTATTCCATTAATTTTAATTTTTTTACATTCTATTAATTATATTTTTAAATTCTACTTAATTTAAAATTATTAGCTTTAATGTTTGTTTAAAGAAACAAATTTTATTACTTTTATTATAATTATTCATTTTTGTTTTTATATTTAGTATTTTTTTGTACTTAATTGTAATTTTTACTTTTTATTATTTTTCATTTTAATTATTCTATGGTTACAATTAATTGAAAATAAAATTAAACCTAAAAAATTACTAATCTGTATTATTCTATCCTCTTTTATTAATGTTATCAAGAAGCAAGTTAATTTTTAATATTAGTTTCATAGTGGAAATTTTAATTGAATAAACTGATTTTATAATTTAATTAGATTGTATTATACTCAATTAAAATTATAATATAATTAATTCAGTTATTGATGGAACACCTATCCATTTATTGAAAACCAAATATTCCAGATTCAGCATGCCTTTTGACGAAGACTAAAATTTGATATTTTTATGTTTGAAGATAAAAAATGGGAAGCCAGAAAGACCCATGCACTAGAAAGCTACAAAAATCCAAAAGAACCAGAAATCAGGAAAATGAAACTCCCTGTCTTTTTATGCCTAAAATCTTTCACTTAACAGCCTAGTAGATCATATTAGTCCAATATTGATCTTTAGGCTGTGTTTGATTGCCGGGCAATTTTATTTGCACTACTAAAAATGCATGGAATTGCAAATAAAAAGAATGCGAATTCTGATTTAATTTTATTTTAGGTTTTGCTTTATTGTGCTTCTAAGTTTTATTTTACTTCATTTGTACTATAATCAAACAAAACAAAACAAAACTTGAAACAAAAATGAAGGACCCAAATTGCTATCATAATTTTGCATTAGTGAAAATGGGTTTACATTGCAATCAAACACAACCTTAAAGCAAGATCCCAAAAACTCAATACGTCTTTTAGTCATTTAGGCTGTCAAAAGCTCTTCCTAAAAAGGACTTTTCAAACGTCACCAAAGTTTATCCATAAAATGACATGTCAACATCCAACTACATCACCTTGATCATTATACATGGGCTTCTTGTATTTTGTGCTATACATCTCCATAGGCTGGAAATCTTTAGTTGCAGTACGTTGAGTTTAATCTAAAGGCCAATACAAGGAATCCAGATGGGCTAAAAACAAAGCGGTGATCACACTAGTGTTTTGTGCACATGGCCTATCTATCACTTCCGTGATTTTCATTAAAACCGGATTAGATTGGATGGTCGGATTGGAAAAACCAGAAATCAGTCAGGTGATCGGTTCTGTTTTACCCCAAAATCATTATTTCTCTAAAAATCATTGATTTGGTCAATAAATCGTTGACCCATATGGTCAAACTGTTCAATGGTTTGACCGGGTTTTTTTTTCTATTTTTTATCAAAATGGGCCATTTATTCAATTCAAACGATCAAACCATTTAACCCAAAAACTGGACCCTGACCGATTCGTTGTTCGATTCAGTTTTAAAAACCTTGATCACTTCTATTAAAACTTTTCCCTTTTGTGATTGCAAGGCTTGGAGCTTGTCCACACTTAGGAAAATTGACTTGGTTCTAAATTCTAATGGCAGGAGGCTAAGTTTCGTTGTATTGGGTCATGGGCTGGTTAAATCCTTGGTCAAGTCTTTAGACTGGTCACAGGATCCTGAATTAGTCACGTGCCTAAGAAACAAGACTACAAATTAATTGGATTTAATTAGAACTAAACACCACTAGGTCCTACTTCTCCACAACTAAAATAATGTATCCCAGACCTCCATACTCTCCATCAGTTATATCAACTGAACTATTTCATCACCATAAGCTCTTATAAAAGCGTCCAAGGGTTGCTATTGATGGAGCGCGATCTGGCTGGTCTTAGCTGTCCACTGCCTTGCTTTTGAACGAGGTAGCAGGGATCCTGAAACGGGAGAGATGGGAAAGCTCCGGGGGGGAACCCGGTGTAGAGGCTCTGAAGCTCAAGTTAGAATCTTTCAAAAGCAAGGTAATACCAGATAGCGCAAAGTTTTTGCATACCTCTCTTATCGGGGGGGCAGGGGGCTCTTATAGTCGCTTCGCGTACTCGCCCCGAGGCCCTTGTCAGATCGGGTATGATTACTCTGGCGCTTGTCAACTCGGCTGTCGTCCCTTCTGCTGAGACAGAACCGTCACTGCTTAACCGTCCAACTGGAGATGGCGGCGTCAGTGGCAGTGGCAGGTGGCCGTTTAGAGTGCAGCTGCCAAACGTCAGATCCCAAGTCAGTCAGGCGTGGCGCCCTCGGGCACGGAATTCCCTGGTGCCAGGCATGGTATGACTTGTTTGGCTTTGGTGCTTAGAAGATGAAGTGAAGTGCTGAGCGAGGCGGTCTTGAGCTCGGAGGTATCCCGAACTGTAACAAGGTGGGTCAGTTCGGCGAAGTCTATCCCGAGCTGTTACAAGGTGGCAGTTCGGCGAAGTCTACCCCGAGCTGTTACAAGGTAGTTCGGCGAGGTCTATCCCGAGCTGTTACAAGGCGCAGTTTGACGAAGTCTACCCCGAGCTGTTACAAGGCGCAGTTCGGCGAAGTCTATCCCGAGCTGTTACAAGGCGGTCAGTTCGGCGAAGTCTACCCCGAGCTGTTACAAGGTGGGTTAGTTCGGCGGAGTGTGCTCTTGCCGCCTATGCTTGACCCCTTTTGCCGAGCTGTCATTTCTGCCATGTGTCTCATAATAAAGAGGTCGGGCCAAATTTTTCTTCATCAATTGCCCCCCACTCCTTGCGCCGAGGGCCTTGCCATGGTGCGGGGAGTTTTCACGAGGTGGTTGTAGATTTGTCCCGTCCTTCAAACCTTCTCTGTACGAGACGCTTTTGCTAGGGTTTTTTCGGTTTTTGAGAAGGCTGAAAAAATGCTAGTGGTTGTGATTGTGCGTTTTAAATTTCAAACCAACTCGCGCCGCTGGGACGTGACAGCGGGTCATTTCAAAAAGGCACGCCACTGCTGTACGTACGCCGTCGACTGTCAGGGAGACGTGCGGTGCGTTAGATTCGGAAAGACGCGTGTCGGAGCGACGTTGGTTTCAAAAAGACGTGTTGACGTTCCGCTTTTTTCGGAAAGACGTGCGCCAATCACGTCTCGACTTTAAGGGTTGCAAGGTTGGTAAGAACGTGAGCCGTCGGATCGTCTTCAGTCCACACGGTCGATTCTTGGTTACTGTAGCTATAAATAGTGGGGGACCCCAGTTGGTTTGTCACTTCTGCGGTTGTCTATCGAGTTCGCGTCCAACCTTCCAACTCGCGTCTTTCTTCCAGCTCGCGTCGAGGCTGGTTATACAGTCTTCACGGTTCTTTAGCTTGTTCTTCAAACTTTCCGGTGAGTACTTTCTTGAATCTATCTTTTCCCCAATGTCTAGCTTTGATAAATCAGACGATTCTTCGAGTAGGGCCGGCGTAGGTTCCACCAACCGAGCCGTGTCCCCAGACTGCCTCAGTGACCCCGAGGTGGAGCTTGAAGACTATGAACTAGTGGGCCGAGTTGCTTCGGGCAGTTTGGCGTCTACCTCCAGCCGAGGTCGGATGCTAGACAGGTTTGGTCCATCAACCATGATGCCTGAGGGGCTTCAATCCATACTTCTGTCCTACAATCTTCCTGGGGGGTACACCTATTTCATTCCTTCGGATATCTTTCCTTGGGAACACGGTCCCGACGAGATCGTGATTTTTTGAGAGCAACTCGCCGCAGGGTTGCGACTTCCTTTCCATCCCCTCCTCGTCAAAGTCATAAACCACTTTGGTGTCACCATTGGCCAGTTTCATCCGAACTCTATTCGGAACCTGGTGGGGACGATATCCCTTTTTTGCGAGCAGAATTTCCCCTTGGATTTAGAGATATTCTCCTCTATCTTGATGCTCAAGAGACAGGCGGGTCCTCTTCCTGGGGGGAGACGGGCGTATTACCTTACTCCTCGCCAGGGTTTAAAGCTTCTGCACGATCTCCCTAACAAGGTCCTGGCGTGGAAGCGGGACTATTTCGGCGTGCGAAGTGCACAAGGATGGCCCTTTCAGACCGGGTGGGGTGAGGCCGCTCCCGACTTGGGCGTAACTCTTGATAAAGAGACGGTGAAGGGTCTCCGGCAGTGGGCACGGCAAGGCTTAAAGTGCCACCACTACTTAACGGAGGCTAAGCTTTTTGCAGCCGGCCTGAGTTCGAGTAGGTTTCTGGCTATGCGGTTTCTTGCATGCTCTGTTCGTTTTTTCTGATGTCGAACTCGTTCTGCAGGTGTGATGGATGCGGAGAGAACTCGCGGCGGGCGTTTGTTCCAAGGTATGAAGAGGAGGAAGCGGGTCGCCAAGCGAACTCGTACCGAGCTGCCCCTGGATGAGGAGCCCCAAGCCCCAGACCATACGCCAGAGGATCTGCCTAGGGAGTCCGAAGTGACTCCACCAGTGCACGAGACTGCCGGGGCGCCTTTCGCTGAAACCACTCATACGGGCGCTCCTGCGTACTCAAGTGCTCCTCACTTCGGGTCTGCTCATACGCGGGCTGGGCCCTCAGGCTCGGGAGCTCAAGGGGAGTTTAGGAGCGTGTTGATGCCGAACTACGCTCTTCAAAAGAGTAGGGATGCTACTTTCCCCGAGGAGGTCGCGGCGTGGACCGATCTTCCCTTGAATCAGGTCGCTTGCCGCGCCATAACACATGCCATGGTGGTAAGTGAGATGTCGTCTTCCTTTTTTATTCTGTTGCTTCCGCTGTTATTTGTTCACTTGTTTCTTTTGGTAGGTGAATTCTTCAATTCATGCCTTGGCTGCCCAAGTGGAGAGGAGCTCGCGACAGGCGCGAGCTGCTGAGGCTGCTGCTCATGCGGCTGAAGAGGCCTTCCGTGCTGCAGAGGCAAATACCCGGGCTGCTGAGGCTGCTGCTTACGCTGCTGAAAAGGCTGCTCGCGTCGCGATGGCCAGACAGGCGAGGTCTCAGCGTGACGCCGAGGCCATGGGGGTAGTTGTCAAGCACATGGCGGACTTAAAGTTGGATTTGCAGCATCAAGTCGAGTATCTTCAGGAGGACATTAGGGAGAGAACACAGATTTTCTCCCAAGGCATTGAAGACGCCAAAAAGAAGGCAGTTGAAGACTACATTGCTTCCCCACGTTTTGACGATCTGATGGTGGACTCTTACAGGAGGGGGTTCAAGTTGAGCCGATGGATGATCCGGAATACATACCCCGACCTCGATGTAAGTGCCATAACCACTTTGCGCATAACTCAGGAGATGGCCAATGCTGCCGATGGCGAGCCGGACTCTGAAGGAGAGGCAGGGCCTTCGGGTGTTGTTGAAGTGCCTTCCGATGGCGAAGAAGTTGCTCCGGGCATGGTCTTTTTTTTTTTTTTGGCAATGTACTGTTTCTTGCAATGGAGTGACTTTTTTCCCTTGCTCATCTTCCCCGAGCTGTTTCTTTACCGGGTTTTTAGATTTCCGTGGTCTTTTATGCCGTGAACTAATTTTTTGCCGAGCTGATAATGTGCTGAAGTTCCTCGGTTTGCCTTGTGGCACGGCCTAACTTTGTCCACTTCGCTAGGTGGTTTATAGGTAGTATCGCCTCAAGTTCACGATGTTCCACGATCGGGGTACTCGTTTGCCTTCCAAGGTTTCGAGTTCATATGTGCCCCCGAGCGCTGTTTTTACTTTATAGGGACCTTCCCAATTAGGTCCAAGCTTGCCGACGCTGGGTTCGGGCACCACGAGCGGTGGACAAAGTGTTTTGCCTTTAACTTTCGCGCAAGGTCCAGCCCGGCGATTAGTGCTTCGTACTCTGCCTCGTTGTTGGATGCCGCGAACTCAAAGCGTAGCGCGTACTCTACTTTTGTGCCGCTCAGGCCGCACAAGACTATTCCAGCTCCGCTGCCCTGCCGGTTCGAGGAACCATCCACGTGAAGGATCCAGGGCTCCTCATCCCAATTCGCTCTTCGCCTGATCAGGAGAGATGCCACACTGGATGCTACTTCACGGGGTTCAAACTCTATGGGCTCAGGAGCTCCGGGTTCGCCGCAAATGGGGACCTCGGGCTCGACCTGTGGGGCTTCGTGGCTGAAAGTGCACTCGGCGATAAAATCTGCCAGAGCTTGGGCCTTGATAGCGGCTCTTGGTTTGTACTGGAGATCGTACTCGCTGAGTTCGATGGCCCATTTCGTCAGTCGACCGGAGACTTCGGGTTTGAGTAAAACTTGTCTGAGAGGCTTGTCAGTTAGGACGATGACTGTATGAGCCTGGAAGTATGGGCGGAGTTTCCGAGCCACTATTACTAGGGCGTATGCTAGTTTTTCTATCTCCGGGTACCTTGCCTCTGCTCCCTGCAAAATCTTACTAACGTAATATATGGGTCGTTGGACCCGGTCTGTTTCCTTTATTAGTACCGAACTGACCGCCTCGTTGCTCGCCGAGAGGTACAGTTGTAAGACCTTGCCCACCTCGGGCCGGGCTAAGGTTGGTATACTAGCGAGGTAACCTTTTAGTTTGTCGAACGCGAACTGACAATCCTGGGTCCATTCGAACCCTTTGCCTTTGACTGCCTTGAAGAAGGGTAGGCAGCGGTCTGCTGACGTGGATAAGAAGCGGCTTAGAGCGGCTATGCGGCCGTTTAGCCTCTGGACCTCTTTTACTTTCCGAGGTGGTATCATATCTAGAACGGCTTTTACTTTGTCCGGGTTGGTCTCAATACCGCGCCGATTGACAATGTAGCCTAGGAACTTGCCCGAGGTGACGCCGAAGACACACTTGTTGGGATTCAACTTCATGCTAAAGTGTCGCAGGATTTGGAAAACAGAATCTAAGTCTTGTTTTAACTCTTGTGAAAACCGAGTTTTGACGACCATGTCGTCTACATAGCACTCTATCTTCGTACCAATCAGGGGCCGAAACAGCTTATTTACAAGTCTTTGGAAAGTTGCCTCGGCGTTTTTTAGTCCGAAGGGCATGACTTTGTAGCAATACAGGCCGAACTCGGTAATGAAGTTTCTTTTTTCCTCGTTGGATGGGTCCATCCTAACTTGGTTGTAGCTCGAGTAGGCGTCCAGGAAGCTTAGCAACTCGTTTCCCGAGGTCGCATCCACTAGGCGGTCAATTCTGGGGAGGGGGAAGCAGTCTTTCGGGCAAGCTCGGTTCAAGTCGGTATAGTCGACGCACATGCGCCACTTGCTGTTTGCCTTTTTTACCAACACCAGGTTGGCCACCCAGCTCGGGTAGTGGACTTCCCTTATGAAGTTTGCTGCGAGGAGCTTCTCAACCTCCTCGTCGACCGCTCTCCAGCGTTCTGGGGCTAAGTTGCGTTTCTTTTGTCTAACGGGTCTGACTATAGGGTCAGTATGAAGCTTCTGAGTTATCAGTCCGGGACTAATGCCAGGCATGTCGGCCGCGGACCAGGCAAAAATATCTAAATTTTGGAGTAAAAAACTTACCAGTTCGGCTCGTAGGGGATCTTCGATGGAAGCTCCGATGCTTAGTGTGCGAGCTGGGTCCGTAGCTGAAGCCTGGATTGCGACTGTTTCCTCCGTGGGCGAAGCTCGCTCCTCACCTTGCTCCACCGGCCGCTCCAGCTCGAGGTCGTCGGCCGTATTGGTTTTTCCCTTTAGGGCGGCAACGTAGCACTTGCGGGACTCGAGCTGGTCGCCCCGCGCTACCCCTATACCGAAGTCCGTAGGGAACTTCATGGCCAAATAGTAGGTGGAGACCGCCGCCCGTAGGACATGCGTGATTGGCCACCCTATTATGGCATTGTATGGGGAGGGGGTCACGACTACCAGGAAATCATGGTTGAGTCTGACCGCACAAGGCCATGTGCCGATTTCCACAGGGACAGTTATTTCCCGAGGGGCCTAACTTCCTCTCCGCTGAAACCTACCAGGGGAGTGTTCACGGGCTTCAGCTCGCTCCTCTTTAACTGCAGCTGGTCAAATGCCGATTTGAAGAGGATGTCCGCTGAGCTGCCCGAATCTATGAGTACGCGCCTGACCTCAAAATTGCTAATCCTTAGCTTAATGACAAGTGCGTCATCATGGGGGTAGTGGACTCCTCGCGCGTCGTCCTCCGTGAAAAAGATTGGCTCTTCGGTCTTTGGCCTCTTTGGGGGGTTCCTTTCTTCGAGGGCCACTTCGCGAACTGAAGTCCGAGCTGCTGCCGAGGTACACCCCGCTACTATGGATCCTCCCACTATTACATGGATGGTTCCGCGAACTGGCCTCTCTTCCGGAGGCTGCTTCTGCAACGGTTCGGCAGGTCTGTTGCTAGACTCGGGTGCATCCTTTTCTTGCTCCCCTTGCTGACCTGCTTTATTGTTATTGTTGTGTTGTACAAAATTTCTCAAGTATCCGCGATGGATGAGTCCCTCTATCTCGTCGCGGAGGTTATTACACTGTTCGGTGCTATGACCATGGTCTCTATGGAAACTACAATACAAATTCTTGTTTCTATCGTTGGGATTTCCCTTCAGGCGAGGTGGCCACCTAACGTACGGAGCATCTTTGATCGTCATTAAGATCTCTGTCCGCCTCGTGTTCAATGGCGTGTAGTCCGTCCGAACTGCTAAGGGGGCCCGGATGGACTGGTTCGGCTTCGGCTCCCGGGTCGGGTTTTTTCTACTCACCGGGTTGGAGAGCTCGCCTTCTCTCTTTCTTTTCTCGTTCCCGCCTTCGGTTCGTTGGTTGATCTCTTCCTCCGTCCTCATGAACTTATCCGCGAGTTTGAGGAATTCGGCCACGGTCGCGGGCTGGTTGGCCACCATGTGTCATTTGAACTCTTTGTGCGTCACCCGTCGTACTTGTCCAGAGGTGGGAGTTTGAAGTCTCTGGGTAAGGGGACCGCCAGGAGTTCCGATGCGAGGGGGGAAGGAACGGAGAGAGCCGGGGTAGCCCCTACCTCGTCCGGGCTCGTGGCTTTGCCTCTGACTTCCGACAAGGCGCGGGTGGCGGTCTGGTGGCTTCGCCGGCGCCTTCGCCGTTGAGCGGGCCTTGTGCTGGCGCTACTGGCCTCCGTGTTACCGACCTCGATGGGCCCGGAGTGCTGGTAGTCCGTCGCCAGGGCGCTGAATCGATTTTCGGTGAGTGGGAGCTCGGGCTTGGAGCGCCGGGGGATGACATTTTTCTCTCTTCGGCCTGGGGACGAGGCTTGGCTGTTGGGGTGGTTTTGGGGCCGGGAGGCCTTCGCCTGGCGGGGGCGCCCATCCTGTGGGGAGGCCTTGACCAGCCTCGGAGCGGGGTGGCGAGGTGGAAGTAGTGGTTGGTTCAGTGGCAGTTGGGGGAACTGCTGTTGGTAGTGATACTGGGAGATGTTGTGCAGCACTTGGTGCTGGTGAAGCTGGTGTTGCTGGAACTGTTGCATTTGGGCTTGCATTGCCCGCATTTACTGCACCAGGTCCTCCAACCGGTCTTGGCTAGCTGCCATGGGGATGGCAGTTGGTTCAGTGAAAGTTGTCTCAATGGGGAGATGAAAGGGGACGTTTGCGGTAGGAGGGTTTACGGGTGCCACTGCTTGTGGCGTGTTTAGGATGGGGATCCCATCCGCCGAAAGGGGGATGGTGAACTGTCCAACGCACACCACGGGGACCTGAAGTTGCTCCCCGGTGGCGTTTGTCTCCGTGCCGCGTCCGGTGTTGCTGGAGGAGGCCATGAGTATTGGGATTTTTAAACAAGAAAGGGGGGTATCGAAGTTTGGAGGGAGGCTTTTTGAAGCGTTTCCCACAGACGGCGCCAATTGATGGAGCACGATCCGGCTGGTCTTAGCTATCCACTGCCTTGCTTTCGAACGAGGTAGCAGGGATCCTGAAACGGGAGAGATGGGAAAGCTCCGGGGGGGAACTCGGTGTAGAGGCTCCGAAGCTCAAGTTAGAATCTTTCAAAAGCAAGGTAATACCAGATAGCGCAAAGTTTTTGCATACCTCTCTTATCGGGGGGGCAGGGGGCTCTTATAGTCGCTTCGCGTACTCGCCCCGAGGCCCTTGTCAGATCGGGTATGATTACTCTGGCGCTTGTCAACTCGACTGTCGTCCCTTCTGCTGAGGCAGAACCATCACTGCTTAACCGTCCAACTGGAGATGGCGGCATCAGTGGCAGTGGCAGGTGGCCGTTTAGAGTGCAGCTGCCAAACGTCAGATCCCAAGTCAGTCAGGCGTGGCGCCCTCGGGCACGGAATTCCCTGGTGCCAGGCGTGGTACGACTTGTTTGGCTTTGGTGCCTAGAAGATGATGTGAAGTGCTGAGCGAGGCGGTCTTGAGCTCGGAGGTATCTCGAACTGTAACAAGGTGGGTCAGTTCGGCGAAGTCTGTCCCGAGCTGTTACAAGGTGGCAGTTCGGCGAAGTCTACCCCGAGCTGTTACAAGGTAGTTCGGCGAGGTCTATCCCGAGCTGTTACAAGGCGCAGTTCGGCGAAGTCTACCCCGAGCTGTTACAAGGCGCAGTTCGACGAAGTCTATCCCGAGCTGTTACAAGGCGGTCAGTTCGGCAAATTCTACCCCGAGCTGTTACAAGGTGGGTTAGTTCAGCGGAGTATGCTCTTGCCGCCTAGGCTTGACCCCTTTTGCCGAGCTGTCGTTTCTGCCACGTGTCTCATAATAAAGAGGTCGGGCCAAATTTCCCTTCATCATCTATTATTCAAATAACTAAAGGTGTACCAATACAATCTATTAGAGGTGTTGGGACGGTTTTTTTAATACAGCTACAATACAAGCTATTAGAGGCGTACCATCCCTCGTAATATTAACTATTAAGTCGGAGGATGGATGGACTTGGGTTCTGAACTAAAGGGTTAAATTTTTTGTGAAGCCAGCATATTTGGCTTTAATTAATCATCTATTAAATCTCCTTGAAAAAAGTTTTGGAATCTCAATGTATATCCCGGTTTTCTATTATTTATTTGGGAGATTATACATCATCGTCTCTTAGTTAAAGGAAAGTTGGTATGGCTGATTACGGACAAGAATTTTAGTGCTGTTAACCTCTTGAGCATTTGCTGTGGCATTGTCATTTTGCTCGTTTGGCGTTGTTTAAGAAAAGATTATTGGATTTTAATCTCATTAGATATTAAATCTAATGGGATTTGATTGATTAATTACACAAAAAATACATTTATACATATATCTTGAATACAGTTTTTAAATCTCGCACTAAAATCAATTTTTAATTTTTCTCTTCTTTAAAGCTTTGTCTTACAATGGAAAATTATTAAACATGTTTTGAGTTTTTAAATGGGAGTTTGTTTGTACTCCTTAGAATTATAAGAAGAGAGTATAGAAGCTTACTATCACGCAATGTGCACACACCCATGTGTGATACAATGAGATGCTTTAAAGGCGTACTTTGTGCATCTGCGTGATTCGCGTAAGGTGGCTTTGATTTTTTTATGCGAGGTTGAATCATGACCATTGACGTTTTAAGAAAATCCAACAGTTACGATTTGATCAAACGTGATCAAGAAGCATTATTCAAAAATTAACAATTATCAACTATTAAGTAACTTTTAATAGTCACAAAGTTTGAAATTGTGATTGTACAAAGAGCCTTTTGAACCAACACCTTCCTTTTCAAGATGGTTCCCCAAAAATTATATAAGGAGCGTGAATCAAACAAATGAATATACAAGCTTTTGAAAAATCACTCTTATCTCTCTCAATCCGATCTGCTACTATCTCACATAAAGTTGTTTCAAAGACTCTTCAAGTTTTCTAGTTGCAGATTCTCGCCCAAAGCTATATTGTATCCTGAGAACAAATTTACCTGTAATCCAACAGCAAACTCAATAAAATTGAGTGGAGAAAAATAATGTTCTAAAGACAACGTCTTTAAACACACCTCTGATCTTTTACTCCAAGTTTTCGTGACCTCAATTCCCAATAAAGACCAGCTTGGACAAGCTGATTTCATTAGATGGGTCAATAAGAGGATTGGGGAGGTTGATGTAGTGGATGACATGTCATTACTATCTTTCAATTTCAGTGTGTTGTTCTATGGAAAATTTGGGAAACGAGGAATAGATTAGTTTTCCAAGGAGTAGAGCTTGATGTGGTTAAGACCATTATGCATAAAACTCAATTTGTCAAAGAATGTCAGAGGTGTCATTTGATTGTAGTTGGTGATCCTAGGTGCACTCCCACAACCCTAAGTGAAGTGACTACAAATTCTGTGACCCTAGTGATGCCAACAAGGCCAAGGGCTGATGTTATGATATGTTGTGATGG
This sequence comes from Nelumbo lutea, assembly GCF_056320005.1. Lineage (NCBI taxonomy): Eukaryota > Viridiplantae > Streptophyta > Magnoliopsida > Proteales > Nelumbonaceae > Nelumbo > Nelumbo lutea. The sequence continues at coordinate 134,991,553 of NC_142684.1, read as the reverse complement.
CTCTCTTAAGGAACAACGTGCAGCTGCTGCCTGAGTTGCAGTTTCAGAAGAGGGGTGATTGAAGCCATAGAAGTCTACCTTGTTGGTATTCTTGATGTCAAGGTTGTAGAAGCTTCATCAATGTATTGGGCTATTCAATATGCTTAAATATGGGGGATAACTTAAGAGTGTGTTCTTTTTCTAGATTTTGAGAGGGGGGAAACTGCCTATTGACCAAAAATCTCATGTTCTTTTTTATAGATTTATGTGGGGACCAAAGAAAGTTTATTTTTCTGTGTATCACTTGGTATCACTTCCATCTCCTAGGTGGATAAATAACTTTTCTACCTTAGGGGAAAATTGCTATCACTTGAAAGGGACAAAATGCCCCTTATAATAATGGATTTTTATAGAAAAAATAATCATTGCCTTAATTACATGAAAAATAAAAGAACATAGGTAAATGCACTTACCCAGATAAATCTTTCTTGAGAAACAATTACCTAAGTAAGTGCAATTACTCAGGTAAATAACTTACCAAAATGTGAATGGGGCCTAAATGTCATGATGTTCATGCAAAGTCATAATCACTCTTGATCATGCCTTAGTAAATCTGTCTTCACTAATGCAATAGCTTTGGTGGCAAAGCACCCTTTTATTCATTTCTTTCATGTTAAACGGTTAACATGAAAGAAGTGACTTCTATAATTTGTGAGAAACCACTACTCCATCTTTAAATGCTTCTTATTTCAATGTATAAATTCCGGTTTGCAGCAAAAACAAAAACTGTAGTAAAAAAGAAGGGCAGAGGGATTGATTTATTAGATTTTTGAGAAAAATTGCTAATTGGAAGTTTCTTTGCAAGAAAACCATACAAGGATCATTAGTGGTAGGTAAAAACTAAAAAGCTACTTATACCGTTAATATTACCATGTATGCATGGCAATTACGATCCAGTCTTATTTTTATTTTCCAACATTAGTTATGGCAAGTCTATCAAATAGTTCCTTTTTAAAACCACTGTAGAATGCCCATTGCAAATCTAACTCTTTCTTCATAATGGCATCCAAACTTTTACTTTTTATTTTCTTGAAATCTCATGCTCATTGATAGAGAATCCATGAAAGAAGTTATGATATAAGTGAGATAGATAGCCATATAAAGGAAGCTATTATAAGTTATAAGTCATAGAATAAGGCTATAGATTGTAAAACGCTATAAACCCAGTTGGCTCATCATGAACCCAAACTGGGCCAGACCGGTTTAATTCATGAATCATGATAATAAACCAAGTCATTTGAGTTGTGTTTGACCAACCACTTACACCGACTTAGTATCAGAAAATAATAGAATAACTAGACTACTAGGTATACGATGTCCATGTTCAACTTTGTGCATCTACAAAATAGAAAACAAAATCAAATCATTAGTTAGATCTAATGGATAAACCAACCAATTTCAACAAAAAGAAAAACAAAGTTAACATTCATAAATAGACATGATTCTCCTAAAGAGTGGGGAGGAAGGGAAAGTATGAAAGTCTTTCCTAGTACAATACAAATAACACCTGAAGATTTACTAATGATAGAAACATAAAAAGATGTTTCCAATATGGATAACACTTGCCCATTATATTCACTAGGGGTGAGAAAAAAACCTGAAAACTGAACCAAGAAATTGGTTAATCAAAAACTTTGGTTCGATTTCAGTTAACCTTATAAAAAATTAACGGTTAGCTGAACCAATCGGTATATATACAATAATATATTTGTTAGACAGTGTATGCCCTTAGCTTCAACCAGAATGATGTACATTATGACATTTATTGTAAATGAATAAAGTACATATTTGATTCATGTTATTATAGTGTGTTTTTGTGTAATACCCTTAAACTAGACACTTATGAGACTTTGTTAGTTTAGAATGTTTATAGCTGTTGGATAAGTCTGGGAGATTTATCCTATTAAAGTTGACATTGATGTGCCACCAAGTGTTGGGGTGGCCTATCTCAGCTGCCAGGGTGAGACCCGATGTACATGTAGTGTAGGTTTACTTGAAACCCTAATCCGGACCAAATTTCTAGTATTGCCTTGGACATTGGTGATTAGTGGACAAAACTAGAATGCTACACCTGACCCCTAAACTCGATTATGATACTGCACTAGGTGTCGGATTAGGCTGTCTTTGATATGCCAATCAGTGAGATCCTTAGCGGGAGTCAAAACCTGGGTATGTTAGGTCAGTCTGAGAATTCATCTGAGTTGATGATCATAGTGACAGGATCAGCCCCTTTGTCGGATAAAGGTAATGATTGGGGATGCACTCTCTCTGATGGAAACAAAGACTGTCGATGGCCGATTTCAATTGTTGAAATCTGTCTTGCAAAATATATTTATATACGTATATACACATATATATATATTTTGCAAACATTTTGAAATCGTAATATATATATATATATATATATATATATATTACGATTTCAAAATATTTGCAAAATATTTTAATTCCCGGAATCCATGTGAGTAGAGAATGCAACACTATTCCTTGCAGCCAAAGGAGAGGTCATCTCTTGTTGGGTAGTGTTTGATCATTAAGGGCTGAGAGGTTAAGTGTAAAACCATTGAGGGTAGTACTTGATGGGCTAATCTTGCATCTGCCCACAGTTCCTACGTTTTTATAAGGTGGCTTGGCCCAGGGACTACTTATTGTAAGTGTTGGGCCCATTAGGAGCCCATGTGATGGGTTTCAAGGGGTTCACTGTCTTTTCAATGAATTCGGCCAAGCCTTGTAAAAGAGGTTGGGATGAATCTGATGGAGCGCGATCCGGCTGGTCTTAGCTGTCCGCTGCCTTGCTTCCGAACGGGGTAGCAGGGAACCTGAAACGGAAGAGATGGGAAAGCTCCGGGGGGAACCTGGTGTAGAGGCTCCGAAGCTCAAGTTAGAATCCTTCAAAAGCAAGGTAATACCAGATAGCGCAAAGTTTGCATACCTCCGTTGTCGGGGGGCCAGGGGCTCTTATAGTCACTTCGTGTACTCGTCCCGAGGCCCTTGTCAGATCGGGTATGATTACCCTTGTGCTTGTCAACTCAGTCGTCGTCCTTTCTGCTGAGACAGAACCGTCACTACCTAACCGTCTAACTGGAGATGGCGGTGGCAGGTGGCCGTTTAGAGTGCTGCTACCAAACGTCAGATCCCAAGTCAGTCAGGCGTGGCGCCCTCGGGCATGGACTTCCCTAGTGTCAGGCATGGTATGACTTGTTTGGCTTTGGTGCCTAGAAAATGATGTGAAGTGCTAAGCGAGGCGGTCTTGAGCTCGGAGGTATCCCGAACTGTTACAAGGTGGGTCAGTTCGGCGAAGTGTATCCCGAGCTGTTACAAGGTGGGTCAGTTCGGCGAAGTGTATCCCGAGCTGTTACAAGTGGTCAATTCGGCGAAGTGTATCCCGAGCTGTTGCAAGGTGGGTTAGTTCGGCGAAGTGTATCCCGAGCTGTTACAAGGTGGCAGTTCGGCAAAGTGTATCCCGAGCTGTTACGAGGTGGGTCAGTTCGGCGAAGTGTATCCCGAGCTGTTACAAGGTGGGTCAGTTCGGCGAAGTGTATCCCGAGCTGTTACAAGGTGGGTCAGTTCGGCGAAGTGTATCCCGAGCTGTTACAAGGTGGCAGTTCGGCGAAGTGTATCCTGAGCTGTTACGAGGTGGGTCAGTTCGGCGAAGTGTATCCCGAGCTATTACAAGGTGGGTCAGTTTGGCGAAGTGTATCCCGAACTATTACAAGGTGGCAGTTCAGTGAAGTGTATCCCGAGCTGTTACGAGGTGGGTCAGTTCGGCGAAGTGTATCCCAAGCTGTTACAAGGTGGCAGTTCGGCGAAGTGTATCCCGAGCTGTTACGAGGTGGGTCAGTTCGGCGAAGTGTATCCCGAGCTGTTACAAGGTGGGTCAGTTCGGCGAAGTGTGCCTTTGTTCCCGCCTAGGCTTGGCCCCTTTTGCCGAGCTATCGTTTCTGCCACGTGTCACATAATAAAGAGGTCGGACCAAAACTTCCTTCATCAATTGCCCCCCACTCCTTGCGCCGAGGGTCTTCCCATGGTGCGGGGAGTTTTCGCGAGGTAGCTGGTGGATTTGTCCCGTCCTTCAAACCTTCACTGTACGAGACGCTTTTGCTAGGGTTTTTTCGGTTTTCGAGAAGGCTGGAAACGTGCTTACTCAAGAACGCTGGTGGTTGTGACCGTGCGTTTTAAATTTCAAACCAACTCGCGCCGCTGGGACGTGACAGCGGGTCATTTCAAAAAGGCACACCACTGCTGTACGTGTGCGGTCGACTGTCGGGGAGACGTGCGGCGCGTCAGTTTTGAAAAGACGCATGTCGAAGCGACGTCGGTTTCAAAAAGACGCGCTGACGTTTTGCTTTTCTCGGAAAGACGTGCGCCCATCACGTCTCGACCTTAAGGGTTGTGCGGTCGGTAAGAACATGGGCCGTCGATTGTCTTCGGTCTGCAGGGTCAATTCTTCGTTACTGTAGATATAAATAGTGGGGGACCTCGGTTGTGGTCACTTCTGCGGTTTGTCTATTGAGTTCGCGTCCAACCCTTCAGCTCGCGTCCAAGTCTTTTCCAGCTCGCGTCAAGGCTGGTTATTCAGTTCACGGTTCTTTGGTATTTCTTCAAACCTTCCGGTGAGTACTTTCTTGAATTCGTCTTTTCCCCAATGTCTAGCTTTGATAGCTCAGACGATTCTTCGAGTAGGGTCGATGTAGGTTCCACCAACCGAGCCATGTCCCCAGACTGCCTCAGTGATCCTGAGGTGGAGTTTGAAGACTACGAACCAGCAGGTCGAGTCGCTTCGAGCAGTTTGGCGTCTACCTCCCTCCGAGGTCGGATGCTAGACCGGTTTGGCCCTTCGACCATGACGCCTGAGGGGCTTCAATCCATATTTCTGTCTTACAATCTTCCTGGGGGGTACACCTATTTTATTCCTTCGGGTAGCTTTCCTTGGGAACACGGTCCTGACGAGATCGTGATTTTTCGAGAGCAGCTTGCTGCAGGGTTGCGACTTCCTTTCCATCCCCTTCTCGTCGAAGTCATAAACCACTTTGGTGTCACCATTGGCCAGTTTCATCCGAACTCTATTCGGAACCTAGTGGGGACAATTTCCCTTTTTTGCGAGCAGAACTTTCCCTTAGACTTAGAGATATTATCCTCTATCTTGATGCTCAAGAGACAGACGGGTTCTCTTCCAGGGGGGAGACGGGCGTATTACCTTACTCCTCGCCAGGGTTTCAAACTTCTGCACGATCTTCCTAATAAGGTCCCGGCTTGGAAGCGGGACTACTTCGGCGTGCGAAGTGCACAAGGATGGCCCTTTCAGACCGGGTGGGGTGAGGCCACTCCCGATTTGGGCGTAACTCTTGATAAAGAGACGGTGAAGGGTATCCGGCAATGGGCATGACAAGGCTTAAAGTGCCACCACTACTTAACGGAGGCTAAGCTTTTTGCAGCCGGCCTGAGTTCGGGTAGGTTTCTGGCTATGCGGCTTTTTTTTTTTTATGTCGAAGTTGTTTCTGTAGGTGTGATGGATGCGGAGAGAACTGGTGGGGGGCGTTTGTTCCAAGGTATGAAGAGGAGGAAGCGGGTCGCCAAGCGAACTCGTAACGAGCTGACCCTGGATGAGGAGCCCCAAGCCCCAGACCATACGCCAGAGGATCTGCCCAGGGAGTCCGAAGTGACTCCACCGGTGCACGATACTGCCGGGGCGCCTTACGCTGAAACCACTCATACGGGCGCTCCTGCGTACTCAAGTGCTCCTAGTCACTCCGGGTCTACTCATACGCGGGCTGGGCCCTCAGGCTCGGGAGCTCAAGGGGAGTTTAGGAGCGTGTTGACGCCGAACTACGCTCTTCAGAAGAGTAGGGACGCTACTTTCCCCGAGGAGGTCGCGGCGTGGACCGATCTTCCCTTGAATCAGGTCACTTGCCGCGCCGTAATACATGCCATGGTGGTAAGTTAGATTCTGTCTTCCTTTTTTATTCTGTTGCTTCTGCTGTCATTTTGCTCACTTGTTTCTTTTGGTAGGTGAATTCTTCGATTCATGCCTTGGCGGCCCAAGTGGAGAGGAGCTCGCGAAAGGCGCGAGCTGCTGAGGCTGCCGCTCATGCTGCTGAAGAAGCCTTCCGTGCTGCAGAGGCAAATACCCGGGCTGCTGAGGCGGCTGCTTATGCTGCTGAAAAGGCTGCTCGCGTCGCGATGGCCAGACAGGCAAGGTCTCAGCGTGACGCCGAGGCCATGGGGGTAGTTGTCAAGCATATGGCGGACTTGAAGTTGGATTTGCAGCATCAAGTCGAGTATCTTCAGGAGGACATTAGGGAGAGAACACAGATTTTTTCACAAGGCATTGACGCCAAGAAGAAGGCAGTTGAAGATTACATTGCCTCCCCGCGTTTTGACGATCTGATGGTGGACTCTTACAGGAGGGGGTTCAAGTTGAGCTGGTGGATGATCCGGAATACATACCCTGACCTCGATGTAAGTGCCATAACCACTTTGCTTATAACTCAGGAGATGGCCAATGCTGCCGATGGCGAGCCGGACTCTGAAGGAGAGGCAGGGCCTTTGGGTGTTGTTGAAGTGCCTTCCGATGGCGAAGAAGTGGCTCCGGGCATGTAAATTTTTTTTTTGCCAGTGTACTGTTTCTTGCAATGGATTGTCTTTTTCCCCTTGCTCATCTTCCCCGAGCTGTTTCTTTGCCAGGTTTTTAAATTTCCGTGGTCTTTTACACCCCGAACTGATTTTTTGCCGAGCTGATAATGTGCTGTCTACGCTGAAGTTCCTCGGCTTGCCTTGTGGCACATAGGGCCTGATTTTGTCCACTTCGCTAGGTGGTTTATAGGTAGTATCGCCTCAAGTTCACGATGTTCCACGTTCGGGGTACTCGTTTGCCTTCCAAGGTTTCGAGTTCGTATGCGCCCCCGAGCGTTGTTTTTACTTTATAGGGCCCTTCCCAATTAGGTCCAAGCTTGCCGACGCCGGGTTCAGGCACCATAATCTTACGGAGGACCAGGTCGCCGACTCAGAAGCTTCATTACTTTACTCTGCTATTGAAGTAGTGGGCTACCTGCTGCTGGTATGCCGCTGTTCGGATGTGCGCGAGGTCCCTTACCTCGTCCAGTAGGTCGAGGTTGGTGCGTAACTCGTCTCCGTTCGTCCGATCGTCGTATGTTTCTAATCGCAACGTTGGTATTTCAATTTCTTCCGGGATCACCGCTTCAGTGCCGTAGGTGAGGTTGAAGGGGGTTTCTCCCGTGGCTGCTTTTTCGGTCGTTCGGTGAGCCCATAAGACACTTGGTAGCTCTTCGGCCCACAATCCCTTAGCTCAATCCAGACGTGCTTTCAGTCCGTGCAGGATGGCTCTGTTCATCATGATGAACTTACAATTTATCTATAATTTTTGAGGACTTTAGCATGGATTTTTATGCCGGTTTTATTAATTTTTGCCTTAATTTAGCTTAATGCTAAGAATAAGTTCAGGGATAATCAATCCAAGAAAAGGAAGGAAAAAGGCAAGAAAAGAAGGTTCAAAAAGACCAATTTCAGTCCAGCCCGGTCATGGAAGCAAGAGAGAGCACTTCGGCCCAAAAAGAGCAAGTGAATTCCTTGAGAAAACCCAAGAAAATAAAGCCTAGCTATGAGGAGAATTCGGCCCAGCAAGGAAGGCCCATTTTTAGCCCAAATAACAGCCTAGAGTGTAGCCCACATGAGCTCAAAAGCAAGCTAAGTTGTAGCCCAAATAGCAGCCCAAAGGGAGCTAGGGGCGGCAACTTCTAGGAGTTTCTTGAAGAGAAGGAGGGAGCACTCTAGAAGGTTCATGAGGGGTGTAATACACCCCATTCTAGAGGCTTCAAGAAGGGGCAAGAGCCCCCTTGAAAAACTATATAAGGAGGCCTCTAGGAGGGGAGAAAGTTGTTCAATTGCTTGAGAGGAAGGCTCTCCCACTCTTAGAGGTTCGGCCACCTTGAGAGAAGAGAAGAGAAGAAGGCTAGGCGCAAGGAAGAAGAAGAAGAAGGGCTGAAGGAAGTTCAAGACAAGCAAGCTAGAAGAAGAAGGTGAGTTCGAATTGAGAGTTTGTGATTCAAAGATCTTCTGTAATAAATCATTTGTAGTTTCATTCTCTTTTGATTTGAATTCAGTTTCTTAGTTATATGTTCTTTCTTCTTTCTCCTTGTTTCCATTCTTCCTTGATGTATTTCAGCTTGTAAAATTTTAGTTCAGCAATCTAATTCTTTTTGATTCATTCAAATGGTCATGCATTGTATTTGAAGTTTCTTGAATAAGGGTGTGATTGTAGATTAATTTGGCCAACTAACCTTCAAAACTCATATCTGAATTCTCAGATCTGAGATTGCAAGATCTGAATTGCTTGAAAGAGAATTCAGATCTGCAATTTTCAGATTGGGCGAATTAATCTACAGCTTGGAATTCCTAGAGTGCTTGAGAGAGACTCTAGGAATTCAGATCTACTATTCAAGAACTGAATTGAGTGCAAGGTTAGAGATAACTTGCACAATTCAGTTGGTGATCAATTCAGATTTGAATTGATGCCTTAGAAGTGTTTGAAGAAATGCATGCATGAGGATTAGATTCTTGCTAGAGATAGAAGAACCGTCACTCATGCATAGGATGAACATGCACTTGAGAGAGGCTGTTCATGACCTTGGGGTTTCACCAAACCAAGGCTCAATCATGATTCATTCGAATGATCCAAATTGATAGATTGCTGAATTCTGAGATTGACATTTACTGCTTACTCTTCTAACCTGAATTGAAGGCAATTGGACCAATGATTTAGATAGATTTTAATTTAGGATTTCTTAGCTTTCATTAGAGTTTTGATTTATTTGTTGATCAGATAAGAAATGTTCAATTTAGTATTGGTAATTGTTTCCTAAATCCTCGTGGGAACGATACTTCACTCACTACTTTATTACTTGAACGGCTAGTGCACTTGCTAGTGTCACAATGAGCCACACATCAAGTTTTTGGCGCCGCTGCCGGGGATTTAGAGAAACAATATTAGGAAACATTGAGCATTCTTAATCTGATCTCATTCAGCATTGCATTCATAGTTGGGTTAATTTGCTAACTTTTTCATTTCAGCTTGGACTGCAACTGCTGTACTACTGTAGTTATGTTTCTTCTTTCTTAAGTAGATTACTTTCTTTTTTTTGGTTTCAGTTTCATTTTAATAAAGGCATATTTGATTTCTATTCAATCTTGATGTTGTTCCCTTCAAAAAGAAAAAAAAAAAAATTCACATAAACATGAGTGTTGCAGATCTGAGTTGCATTCGGCACTCAGATCAGCAGATTTCAGATCTGCAGCACTCAGCCGAAAAGAGTTGCTTGTGTTTCAGATTTTATTTTTCTTTTCTTTCATTACAAAAAGAAAAAAAAAACAAATGAAAAAAAAAGGGGGAGATCTTTTGAACAACCAGAGGAGCAATTGAGAATTCGGATCAGAACTCAGATCTGAGTTCAGATCTGAATTCTGCTATTGCAGATCTGCAACACTTCAGATCTGAGTTCCTGTGGGCTCGACCTGAACTGATGAAATTTTGAGGGGAATTGGGTGTCATCACCACCCCAATTCACCCTAGGGCACTTCTGCTATTCCCCAAAAACAATTTGGTAGCAATAACTGAAGGTAAGGCAATTGAGAATTCAGATCCAAACTCAGACTTGAGTTCAGATCTGAATTCTGCTGTTACAGATCTGCTCAGTTCAGATCTGAATTCCTCTGAACTCAGATCTGAACCGATGCAAGTTTGAGGTGAATTGGGTGCCATCACTACCCCAATCCACCCTAGGATACATCCAACCTGCCTCAGGGGTGAATGGATAGCAAGGAATGAGAGAAATTCAAATCTGAAATGCAGTTGATATGATGTGAGGACTGAACTGATACAGAGCATACTATGAATTCTGGGTGGACTGAATTCTTGGCTTTACCCACTTGTAACCGAGCTACATTAGCTAAGGAGGTGTATGTTTGGATTGAATAATTGTTATGCCTCAGATATTTAAGAAAAATTAGCACTTTCCAAGTATTTCTTTTAGCATTCAGATCTGTAGCAGGGCTGCTATAGTGCAACAGTTAGCAGACCTGATTTCAGATTTCTACAAAAGTTGTATGGGCCGAATAGCTTGCAATACCAAACATTGCAGACCCAATTTTCAGGTCTTAGCAAGTGTTTGATATGCATCAGCTATACAGGTTTGAGCTTCAATTGTAGAGTTTTTAACCCAAGCCTAACTCAGGACTGGTTTTACTTTATTTCAGATCCTTTTAAATTCTTTTTTTAGATCAGTTCTGATTTCAGCCCTAAAGCATCACAGAATTGATTCCAACCTTAATGGATGTATATTGTAGTGTATACCAATGAGTGTGTATGAGATATCCAGCTCAGATCTGAATTATTATTTATTAATTTCTCTAGACTAACAATACCAAAGACTTGTAGATCTGAACTCAGATCTAAATTGGGTCTGAATTCAGATGTTGCAATCGATGGATGTAGATAAAGGAACCTTGAATAAGATGATTGGTTTAAATCTGCTTTTAGTATAATCGGCTTCATTTATTCATGATAGGATGTAGGTTTTGTATTCCAATACTTCACTTTACATTTTCAGTGTGATAGGATTAGTTATTTATTTTCTTTTGTGAATATTGGCATTTTTATTGCTTTGACTTTAACAGTTTATGACAAGCAGACCTGAACTGGAAGAGATCCTTTACGACCCAGAGATTGAACGGACTCTCCGTGTCCGTTTGAGAGCTGCTAAGCAAGTCAGACAAGAAGCACAAGAAATGGCTGAACAAAGAACTATGATGGATTATGCCAAGCCTACCCTCACCGGGACTGTCTCCAGCATTATCAGGCCAACTATTGCTGCCAATAACTTCGAAATTAAACCGGCCATAATCCAAATGATACAAAATACGGTTCAGTTTTGTGGTATGGCCCATGAGGATCTGAATGCCCATGTTGCTAACTTCTTGGAAATCTGTGACACCTTCAAACACAATGGGGTAAGTGATGATGCCATCCGGCTGAGGTTATTCCCATTTTCTTTGAAGGATAAAGCCAAAGCTTGGTTGAACTCATTACCGGCAGGATCTATAGCCACATGGGACGAAATGGCCAGCCGTTTTCTCTCTAAATATTTTCCCCCTTCTAAAACTGCTAAAATGAGGAATGACATCACTACTTTTTTCCAGCAAGAGGGGGAATCTTTATATGAGTCATGGGAACGATACAAGGAGCTGTTAAGGAGAGTTCCTCACCATGGCCTCCCCATTTGGCTGCAAGTGCAGACTTTCTATAATGGTCTTACTGACTCAAATAAGACCATATTAGATGCTGCAGCCGGAGGATCCATAAATAATAAAACTCCTGAGGTTGCCCATGCACTTATTGTGGAAATGGCAGCCAACAATTATCAATGGCATTCGGAAAGGACTCAAACTAGGAAGCAGCAAGGCTTGCATAATGTTGACACTTATACAGCACTAGCTGCACAAATAGGAGCACTCAGTAAAAAAATAGATGAAATGCAGATAGCTGCCATGCATGTGCAGCCTCTTAATTGTGAATTGTGTGGGGGAGGCCACATCAGTACAGACTGCCAAGTTGGCAATCAGTTTAGACCATCTACTGAACAAGTTGACTATGTCAGCAATTCGTCAAGACAGCAGGGTTACCAGAGTCACCATACTTTTCATCCAGGATGGAGGGGACATTCAAACCAGTCCTGGCCAAATCAGCATATTTCCAAGCCGTTCCACCAGACTTATCATCAGCCTGAACCGAAATCCAATTTGGAGGAACTGATGACAAAATTTATAGCAGGTGCAGAAACTAGGTTCCAGAACCAGGAAGCCTCAATCAAAAACCTGGAAAACCAAGTGGGGCAATTGGCACAATTAATCTCATCCAGACTGCCGGGAACTCTTCCAAGCAACACTGAAGTGAATCCACGAGAGCAGGTGCAAGCTATTACCTTAAGAAGTGGAAAAGAGTTGCCTGAGGTAGAAAAGAAGAATTGGGTTGAACCCAAGGCAGAAACAAGCCTTGGAACCAGACAACAGAAGACGGAACAACCAGAAGCACAACAAGGGATGCACCAACAACCACAAGTTCCATTCCCTAACAGGCTGAAGCAACAAAAATTGGAGAAGGAATTTGGTAAGTTTCTTGAAATATTTAAAAGTTTACATATTAATATTCCTTTTGCTGATGCTTTAGCCCAGATGCCACACTATGCGAGGTTTTTGAAGGAATTATTGGCAAGCAAATTGAAACTGGGAGATGTGGCTACAGTTGCATTAAATGACGAATGTTCTGCTATCCTTCTGAACAAGCTGCGTCAGAAACTCAAAGATCCAGGGAGTTTCACTATTCCTTGTACCATTGGCAGTTTAAAAATTGAAAAAGCTTTATGTGACCTGGGAGCTAGCATCAATTTAATGCCATATTCTATCTTCAAGAAATTGGGGTTGAATGAACCCCAACCCACTAGAGTGGCATTACAATTGGCTGATAGATCCATTAGACATCCTAGGGGGATCATAGAAGATGTGTTAGTTAAAGTTGACAAATTCATTTTTCCAGTTGATTTCATTGTGTTAGACATGCAAGAAGATGTGGAGGTCCCGCTTATCCTAGGGAGACCTTTCCTGGCTACCGGGAAAGCAATGATTGATGTTCAACAAGGACAACTCAGCCTTAGGATACAAGATGAGGAGATAATTTTTAAAATGTCTGATGCTATGAAACATGCACCCTCTAGTGATGATTCTTGTTTTATGATTGATGCCATTGAATTGACAATTGATGAATGCTTCCAGGTAAGTAGAATAACTGATCCTCTTGAACTCTGCCTTCAGCAGGGAGAACTTGAAGAAACAGAAAATGAAAAAATAAACCTCATGATAGCATACCTGAATGATAAGCCTCAATTCAAGGGAAAGGGGTTTCTTAAATTAGAGAACTTTGGCAAATTGCCCGGACCATCAGGTAAGCCATCACCCCAAGAACCCCCCACCCTTGAACTGAAGCAATTACCATCCCATTTAGAGTATGCTTTCCTTGAGGAACCATCAGATCTCCCCGTGATAATTTCCGCAGCACTGAATCCCTTACAAAGAGAAAAATTATTAAGAGTGCTGCGGGAACACAAAAATGCTATAGCTTGGAAGGTAGAAGATATCAAAGGCATTAATCCATCAATCTGCACTCACAGAATTTTGATGGAAGAGGACAGCAAGCCTTCCGTTCAGCCCCAAAGGCGCCTGAATCCCAACATGAAAGAAGTGGTAAAGGCTGAAATAATTAAGTTGTTAGATGCTGGGATCATTTATCCTATTTCTGATAGTTCTTGGGTAAGCCCTGTGCAAGTTGTGCCCAAAAAAGGAGGTACGACTGTTGTTCCAAATGAGAAAAATGAACTCATCCCTACTAGAACCATTACCGGATGGCGTGTGTGTATTGACTATAGAAAATTAAATGAAGCCACCCGGAAGGACCATTTCCCTCTCCCATTTATGGATCAAATGTTGGAGAGGCTAGCCGGGCATGAGTATTATTGTTTCTTGGATGGATATTCAGGGTATAACCAGATACCAATTGCACCAGAAGATCAAGAAAAGACCACTTTTACTTGCCCATATGTATCCTTTGCATACCGAAGGATGCCTTTTGGGTTATGCCATGCCCCAGCAACCTTTCAGCGATGTATGATGTCTATATTTTCTGATATGGTTGAAAAATTTATTGAGATCTTCATGGATGATTTTTCAGTTTTTGGCTCTTCATTTGATGCATGTTTGAATAATCTGGAACAGGTGCTTACTAGATGTAAAGAAACACATCTTGTGTTGAATTGGGAGAAATGTCATTTTATGGTGCAAGAAGGCATAGTGCTTGGACACAAGATCTCTCAAAGAGGTATAGAAGTCGACAAGGCCAAGGTGGAGGCAATTGAAAAATTACCAACCCCAACATCTATTCGTTCTTTGAGAAGTTTCTTAGGACATGTCGGATTCTATAGAAGGTTTATTAAAGATTTCTCAAAAATTTCCAAGCCATTATCTACCTTGCTTCAGAAAGAAGTGCCTTTTGAATTTTCAACTGAATGTCTTCATGCTTTCAACATCTTGAAAGACAAATTGATCCATGCACCTATCATGATAGCACCAGATTGGACCCTCCCATTTGAATTGATGTGTGATGCGAGTGATTTTGCTATAGGAGCTGTTTTAGGACAAAGAATGAACAAACATTTTCAGCCAATTTACTATGCTAGCAGAACCTTGACTGGACCCCAACTCAATTACACCACCACAGAAAAGGAGCTGTTAGCAGTAATATTTGCACTTGATAAGTTTCGTTCATATCTGATATTATCCAAGGTTGTTGTCCACACAGATCACTCGGCATTAAGGCACTTGCTTACCAAGCAAAACTCAAAACCAAGACTGATCAGGTGGATCCTTTTATTGCAAGAGTTTGACATTGAGATTAGAGACCTGAAGGGTGCTGCAAACCTGGCTGCTGACCATCTCTCCCGGTTGGACACGGTAAGCTCAAAAGAGGAGATAACCAGCAACATTCGAGAAGAATTTCCGGATGAGCAGTTGTACTCAATACAGAAATACTCATATCCTTGGTATGCTGATTTTGCTAATTATCTAGCTGCACAAGTCCTTCCTCCTAACCTTTCATATCAATAGAAAAAGAAATTCTTTTCTGATGTAAAATACTATCTGTGGGAGGAACCCTTTTTGTATAAATTGTGTGCAGATCAGATCATAAGGAGATGTGTCCCCGAGGAGGAGATGGAGTCGGTACTCCAATTTTGCCATGATAAAGAAGCAGGAGGTCATTTTGGAGCTAGTCGCACGGCAGCCAAGGTTTTGCAATCAGGTTTTTATTGGCCCACACTCTTCAAAGATGCCCATCGGTATGTGTCCACATGTGACAAATGCCAAAGATCGGGAAACATTTCCCGACGGAATGAAATGCCCCTTTCCAATATTTTAATCTGTGAAATCTTTGATGTTTGGGGTATAGATTTCATGGGACCTTTCCCGAATTCTTTTGGGAATAAGTACATCCTCGTTGCAGTTGACTATGTATCCAAATGGGTAGAAGCCATGGCTTTACCCACAAATGACTCAAGAAGGGTAGTACACTTCCTAAAGAAGCTATTCTCCCGATTTGGCACTCCGCGAGCTATAATTAGTGATAGGGGAACTCACTTCTGCAATAGCCAATTTGAGAGGTTAATGCAGAAATATGGAATTACACATAAATTAGCTACCCCTTATCACCCTCAAACCAGTGGCCAAGTGGAGTTGGCTAACAGGGAACTCAAAAGAATTCTGGAAAAGACCGTAGCATCCACCAGAAAAGATTGGTCCATCAAATTAGATGATGCATTATGGGCATACAGAACTACATTTAAGACACCTATTGGCATGTCCCCCTACAGATTGGTCTTTGGTAAAGCATGCCATTTACCAGTTGAATTGGAACACAAGGCCTATTGGGCTCTTAAATTCTTAAATTTTGACATTCAGGCCACAGGGGCTAAAAGGCGGTTGCAATTGAATGAATTGGATGAATTCAGACTTACCACCTATGAGAATGCCAAAGTTTATAAAGAAAGAATAAAAAACTGGCATGATAAGAACTTGCTGAGACGGGACTTTTATGTAGGCCAACAGGTATTGTTATATAATTCCCGTCTCCGCTTGTTTCCAGGTAAGCTGAGATCCAGGTGGTCTGGACCCTTTACCATTTCGCAGGTTTTTCCCCATGGGGCTATAGAACTCACCCACCCAGTTCAGGGCACGTTTAAAGTAAATGGTCAGCGCCTGAAACCATATTTAATGGGCAGTGCTGTGCCCCCTCCATCCACTGTTTATCTAGATAACCAATAATCTCTTATGCTTGCTCATGAACAAGTTAAGGAATCTTTTTGTCATTTATCTTTTTAGAATATTAGTTAGTAAAATAAAGATCTTTTTCTCAAAATTCCAATTCTTTAAGGACTCAGTTCATCATTTTCTTTTCTTCAGTTTGCTCTAGCAAGTGTAACTCGCTAACACTACGCACATTGAGGACAATGTTCATGCAAGTGTGGGAGAGTGAGCTCGAGGCTTCGGTATGGGGGTTGAAACCATGCACCTCATGCACCCCAACACACATATGCAAGCAATGACATCACAAAAAAAAAAAAAAAAAAAAAAAAAAAAAGACTGGAACCCCTCAAGTTCATTACTATTTATTTGATGATTTTTTTTAAGAAGGAATTCAATGAGTTGAGGGAGACTGATGTACTTGTTAAGTTTTTATTCTTGTGAATGACCCAATTTGATTTATGCAGGAGAAAAGGGGAGCTGAATATGACTTTCAGCATGACTAGCCCTAACTTCATTCATGTGTATGGATGACGTTGATTTCATTGTTAATGGTCAAGAGAGCTAGTGCACATCTGAAGTGCTAATTCTTGAGGTTCAATAATTGCAAAGAAGGACAAAAGCCCAAATTGACTCCGCTATTCTGAGCTGAATAGTAAAACTAGCAGCTTAGAACATGAGTCCTATTTACCTACCTCAAACAAGTGACCAGTGTGAGATGGAGCATAAGATGCACTCACACCAAAAAAAAAAAAAAAAAAAAAGAGAGAAAAGTGTGAGATGGAGCATAAAATGCACTCACACCGAAAAGAAAAAAAAAAAAAAAAAAGGTGAGATGGAGCATAAAATGCACTCACCCTTAGAAATAAGTAATTGTGGTGACAACCGAGGTTCAAAGGGGCACTCTAAAGTTGAACTCTCATAGAGATTTAGTTATAGATGTGAAACTTAGTGAAATTTGATTATTAACCTTGACAATTAAGGAGCTGATTTATATATGAATTAGAAGTGAAGGCTAGACTATGATGAAATTCATATTCTCCTTTCCTCGGATCTGATACATATATTAAATGGTAATTTACAAGAATAAGAGTTGAGCACTTACAAAAGTTCCCCGACTACTCAATGCATTTCTATCTTAAAAAGTTCACCAGGTAAATGGTGAGAACAGAAGGGGGGAATGTTAAGTTTATGGCTGATATCTTTGCTTGAGGACAAGCAAAAGCTTAAGTGTGGGGGTATTTGATGAACTTACAATTTATCTATAATTTTTGAGGACTTTAGCATGGATTTTTATGCCGGTTTTATTAATTTTTGCCTTAATTTAGCTTAATGCTAAGAATAAGTTCAGGGATAATCAATCCAAGAAAAGGAAGGAAAAAGGCAAGAAAAGAAGGTTCAAAAAGACCAATTTCAGTCCAGCCCGGTCATGGAAGCAAGAGAGAGCACTTCGGCCCAAAAAGAGCAAGTGAATTCCTTGAGAAAACCCAAGAAAATAAAGCCTAGCTATGAGGAGAATTCGGCCCAGCAAGGAAGGCCCATTTTTAGCCCAAATAACAGCCTAGAGTGTAACCCACATGAGCTCAAAAGCAAGCTAAGTTGTAGCCCAAATAGCAGCCCAAAGGCAGCCTGGCGCTGCACCTTCTAGGAGTTTCTTGAAGAGAAGGAGGGTGCAGTCTAGAAGGTTCATGAGGGGTGTAATACAGCTCGGTCTAGAGGCTTCAAGAAGGGGCGAGAGCCCCCTTGAGAAACTATATAAGGAGACCTCTATGTGGGGAGAAAGTTGTCAATTGTTGAGAGGAAGGCTATCCGACTCTTAGAGCTTCGGCCACCTTGAGAGAAGAGAAGAGAAGAAGGCTAGGCGCAAGGAAGAAGAAGAAGAAGGGCTGAAGGAAGTTCAAGACAAGCAAGCTAGAAGAAGAAGGTGAGTTCGAATTGAGAGTTTGTGATTCAAAGATCTTCTGTAATAAATCATTTGTAGTTTCATTCTCTTTTGATTTGAATTCAGTTTCTTAGTTATATGTTCTTTCTTCTTTCTCCTTGTTTCCATTCTTCCTTGATGTATTTCAGCTTGTAAAATTTCAGTTCAGCAATCTAATTCTTTTTGATTCATTCAAATGGTCATGCATTGTATTTGAAGTTTCTTGAATAAGGGTGTGATTGTAGATTAATTCGGCCAACTAACCTTCAAAACTCAGATCTGAATTTTCAGATCTGAGATTGCCTGATCTGATTTGCTTGACAGAGAATTCAGATCTGCAATTTTCAGTTTGGGCAAATTAATCTACAGCTTGGAATTCCTAGAGTGCTTGAGAGAGACTCTAGGAATTCAGATCTACTATTCAAGAACTGAATTGAGTGCAAGGTTAGAGATAACTTGCACAATTCAGTTGGTGATCAATTCAGATTTGAATTGATGCCTTAGAAGTGTTTGAAGAAATGCATGCATGAGGATTAGATTCTTGCTAGAGATAGAAGAACCGTCACTCATGCATAGGATGAACATGCACTTGAGAGAGGCTGTTCATGACCTTGGGGTTTCACCAAACCAAGGCTCAATCATGATTCATTCGAATGATCCAAATTGATAGATTGCTGAATTCTGAGATTGACATTTACTGCTTACTCTTCTAACCTGAATTGAAGGCAATTGGACCAATGATTTAGATAGATTTTAATTTAGGATTTCTTAGCTTTCATTAGAGTTTTGATTTATTTGTTGATCAGATAAGAAATGTTCAATTTAGTATTGGTAATTGTTTCCTAAATCCTCGTGGGAACGATACTTCACTCACTACTTTATTACTTGAATGGCTAGTGCACGTGCTTCGTATTCGCCGGTAACTTGGTTTACCACGAGCTGAGAATCGCTGCAGATGACCAAGTGTTTTGCCTTAAACTTTTGCGCTAGGTCCAGCCCGATGATCAGTGCTTCGTACTCTGCCTCGTTGTTGGATGCTGCGAACTCAAAGCGTAGTGCGTATTCTACTTTTGTGCCAATCGGGCCGCACAAGACTATTCCAGCTCTGCTGCCTTGCCGGTTCGAGGAACCATCCACGTGAAGGATCCAGGGCTCCTCATCCCAATTCGCTCTTCGCCTGACCAGGAGAGATGCCACACTGGGTGCTACTTCATGGGGTTCGGACTCTATGGGCTCAGGAGCTCCGGGTTTGCCGCAACTAGGGACCTCGAGCTCGACCTGTGGGGCTTCATGGCTGAAAGTGCACTCGGCGATAAAATCTGCCAAAGCTTGGGCCTTGATAGCGGTTCTTGGTTTGTACTGGAGGTCGTACTCGCTGAGTTCGATGGCCCATTTCGTCAGTCGACCGGAGACTTCGGGTTTGAGTAAAATTTGTCTAAGAGGTTTGTCAGTTAGGACGATGACGATGTGAGCCTGGAAGTACGGGTGGAGTTTACGAGCTGCTATTACTAGGGCATATGCTAGTTTTTCTATCTCCGGGTACCTTGCCTCTGCTCCCTGCAAAATTTTACTAACATAATATATGGGTCGTTGGACCCGGTCTGTTTCCTTTATTAGTACCAAACTGACCGCCTCATCACTTGCCGAGAGGTACAGTTGTAAGACCTCGCCAACCTCGGGCCGGGCTAAGGTTGGCACACTAGCGAGGTAACCTTTTAGTTCATCGAACGCGAACTGGCAGTCCTGGGTCCACTCAAACCCTTTGCCTTTGACTGCCTTGAAGAATGGTAGGCAGTGGTCTGCTGACTTAGACAAGAAGCAGCTTAGAGCGGCTATGCGGCCGTTTAGCCTCTGAACCTCTTTTACTTTCCGAGGTGGTTCCATATCTAGAATGGCTTTTATTTTGTTCGGGTTCGCCTCAATACCGCGTCGATTGACAATGTAGCCTAGGAACTTGCCCGAGGTGACGCCGAAAACACACTTGTTGGGATTCAACTTCATGCTAAACTGACGCAGGATTTGGAAAACAGAATCTAAGTCTTGTGTTAACTCTTGTGAAAACTGAGTCTTGACGACCATGTCGTCTACATAGCACTCTATCTTCGTAACAATCAGGGGCCGAAATAGCTTATTTACAAGTCTTTGGAAAGTTGCCCCGGCATTTTTTAGTCCGAAGGGCATGACTTTGTAGCAATACAGGCCGAACTCGGTTATGAAGCTAGTTTTCTCCTCATCGGATGGGTCCATCCTAACTTGGTTGTAGCCCGAGTAGGCATCCAGGAAGCTTAGCAACTCGTTTCCCAAGGTCGCGTTCACTAGGCGGTCAATTCTGGGGAGGGGGAAGCAATCTTTCGGGCAAGCTCGGTTCAGGTCAGTATAGTCGACGCACATGCGCCACTTGCCACTTGCCTTTTTTACCAACACCAGGTTGGCCACCCAACTCGGGTAGTGGACTTCCCTTATGAAGTTTGTTGCGAGGAGCTTCTCGACCTCCTCGTCGACCGCTCTCCAGCGTTCTGGGGCTAAGTTGCGTTTCTTCTGTCTAACGGGTCTGACTACAGGGTCAATATTAAGTTTGTGAGTTATCAGTTCGGGGCTAATGCCAGGCATGTCGGCCGCGGACCAGGAAAAAATATCTAAATTTTGAAGTAAAAAACTCACCAGTTCAGCTCGTAGGGGGTCTTCGATGGAAGCTCCGATGCTTAGTGTGCGAGCTGGGTCCGTAGCTGAAGTCGGGATTGCGACTGTTTCCTCCGTGGGTGAAGCTCGCTCCTCACCTTGCTCTGTCGGCCGCTCCAGTTCGAGGTCGTCGGCCGCCTTGGTTTTTCCCTTTAGGGCGGCAACGTAGCACTTGCGGGACTTGAGCTGGTCACCCCGCGCTACCCCTATACCGAAGTCCATAGGGAACTTCATGGCCAAATAGTAGGTGGAGACCGCCGCCCGTAGGATATGCGTGATCGGCCGCCCTATTATGGCATTGTATGGGGAGGGGGTTGCGACTACCAGGAAATCATGGTTGAGTCTGACCGCACAAGGCCATGTGCCGACTTCCACAGGGACAGTTACTTTTTCGAGGGGCCTGACTTCCTCTCCGCTGAAACCTACCAGGGGAGTGTTCGCGGGCTTCAACTTGCTCCTCTTTAACTGTAGCTGGTCAAATGCTGATTTGAAGAGGATGTCCGATGAGCTACCCGAATCTAGGAGTACGCGCCTGACCTCGAAGTCGCTAATCCTTAGCTTAATGACAAGTGCGTCATCATGGGGGTAGTGGACTCCTCGCGCGTCGTCCTCCGTGAAAAAGATTGGTTCTTCGGTCTTTGGTCTCTTTGGGGGGTTCCGTTCTTCGAGTGCCGCTTCGCGAACTGAAGTCTGGGCTGCTGCCGAGGTACACCCCGCTACCACCGAACCTCCCACTATTACATGGATGGTTCCCCGAACTGGCCTCTCTTCCAGAGGCTGCTTCTGCAACGGTTCGGCAGGTTTGTTGCTAGACTCGGGGGCATCCTTTTCGTGCTCCCCTTGCCGACCTACTTTATTGTTATTGTTGTGTTGTACAAAATTTCTCAAGTATCCGCGACGGATGAGTCCTATCTCGTCCCGGAGGTTATTACACTGTTCGGTGCTATGACCATGGTGTCTATGGAAACTACAATACAAATTCTTGTTTCTCTCGTTCGGATTTCCTTTTAGGCGAGGTGGCCACTTAACGTACGGAGCGTCTTTGATCGTCATTAAGATCTCTGTCCGCCTCGTGTTTAACGGCGTGTAGTCCGTCCGAACTGCTAGGGTGCCCGGAAGGACTGGTTCGGCTTCGGCTCCCAGGTCGGGTTTTTTCTATTCACTGGGTTGGAGAGCTCGCCTTCTCTCTTTCTTTTCTCGTTTCCGCCTTCGGTTCGTTGGTTGATTTCTTCCTCTGTCCTCATGAACTTATCCGCGAATTTGAGGAATTCGGCCACGGTCGCGGGCTGGTTGGCCACCATGTGCCATTTGAACTCTTTGTGCGTCACCCCTCTTTTGGCCGCCGCGAGCTGCACTGCGGGGTCCAACCGCGGTATTTGCAAGCATGCTTCGTTGAACCGCTTGATGTAGCCCCGAATAGATTCTCCTTCTCTTTGGACCACTCCGAAGATGCTTTCCTCTGTTCTGGGGCACCGTCGGCTGGTGACGAAGTGTGTGGTGATGACTTGCACGAACTGGGCCCAGCACTTTATCGACCCGGGGGCCAGGTTCTTGTACCAAGTGCGGGCTACTCCCCTGAGGGTGGTGGTAAAGGCCACGCACATGCACGATTCGCTAGCCCTGGCGAGGTGCATTTGCGACTGAAAGGCGTCAACGTGGTCGTTGGGGTCAAAGGACCCGTCGTACTTGTCCAGAGGTGGGAGCTTGAAGTCTCTGGGTAAGGGGACCGCCAGGAGTTCCGATGCGAGGGGGGAAGGAACAGAGAGAGCCAGGGCAGCCCCTACCTCGTTCGAGCTCGTGTCTTTGCCTCTGAATTCCGACAAGGCGCGGGTGGCGGTTTGGCGACTTCGCCGGCGACTTCGCCGTTGAGCGGGCCTTGTGCTGGTGCTGCTGGCCTCCGTGTTACCGAACTCGATGGGCCCGGAGTGCTGGTAGTCTGCCGCCAGGGCGCTGAATCGGTTTTCGGTGAGCGGGAGCTCGGGCGAGGTTCCCAACCCGCCTGCGGGTTGCGAGGCGGGGATGACATTTTTCTCTCTTTGGCCTGGGGACGAGGCCTAGCTGTTGGGGTGGTTCAAGGGCCGGGAGGCCTTCGCCTGGCAGGGGCGCCCATCCTACGGGGAGGCCTTGACCGGCCTCGGTGCGGGGTGGCGAGGTGGAAGTAGTGGTTGGTTCAGTGGCAGTTGGGGGAACTGCTGTTGATAGTGATACTGGGAGATGTTGTGCAACACTTGGTGCTGGTGAAGCTGGTGTTGCTGGAACTGTTGCATTTGGGCTTGCATTGCCCGCATGCACTGCATCAGGTCCTCCAATCGGTCTTGGCTAGCTGCCAGGGGGACGGCAGTTGGTTCAGTGAAGGTTGTCTCAATGGGGAGAGGAAAGGGGACGTTTGTGGTAGGAGGGTTTACAGGTGCCACTGCTTGTGGCGTGTTCAAGATGGAGATCCCATCCGCCGAAAGGGGGATGGTGAATTGTCCAACGCACACTACGGGGACCTGAAGTTGCTCCCCGGTGGCATTTGTCTCCGTGCCACGTCCGGTGTTGCTAGAGGAGGCCATGAGTGTTGGGTTTTTTGAAGAAAAAATGGGGTATCGAAGTTTGGAGGGAGGCTTTTTGAAGCGTATTCCCATAGACTGCGCCAATTGATGGAGCGCGATCCGGCTGGTCTTAGCTGTCCGCTGCCTTACATCCGAATGGGGTAGCAGGGAACTTGAAACGGAAGAGATGGGAAAGCTCCGGGGGGAACCCGGTGTAGAGGCTACGAAGCTCAAGTTAGAATCCTTCAAAAGCAAGGTAATACCAGATAGCGCAAAGTTTGCATACTTCCATTGTCGGGGGGCCGGGGGCTCTTATAGTCACTTCGTGTACTCGTCCCAAGGCCCTTGTCAGATCGGGTATGATTACCCTTGTGCTTGTCAACTCGGCCGTCGTCCTTTCTGTTGAGACAGAACCGTCATTGCCTAACTGTCTAACTGGAGATGGCGGCGTCAGTGGCGGTGGCAGGTGGCCGTTTAGAGTGCTGCTGCCAAACGTCAGATCCCAAGTCAGTCAGGCGTGGCTCCCTCGGGCACGGACTTCCCTAGTGTCAGGCATGGTACGACTTGTTTGGCTTTGGTGCCCAGAAAATGATGTGAAGTGCTGAGCGAGGCGGTCTTGAGCTCGGAGGTATCCCAAACTGTTACAAGGTGGGTCAGTTCGGCGAAGTGTATCCCGAGCTGTTACAAGGTGGGTCAGTTCGGCGAAGTGTATCCCGAGCTATTACAAGGTGGGTCAGTTCGGCGAAGTGTATCCCGAGCTGTTACAAGTGGTCAGTTCGGCGAAGTGTATCCCGAGCTGTTGCAAGGTGGGTCAGTTCGGCGAAGTGTATCCCGAGCTGTTACGAGGTGGGTCAGTTCGGCGAAGTGTATCCCGAGCTGTTACGAGGTGGGTCAGTTCGGCGAAGTGTATCCCGAGCTGTTACAAGGTGGGTCAGTTCGGCGAAGTGTATCCCGAGCTGTTATAAGGTGGCAGTTCGGCGAAGTGTATCCCGAGCTGTTACGAGGTGGGTCAGTTTGGCGAAGTTTATCCCGAGCTGTTACAAGGTGGGTCAGTTCGGCGAAGTGTATCCCGAGCTGTTACAAGGTGGCAGTTCGGCGAAGTGTATCCCGAGCTGTTACGAGGTGGGTCAGTTCGGCGAAGTGTATCCCGAGCTGTTACAAGGTGGGTCAGTTCGGCGAAGTGTATCCCGAGCTGTTACAAGGTGGCAGTTCGGCGAAGTGTATCCCGAGCTGTTACGAGGTGGGTCAGTTCGGCGAAGTGTATCCCGAGCTGTTACAAGGTGGGTCAGTTCGGCGAAGTGTGCCCTTGTTCCCGCCTAGGCTTGGCCCCTTTTGCCGAGCTGTCGTTTCTGCCACGTGTCACATAATAAAGAGGTCAGGCCAAATCTTCCTTCATTAGAATCCATGTAGCTGATGTGTAGATTAATGTTTGAGTCACACGCCATACAAAGAAGCCCAACTGGGCAACACTTTGGAAGGTTAATGAGCACATAGACTTATTGGACATAAATCCCATTTCGAATTGGTTTAGTTAGACTAATTAAAGAGATGGCGGATCTGGGATTGGATCAACAGATAGGATAGGGAGTTATCCCTATCCACTTAGAGAGTCCAGATTTGAATTTGGATCTAGAAACCTTCTAATGAGATTAGGAAAGAGCTGATCTAATCTACAAATAAGATAAGGACTTATTCTTATCACTTAAAGAGAGTCCATATTCAAATAAAGATTTGAATCATAAAACTCCTAATGGGATTAGGAGCTGATCTCTTTAAGTCTATAAAAGGAGGAAGGGGCGAACCATTCAAACAATGTGACTGTGCCATCTTCTCCCTGCGTTCTCCTCCAGTTGCGGCCTACTGCCAGTTCGATCTCTAATTTTGTAGGAGCGATCAAGAATAGTTCTTGATATCAGTCTTTGGAGAAAGATTTATCTAAAGTCGTGCTCACTGCCTCCATCAAATTCTTGCTAAAGGATTCGGTTCTTGGAAAAAATAATGTTGATTCTACTCCACCCTACACTGTGTCATCTTCAGTTGGAGCAGTCTTTGGAGACTTTTTTGGGTGTGAACACATTCATTAGAGGATATTGTTTATTCGTATCAAATATATCTCTCTCTTACTGTTTTGGTTTAGATCTGGTTCGGTTCTTGGTTCAAGATTGATCATTAAAAAATACAATTTTTCTAAAACATAGAATGTAATTCCCACATGGGAAAGAAATTTTTGAAATTTCACCCTACCTTCCTACACGATTCAGCCATCCATATGATGGATCTCTCATCCCTTCAATATTATATATATTATATATTATATTTTTATTTTTTAAAATCGAATAAACCTGGGTGTGCACCTGTGGCCTGTCCACCTTTCTTAGTTTCCCACTTTCCCCTTCTTCGAAAATCGAAACCTAATCCAATAAACCTAATAGCCTATTAGGTTTCCCCTTTCCTAGTTTCCCAAATTCTCCTTTCTCACTCTCTCAGTCTTGTCTCTTCGTCTTCCCCAATCCCTAGTTTTTCCTCTGATGCTAACCATCAAGCAAACAAGCACGCAACAACAGTTCAACATCGATCGCCACCTCACCAGCAAGCACCAAGCAAGCTTAGCCAGCCCTAGCTACAACAACCAGCCAAGACACCGGTCACCGCCTCGACTCTGCCAGGACCGCCACCTCCCTCTGTCATCTCTCATCTTCACGGCTCCACTTCTCGAGCTTTCACTTCAGGTGACAACAACCACCAACCAGTAAGGCACCAGCAAATCATCAGCCACCACTTTGCCCTTGCCGGCTCGCCCCTCTGCCATGCTTGTTTAGGTATTTTTTTCCCTTTTTTCTTAATTTTGAGTGCAAAAAAAAATTGAAAAACCAAACCACGGTTAACCAGTCCACCGATTAATCGGTTAGATCAGTTTGGTTTTGGTTCCGGTTAACCGGTTAGATCAGTTTGGTTTCGGTTCAAATTAAAAAAAACGATCAGGTTGTTTGGTTCAAAAAAAAACCCACGATTCGGTTTCGGCTCAGATGAAAAAAAAAAATCGATCAGGTTGGTTTGGTTCAGAAAGAAAAACCCACGGTTCGGTTACCCCTAATATTCACATGAAAACTTACAAACACAATCCAGTTGTAATGGAATTTTGAGTTCCCTTAGGTTGTAATGGAATTTATTAACCAACAAACATGAGATTGAAATTATAGAATTCAGTTAAACCAATAAGAATTGTCTTTATTGAAAAAGGATGAATGACTAAGGTTGCAACATTACCATCTATCATCCTTGGGCACAAAGCTTTAAGCTTTCCAAGAATAGACATATTCATTCCACGAAAAAGAGAAGGAAGAACAAATGACTTTTAGTTGTAAGAAAACATAAAAAGACAACAGGGAGTCTATAGTTATAAGAAAAATTACATGACTAAAGGTTTCGATAAAGGAAAACAGAAACATTAGGAACAAACTGATTAAGATAAAGCAAAATCAAAACAAAACTCGAAGGAAGGGAATGAGTAGCAAGACAGTGGAAAAGGGATGGTTATGCTAGAAGGGCGAACCAGGGAGTCTATGTAGGATGTAATGAATATATAGAAAGCGATTTGGGGAAGAGAAGGAATTATTGTGGTTGTAACCCAGTCAACCAAACTGATTGAAATGAAAATCAGCCATCACAAAAAATTAGCCAGTACCAAAAACAAGTTAGCGGTATTAAAAAATAAAAATGAAAAATTTTAAGAAATATGAAGAGATTAGAAAGAGTGAGAATGACAATTATTACGCACTTGATGTGCTCGATAAAACAAAGACAGCTAAAAAATATAATTATTTTCGACATTCAAAAAAGTGCAAACAAATAAATATCAAACCGACCAACTGGCGGTAGGATTCATGTGCTTGGTAATCATAGCCTCAGCCAATTGAGGGTAGCTGACGACAGCTAAAAAAATATAATTATTTTCGACATTCAAAAAAGTGCAAATAAATAAATATCAAACCGAACAGGGTAGCTATTGAGCCATCAAATCTACGAGGCGACAGCTAGCAATACACGTGTCCATCATGCAAAATATAATTAATAGGTATGATTAATTAAAATTCACTATGTTGTAATCAATTACAACTAAAAAGATTAAGGGATTGATTATTTACCCACTTAATCTCCTAAACGATTACCAAATTGATTACTTACCGATGTAATCTCCTAAACGGTCGTCGGTAATCCGACGAGGCGGACAACACTATCAGCTCAGTTGGTATAGACTACAGGAAGTGTAGGAGAAGAAGAGAGAAGGGGGTAGGGTGGTAGAGTTTCGGGGTAATACGGTTGAGCACCGAACGAACACAAATCCATCTTGTAGTGGTCTAGAAGAAGGAAGGTAGGGTTTGGGACTTAGGGACCGAGAATAAGAGGGAGGGGGGCAAATGAGGGTCGCAAAGATCGGACAAGAGAAAAGAGCACTATAGGAGCAGAAATCCATACTGTCCGAGGGGAAAACAGTAGGGTCTCCCTCACTCTCCTTCGCTGGAGGAAAAAATAATAGTGTTTCCTTACCTCTCGTTCTCGGTTAGAGTAGGAGATACAAAGTTGAGGGCAAACTTACCGATGTAATCTCCTAAATGGTCACCGGTAATCCGACGAAGCAGACAACACGATCAGCTCAACTGGTATGAACTACAAGAAGTGTAGGAGAAGAAGAGAGAAGGGGGTAGGGTGGTAGAGTTTCGGGGTAACACGGTTGAGCACCGAACAAACACAAATCCATCTTGTAGAAGAAGGTAAAAGAGCACTATAGGAGCAGAAATCCATACTGTCCGAGGGGAAAACAGTAGGCTCTCATTCTTGGTCAGAGTAGAGGGAGAGAGAGAGTTGAGGGGAAAACGACAGGGTCTCCTTCGTTCTCCCTCGCCGTAGGGAAAAAACAACTGGGTAAAATGGCAACGCCAGAGGGAAAAACGGCAAGGCTTCCCTTAGCTCTCGGTCAGGGAGATAGAGAGAGAGACTGTAAGAGTTCAAAATGAGTAGAGAGGAGGGGGAGGTAAAAATTTGAGTCACACGATTGGGTTGCCCTCACGTGGGACTCTCACGTGAGATCTCTCTATATTTAAGGTAAAAGGAGTCTTATGACATTCCAACCAAATCAAATTCAGCCCAATTTATTTATTAATTATTGGGTAAAGGAGGGAAAAGGTTTTTACATAAGCAAGGGATAAAAGCAACCCCAATATTAAGGAACGGGGCCATGGGCGACCAGGGGAACCCTAATCCCCATTTATACTACCCCTCTCCATGCAACCTCAATATTAAAGAACGGGACCATGGGTGACCCGGGAACCCTAATCCCCATTTATACTATCATGTAAATTCCCCCTCTCCTCCCCCACCCCACCCAATGATTAACCCCTAAAGCTTGAGCAAATCCTTTCTCCATCCATTTAATTAGGTTTTGGTTCCCATAGAAAAAAAATCATGAGCTTAGCGCTTTTAATGGAAAATTGATCACATTTCTGGTTTAATTACCACTAAGTCCATTATTTCGCAAAATATAGTTGATTTTGGTCAATGGACCTTTGATCCATACTGTATAATTATTGATGTTTTAAGTGGATAATTGTTCACAAATGGGGGTGTAAACGGATCGAATTCGAATCTGATTAGAAAATTCGATATCTAACGGATTGAAAATTAATATTCGAATGCGAGTTCGATTAAATATTTGAATATTCAATTTGATTTGAATTTAATTAATTATTTATTTTAGATAATTAATAAATATATAAAATAAAAATTTTATTGATATAAAGTATATAAATATATAAATTATTTATATAACTTAATTATTATATATAAATTATATAAAATATTTTATATATTATATATAAGAATTAAATAATTGGTTGAATTCGGATATTTATTGAATCGAATTAGGTCATATCCAAATTCGACTGATTAGATATTTGAATTATCCAAATTCGATTCGATTATGTCAAATATCAAATTCGAAATCGAATTTTCAAATACCGTTGCCACCCTTATTAAAAAGCTGATAACTATTTTTTATAATTTAAATATTTTGTTATATTTATGATGAATATCATGGTTTTTGAATTGTTGTTGACCCGAATGGTCGGACTTAACCCATATCTTGGCTAAAAATTTGTTGACTTGGTTAGTGACCCGTTGATGGTCGAATCGTCAACCCATTCAACCCAGACAATGGTTTTTGCCATTTTTTCATTTTAATTATTTTTTATTTTTTAAATTGGATTGGACCATCTATTCTAATTGAACAATTAGACTGTTTGGCCTAAAAAACTATCGAGGCAACTAGTTTCGTTTCACCCTTAGCTAGTATCTTGGCCAAACACTGTTGACTTGGTCAATGACTCGTGACCCAGATGGTTGAACCGTCAACCCGTTTCAACACAAACAATGTTTTTGGTCACTTTTATTTTAATTATTTTTGTTCTTTATTTATTTTATTTTTTTAATCTGTTTGAACCTGACGGTTATACCATTTGGCCTAAAAATCATTGAGGCAACCAATTTCATTTCACCTTTAACTCATATATTGGCCAAAACCGTTGACTTGGTCAATGATCTACTGACCCCGACAATCGAAATGTTGATCCATTTGACCTGAATGATGGTTTTGGCCATTTTTATTTTTATTTTTTTATTTTATTTTATTTTATTTAATTAAAATGGGTCATTATTTCGAACCGAACGATCTAACCACTAATCTAAAAACCAATGGTCAAAGTGGTTCTAGTTCGAAGAATATCATAAGTGGATCCATTTCAAACCGGATGATTGAACTGCTAACCCAGAACCCAGAGACAAAAGTGGTTCCATTTTCAATTTGACTTTTAAAACATTGGGTTAAAGCTAACTTCATTAATTAGGTTATATAGGTAATTAGGGTAACTTAATTTAAGTTCATTTAACTTACTTAAATGAACTAATTAGGATAATTATGTTACTCAATTTAATTAAGTACTGCTTTAATTAGCTAATCAAATAAAATATTTATTAGTTAGCTATGTAACCATACATGATTAAAGGCAATAATTATATTTAACGGTCATGTTTATGTAACATTATTTTAAAAATGTATATCTAATATGTGGCAATTGTGATGATAAGAGAAGGTAAGAGGAATATGTTGAGAGGAGGAAGAAGAAAATGGAAAGATGATAAATACCACCGCCTTTCTCATAGTCCACCTTGCTTACATCTAATATATATATATATATATATATATATATATATATATATATATATATATATATATATATATATATATATATATATATATATATATATATAGGCTTTCAGGCTATAGCCCCCACCGTTCAGACACATGGCATTTTCTTAGAAGTTGTTGTTAAAGCCCATAGTCCATTACCACCATTCAAACAAGTGGCCTTCTCATTTTATAAAAAGCTAGACACGTGGCAATTTCTAAGAAATTTCTACTAAAGCCCACAACCCACTACTAGGCTACAATTCCCCACCATTCAGATACATGACCTTCTCATTTTTCTAGAAATTTAATCATGTGGCATTTTCCGAGAAGTTGATGCTAAAGCCTACAACCCACTATCACCATTTTCAATTCATTCCTAAAATATGTAGAAAATGCAAAAGTAGTTATCCACAACCACTTCTGTCTACATTTTATCAGTCTCAATTAATTATTAACCCTCCACATACAGTAGTTGCTAAAACCCAGAACCCACTATCACCATTTTCAATCAATTCCTAAAAAATGTAGAAAATGCAAAAGTGGTTATCCACAACCACTTCTGCTTACATTCTATCAATCTCAGTTAATTATTTACCCTCTACGTGTCATAACAAAAGAAAACTATCAATATTCTAATAATTATTAAAAT
Source organism: Nelumbo lutea (assembly GCF_056320005.1). Lineage (NCBI taxonomy): Eukaryota > Viridiplantae > Streptophyta > Magnoliopsida > Proteales > Nelumbonaceae > Nelumbo > Nelumbo lutea. The sequence continues at coordinate 134,960,573 of NC_142684.1, read as the reverse complement.
GTTATTTTTTTGAATTAAATATTTATTTTTATTTTAAATAATTTAAATATAAATTTAACAATATTGATTCTATACTGATTCTCCGTACTTAGCACAGGGTCATTCACTACTAAGCAATAAAAGGAAAAGGCGGAATTGGATATAAGATTAGATAAACTGACCAAAAAGTAATGGTGGTAAACAAAACAAAGCAAGGAATAAAGTTATGTTGTAGAAATAGAGCAAGAAAGGATGTAATATATTCTTTTTTCGCTTCTTTTTGTAGGAAGATTATAGCTAGTTCATCCCTCCAGGCTGAAATTCTTGTAGTTTTTTAAGGCTTATCTCTTACAAAATCTATATTACAGTTAAAAGTAATAACAAATCTTTGATTGACTGGCTTGTGAAGAAAGGAGTGGCTTGTGTAGTGGAGATTTCGTTTCTGGTCCAAGATATTTTGTTCTTAGCTATTTCTTTAAATGCGTCCTTTTCTTTTGCTAATCATTCTGCTAATAGAGTAGCTCATGAAGTGGCTAAGAGAGGTATGAGAAGAGAGGAGCTCTGGGTTTCTCTTCTTTGGCTAAGTTCAATTGTTGTTGTTGAGTTCAAGCTTTTGTCTACTGTTGTTGTTGTCAACCCTGTGCTTCCCTATTAGTTTTAGTGTTTTTTATTTCCTTTTCTCTCTTTTTTTTTTTCCCGTTTCTCTATGTTTGGTTTTTGCTTCATGTTGTGTGTTGTGGTTGGTTCTCTTTTAATGAATTTCTGTTTACCAAAAAAAAAAAAAAAGATCTATTCCCTTTTAAAAAATTAAAATATGAATTTTAAAATATTAAAAGAGTTTTGCACAAAAAAGTTTAGATTTGCTAATTACTTATTATCCACATTTACTCATTCACACATCAAGAATATTGGTTGTACTTTATATTGTTGATATTCTTGCTATGTGGTTGAGGTGAATGTGACCAGCAATGTATTGTTGTCAGTAGATCCAGGAGGATGCTAGAATACATGGTGGTATGTATTGTGAAATTGGTATGACTTGTGAGGAGGAAATCTTGATTCTAAGAAATGTAAGTATATGGAAGTCCAATGGGTCAGCCCACTTAACCTAGAAGACACCATGGGTATATTTAAGTGCAAGGGGGGTACCGTTATAAAGGCTTCCTTTGTTTTTTGGAAAGTGACTTACTTGATTAAATACACTTATCCAGGTAAGTGTTTCTTAAAAAAAAAGAAATTTATTTGGATAAGTGGGAAAAACTTGACTGTTTGTAAAAAACAGCTTGATCTGTTTTGGTATACTGCTATGAATGATATATCATAGTCAGTGTGGGCAGAAAAGGTATTTACACTCAATATTTTTTAATTGAAAAGACAAATAAGGACTTGAAATAGTTAAAGTATCATGTGAAAAGGCTCCCAAAACAGACTGTTTTGAAAAAACAACCAAAGTGAACTCGGATAAAAGCACTTGCTGGTGTTTTTTTATTCCTGAGCTGAGACAAAGGTATACAATAACCAATTTGACATTATTAAAGGACAACATTGTCCTATCACGTATTAGCAGTTTTGGGCGTACATGGATAAATATTTTACCCAAATATAAGGAGAGTATTATTTTTTCCTAGATAAATGAGTCACTAAAAATCCTGATCTGGATCGACTGCCCACATAGCATACCCCACAAGCGCCCCATAGCCCATCAGTAGCAGAAGCTGAACTCTTTGCCATCTATCAAGGAATTATTTTGGTCCGACAACTTTTAAAAATTTCATTCGTTGATTTGCTCAGATTCTCAGATTGTTGTTCAACCTCTTCAAAATCAATATTCCTTCCACTGGTCATCCTTCTGGTACGCTTGGATGCTGTGATTGGGATGGGAAAATGGGAATATTCCCATTAGATTTTCATTTTCACGTGTTTGTTCGCTGAGATGGGATGGGAAATCGTGGGATGTTGGTTCTTGAAATCAAGGATGTGGAATTGCTCTGAAATGATGCAACCCCAGTGAGAAGAGAAAATTATGAGAAGAAAATGTCGAGACTTTCGACTGAAGCTCTGCAGTTGTCCTCTCACCATCTCCTTGCATCTTTAACGACCAAGTCTCCGACAACATTCCCGATGATATCCAGCCAAGATAAGACCAGATCCATGACCATAGAATAAAGGCAACTATCTTATTCACATTTTTGGCATCATCGATCTCCTCATGCTGTCAGGAAGACACGGTCGTTCGTCAGCTAAAAGCCATTGTTTCCGACGGTATAGAGGTAAATGTTTTATAGATCTACGCTTGTGCTTGTAGATCTAACATGTTTATGTCTTCTAGGTTCAAATGTTCCCGTTAAAACGCACCAAGGTGTTTATGCCTTTTTTTGGGTTCAAACCCCCTTCAAGGTTTGTTAAAACAGATCCCAATTATTCTTTTTACTTTTTTTATTTTTATATGTTTTGTTGCTGGGGTGAAGATCGGAGGCAGTGAGAACAACTCCAGATCTTGCTTCACCCTTGTATCCTCTGCAAGCTTTGAAGGTGACAAACCCTTCCTACATGATCCTACCTTTTGATTTTTGCTGAAATATTGATTTACAAATATATTATTATTTGTTAATTTTTTCTGGGCATTCTTCTTTTACTAAAATAGAAAAATGTTGATCATTAAATGTATATATTAGAGAGACCTCTCTGTGAAACATCTTCTTTCACTCTATTCATGAAACACTTTGCAAGTTAGTTTCCCCCTTTCTACAGAAATAAGTCATGTGTTTTATAGATAGGAAATAATCCCCAAAAAAGTTTGGTAGATACAATATATGTTGATAAATGAAACCCCAAGCTAAAAGATTTGATTCATAATACAGAAATTCACTCTTTAATAGAGTTCTAAAATCTTTCTTACAAACACCATGCAAAATTCAATTATTACTATGCTATATCACTCCTTAAATAAGGGTAGTATTGTGGAGTTGGAGAATGTATGATTTATCAAAATGGAATAAAACCAAGCATCCTTGAAAATTTCTGAGGGGATAGGAAATCCATCACATAAACACCCAAATTGTGGAATAAAAGGGATGAATTTTAAAAATTTTTCTTTCCCTTCAACTGGGAATCGAATTCCCTATTTAGAAAATCATATTTTCAAAGATCATTATTGAACCATGAACTAAACCAAATCTGAACCAAAAGGAGGAGAGAGAGATAATACCTGATACAGAGAAACAATATCTCTCAATGGAGGTGTTCACGCCCAAGGTACAAACCAAAAACTGCTCCCACTGAAAATGGCACGGTGCAAAGTGGAGCAGAATCATCAGTATCCTTCCTAAGAACTTGATTCTTCCCAAAAATCACCTGGACGGCTTGTGAATACAACTCCTACCAATCTTTTAACCAAAAGATTGGAATTAAGATCCAATCTTGATTTCTCCCAAGCAATGGAGATCGAACTGCTATACGCGGCGGCTGCAAGAAGGAGGCGGCTAAAGAGAATTTGCAGGGTACAGAATTCTCTCTTCTGTGATCTCAGCTCTAAAGACAAGACTGTTGGTTGTCTGTTGTGTTGATTTCTAAAGGCTGTCGCCCCCTCTTCCTTTTATAGACTTAAAGGGATCAGCTCCTAATCCCATTAGGAGTTGCTAACCCAAATCATATCTATATTAGAAGTCCCTCTAAGATAAGGGATAATCCTTATCTTATCTGTAGATTAGATCAGACAACTCCTAATCTAATTAGGAAGTTTCCAAATCTAAATCTCATTTAGATCTTGGACTCTCTGAGTGGATAGGGTGTGGGCCCAATCCTATCAGCTGATTTTATCTCAGAATTCGCCCCTTAAAGACTAATCAAATTAGCCTAGTTCGAAATGAGCTTAAGGCCCATTTAGGGTTATGTATTCATTAAGCCTTCCAAACTGCTGCCCAGTTGGGCTTCCTTGTATGGTATGGGACCCAAACATTGATCTACACATCAGCCACATGGGTTCAGCCTAGCCTTTGTTACAAGGCCTGGCCGAATACACTGTTATGGACAGTGCACCCCCTAAAACCCATCAGATGGGATCTATGGGCCCAACACTTACTCTAAGTGGTCCCTGGGCCAAGCCACCTTGTAACACCTAGGGACTGTGGGCAAATGCAAGATCAGCCTATCAAGTATTATCCTCAATGGTTTTACACTTAACCTCTAAGCCCATAATGATCATACACTGCCCGACAAGAGAGGACCTCTCCCTCGGTCGCAAGGAACAATGTTGCACTCTCTCAAGTATGGATCCCGGGAATTAAAAACTTTTGCAAATCATTTCGAAACCATAAATTATATACTTTTATATCTCATATAAAATATATTTTGCAAAACAAATTTCAACGATTGAAATCGGCTACCGGCAGTGTTGGTTTCCATTAGTGAGAGTGCATCCCCGATCATTACCTTTGTCCGACAAAGGGGCTGATCCTATCACTATGATCACCCACTCAGATGAATTCTCAAATTGTCCCAACATACCCAGGTTTTGACCCCTGCTAAGGATCTCACTGATTGGTACATCAAAGATCCTTAGTGGGCAATCAGCTTTTCTGAAGCTATGTGGAAAATCACATAAGGTGCATGGAGCCAACTGTTTCAGCTGCATAACCCCACCACCTTTCTGTGAAGGATCATATCCACTCATCATATGAGTTTTCCCTTTGGCGTCTGTTAGACAAGGTTCAGAGTCGTTTTCAAGTAAACATTTCTATCCAGTGAGTGCTTACCCATCATATTTGTGAATGCCAAGGTACTGTGAGAGAGTTCCAATTTCTAGTGAAGCCCCTCCCACATCGGTCTATGACGCCCCTATCATCTTATGAAACAATCAGACAAGCCCAACAGCAAATGGATAGCCCATTTTCTGGTGCGTTTCCTCATTACTGAAGGACCCATCCCCATGCTAATGATGGAAGGCCTTTAGAGAGTTCATCATATGAATCTCCCTATAACTTGCACTCATATTAACTGGAGGGAACAAACAATTACACCCTAGTTTGATTTAGGTCAAACCAAAGTGGCTCCTACTGACTTTCATAAAGCCAGATTTCAGTGGGCCATAAATCGGCTAGGATTTCGCATGTAACCTCTTGATGAGGTGTGGGGTCCACCACTGAGGGAGGTCATCCAATGACCAAAAGGGACACCATGGCAATGATGTGCATTCAGCCATGGTGTGCGCAAGAGCCACTGTCGAATGAGCATGGGCCAAGCACTTATGGCCCATGTACGCAACACATCACACATCCATACATCTCATGCAGGGATAAATTGATCCAAACAATTAATTATCTATAAGGCCCGTTGGAACCCTTAAAATTTCATAATATTAACCATTAATATTATCTAGGTATATGGGCTGAATTAGGGTTACCCAATTCGGCCCATATAGCTTTATCCTTTAAAATGGGCTTTTGCAGTTTTAACTATTTAAAATTGGGCCTTTACAGGCTAGGCCGAATTAACCATTTAATTAAATATCAATCCTTAGGCTCATAAGTGGGAAAATTAGGGCTGACTTTCAGCATTGATTAAACCCTAGAATTGGTCCAAACAGTTTGAACCAATCTTGGTTCGAATGGGTCTAGGGTTTGATTTTTAATTAAATCCTTAATTCAAAATAATCTGAAATTAAATAACTGATAAAAGAAAAACAGAAATCAGTTAATCAGGGTTGTTCGCACACTCCATCCTGCAAAACAAAGGTTAGATCACAGATTGCAGTTTCTCAAACTGCAAATCACAGATAATGAATCTCCCATCTACGATATCTCCTTCTCTGCACCGCCATCTTCGATCCAAAATTAAAAATAAATAGAAATCTTATTTCTATTAATTATTACATCAGATCGAATGCCTATACATTGAGTCTAAAAATAAAAAAAAAATTATTTACAGACCAAATGTAATAAATAAATTCAATAAACTACAAATCCTGCAGTTCTCCCTACGCAAACCAAAATTTCGATCTCCTCTTGTACGAACAACCCATAAATCAAGAAAATTATAAAGAACTATTCTAAATAATAATCAGATTTATTTAAAATTAATTTCAGATTATTTGCCCATCTGTTTTGGGAACAAATTTCCCAAAACCCATATCTGTGCAAATTGGGTAGAACGCCTTCTCCCTATTTGCATAGGTTCAGATCTGAAACAGAATAGTTCAAGATTTGAACCATGGCTTTGATACCACTGAGGGGATAGGAAATCCATCACATGGACGCCCAAGATTGCAGAATAAAGGAGGCAAATTTCAAAAATTTTTCTTTCCCTTCAATTGGGAATCGAATTCCCTATTTAGAAAATCATATTTTCAAGGATCATTCTTGAACCATGAACTGAAACAGATCTAAACCAAAAAGAGGAGAGAGAGATAATACTTGATACAGAGAAACAATATCTCTCAATGGAAGTGTTCACGCCCAAGGTAGAAACCAAAAACTACTCCCACTTAAAATGGCGTAGTGCAAGGTGGAGCAGAATCAGCAGTGTCCTTCCTAAGAACTTGATTCTTCCCAAAAATCACCTGGACGGCTTGTGAATACAACTCCTACCAATCTTTTCTCCAAAAGATTGGAATCAAGATCCAATCTTGATTTCTCCCAAGCAATGGAAATCGAACTGCTATAGGCGGCGGCTGTAAGAAGGAGGCGGCTAAAGAGAATTTGCAGGGTGCAGAATTCTCTCTTCTGTGATCTCAGCTCTGAAGTCATGACTGTTGGTTGTCTGTTGTGTTGATGTCTAAAGGCTGCCACCCCCTCTTCCTTTTATAAACTTAAAGGGATCAACTCCTAATCCCATTAGGAGTTGCTAACCCAAATCATATCTATATTAGAAGTCCCTCTAAGATAAGGGATAATCCTTATCTTATCTGTAGATTAGATTAGACAACTCCTAATCTAATTAGGAAGTTTCCAAATCTAAATCTCATTTAGATCTTGGACTCTCTGAGTGGATAGGGTGTGGGCCCAATCCTATCAGCTGATCTTATCTCAGAATTTGCCCCTTAAAGACTAATCAAATTAGCCCAGTTTGAAATGGGCTTAAGGCCCATTTAGGGTTATGTATTCATTAAGCCTTCCAAACTGCTGCCCAATTGGGCTTTTTTGTATGGCGTGGGACCCAAACATTGATCTACACATCAGCCACATGGGTTCAGCCTAGCCTTTGTTACAAGGCCTGGCCGAATACACTGTTATGGACAGTGCACCCCCTGAAACCCATCAGATGGGCTCTATGGGCCCAACACTTACTCTAAGTGGTCCCTGGGCCAAGCCACCTTGTAACACCTAGGGACTGTGGGCAGATGCAAGATTAGCCCATCAGGTATTATCCTCAATGGTCTTACACTTAACCTCTCAGCCCATAATGATCATACACTGCCTGACAAGAGAGGACCTCTCCCTCAGCTGCAAGGAACAATGTTGCACTATCTCAAGTATGGATCTCGTTTTGCAAACATTTTGAAGCCATAATATATATATTTTTATATCTCGTATAAAATATATTTTGCAAAACAAATCTCAACGATTGAAATCGGCTACCGGAAGTCTTGGTTTCCATCAGTGATAGTGCATTCCCAATCTTTACCTTTGTCCGACAAAGGGGCTGATCTTGTCACTATGATCACCCACTCAGATGAATTCTCAGACTGTCCCAACATACCCAGGTTTTGACCCCCGCTAAGGATCTCACTGATTAGTACATCAAAGACAACCCAATCCGACACTAAGTTCAGTATTATAATCGAGTCTAGGGGTCGGGTGTAACTTTCCAATTTTGCCCATCAATCTCCAAGGTCCAGGGCAATACTGAAAATCTCCAAGGTCCAGGGCAATACTGAAAATCTGGTCCAGTTCAAAGATTCAATTAATCCCACACTGTGTGTGCCTAGGGTCTCACCCTGGTATTTGAGACAAGCCACCCAACCGACTTGGTGGCACCACAGTGTCAGCCTTGTCAGGATAGGTTTCCACAGACCGACCCACTGGCTGTGAACATTCTAAACTAACACGAGTCTCATTATGTGTCCAGTTTAAGGGTATTACACAGAAACATACCAAGGGAACATGAATCAAATATGCACTTTTATTCATTTATAATAAATTCATAAAGTACATCATTTTGATTGAAGCTAAGGGCATACAAAACTGTCTAACAATTTTCTCATCAGCCAAATATTGAAAAACATATTATATAAGATAGGCTCTCAGCAAACAAACACAGGGTGTCAAAAATGAAAAAAAATATATTCTTTTCTCATCCTATCCTTTCTCATCTCATCCCTTCTCATCCCATTATTTCTCTGACCATTAGGATTGTTAGTTCTTTTCAATTATTATATATTAATAGGAGATATAATGTTTTTGTACATCAATTAACAAAATGGAGTAAACATGTTACACGGGAACAGCTTTTGTTACCTGATTATCCTCCTACTATATATGTTCAGAACTTTGTAAGGTGATCTTTTTGTTAATATAATGTGATTTTATTTGTAAAAAAAAAAAAAAGTTGTCAGACTTTGGTTGACAGCCCTATTTCCGATCATTTTGGTGAGCCCGTGTCGGGACATCCTTATCGGACACGGGCCTGCACGTGATAGGATCGAACACCGATGCGTACCCAGATCCTACCAACCTGTTCAAACCCCTAATCCGGGTCTCTTCCTTTGTCTCTTGCCCTGTTGCCCAGCTCCACTTCTCGCTTTCTCAGCAAACATTTCCTGCCAAAAGCCAATCTCGGGGCAAAGAATCCGACCCAAGCCCCGAAAGAAACAGAAATTTTATATTGTAAAGGAGAAATAGTAAAAAAGGAATGGGCTGTGTGCTCTGCTACAAGCCTCCGAGGCTCTGACCGCCATTTTATCTACAAGGCCTCAACAACCACTACTGCAAAAGCCAGACAGAAAGACGAAGAAGAAACCCATTTGAGAATTCATTTAACCACAACGAGAAAAAGAAGAAAAGGGTGTTTTTATTATTTTAATTTACTTTCTCTCGCCTCCATTGATGATCGCTGGATGTGTGCTGTGGCCTTGTGGGTGGCGTTGCCGTTGGTTCAATGGTTCGTTGAGCTACCCTTTCTATCGATCCTGTCACATCACATCGGTTGTTAGTTCGGGAAGTTGAATCTACTTGAAGCAACCGGCTTCTTCAATCTCTCTGATGGGTTTCGGTTTGTTTCCTTCAAGTATTCGACATCAGCCGAAACAGAGACGTTTTGTTGAAATTCGAGTTTGAACTGCGTTTTGGGTTTGACCTGGAAGGCAAATTCAGATTACATGCCACTGGTGAGAAAGAGAAGGTTCTCTTTATGGGATGCGATTGCTGGTCTATGCGTAGTTTTAGCTTGTTTCCGGCTGGTAACGGCTCTCAGGCCTCTAAGGGAGAGGGCTCGGTCTTGGGTTGATGAGGTCAGTTTTTAATAAGTTTTGATTGTTTGGTTTTCTTGCATATATTTTTTTCCAAATTGGGAACAAAAGATATCGCCATGCATTCTTGAATTTCAAAAATGTTACTTTTGTTTATTGACTGCAATTCCACTTCTTGTGACAAGTACTACAATTTAGGAATACAACTGTTCAAGGTTGACCTCATTTGAAGAAGAGTAGTTGGCATTCTTTTATGAGGAGACCTCTGTGTTTGGTTTTGAAGCTCGGAACTTAGGGTTTTGAAAGTATCATCCGAGCATTTGGTTCTCAGTAGTACCTGATTGAGTTTCTGCACTTAAAATCTGATTTTTTTTTTGGTAATTAACTTAAAATCTGATATGCGTAAGTATTTATGCTGAAAAGCAGTTGCCTGTGCAATGTTGGACCCAATTACATTTCTTTTTGTTTTCTTTTTTTTTTTTTTTTTTGACAAGTGATAAACAATCCCTATTTGGTAATTTAGATATTTTATTGTTCATATCAAATAGACGAACCCTCGGCAACAATAGAAAGCAATGTTGAACTTGCAACACAAGTGTTTAGAACACATAATGTGATAACATACTGAAATGCTCTAATGCATAATGTAAGGATGTGCTAGGTTAGACATTCTATATATACAAGTTTATCAACTTGTGATTGCAGTTTCTTCAAGAATATAGTTACAAGTTTATGTTGGGTGTACAAACTAATTGGATATGCATGCAATCCACCAGAATTCATCAAGAGAAGGGATAAGAATTTGGTTGGTTTAACAAATTTAATGTACCCAAACTTGTGTCATCCTGACCTACATATACCCAAATTTAATCTATGCCCTTAGCTCCAATCAGATTGATATACATTATGATATTTATTGTAAATGAATAAAGTACATATTTGGTTCATGTTATTGTGGTGTGTTTCTGTGTAATACCCATAAATTAGATATTTAATGAGACTCGTGTTAGTTTAGAAATGTTCATAGCCGTTGGATAAGTCTGGGGAGATTTATCCTGCTAAGGCCGACACTGATGTACTGCCAAGTGTTGAGGTGGCCTGTCTCAGCTGCCAGGGTGAAACCCGAGGTACATGCAGTGTAGGTTTACTTGAAACCCTAAATCGGACCATATTTCTAGTATTGCCCTAGGCTTTGGTGATTAATGGGCAAAACTGGAATGTTACACCTGACCCCTAGACTCGATTATGATACTACACTAGGTGTTGGATTGGGCTGTTTTTGATATGCCAATCAGTGAGATCCTTAGCGGGAGTCAAAACCTAAGTATGTTGGGACAGTCCGAGAATTCATCTGAGTGGGTGATCATAGTGACAGGATCAGCTCCTTTGTCAGACAAAGGTAATGATCGGGGATGCACTCTCTCTGATGGAAACCAAGACTGCCGACAGTCGATTTCAATCGTTGAAATTTGTTTTGCAAAATATATTTTATGCAGATATAAATATATATATTATGGTTTCAAATTGTTTGCAAAATGTTTTAATTCCTGGGATCCATGTGAGTAGAGAGTGCAACATTGTTCCTTGCAGCCGATGGAGAGGTCCTCTCTTATTAGGCAGTGTATGATCATTATGTGTTGAGAGGTTAAGTGTAAGATCATTGAGGGTAATACCTGATTGGATAATCTTGCATTTGCCCACAGTCCCTAGGTTTTTATAAGGTGGCTTGGCCTAGGGACCACTTAGTGTAAGTGTTGGGCCCATTAGGAGCCTATGTGATGGGCTTCAAGGGGTTCACTATCTTTTCAGTGAATTCAGCCAGGCCTTGTAATAGAGGCTGGGCTGAACCCTGAAAGAATGGTAGGATCCATCTAATGGACGCCATAAAAGGTGCAGAATGGGTGGACAAATTTCAAAAATTTTCCTACCTTCTCCCAACTGGGAATCATATTCCCTAGATTTAGAATACAATATTCAAGGATTATACTCGAACAATAATCAAACCAAATCTGAACCAAAAGGGAACAGGAATGATTATACCTGATTCGGAGAAACAATATCTCCCAAAGTTGGTGTTCACTTCCAAAGAAGATACCAAGATCCGCTCTTGCTGAAGATGACACAGCTGTGGATGGAACGGAACCAGCAGGGTGTGTCCTACATACTGGATCCTTCGCAAGAACCCACTGGAAACTCTGAACACTGAATCATTTTTAGTATTTTCTGCAAGACTGATGTCAAGAACTGATTTCTTGATTTCTTTCTTCCACAAAGATCGAATCTTGCAAGAGGGGTTGGCGGCAGGTAAAGGAGAACTCTTGGGACGAAGATGGCTGAACAACCTTTTTTCTCTCTGGAGTTTTTGAGATCTAATCTCTGTATGCAGAAGTCTTTCTTCTCACTGATCAAAAAACTTCTTGTTCGAAATCTGGTATATTCGAATTGTTTTCTCCTCCTTTCTTCTTGATTAAGAAATCCTCCTAATTAGAAGTTATCCCAATCCAAATCAATATTTAGATAGGGGATAATCTTAATTGTATCTGCAGATTAAGTTAGTTTACTCCTGATCTTGTCAGGAGGTTACCAGATTCAAATCTAATTTGAATTTGGTCTCCCAGAGTGGATAAGGTCAAGAGTCCAATCTTTTTACTAACATCAATCTCAGATTCGCCCCTTAGATGGGTGATCATATCAGCCAAACTCGTAATGGGCTTTTGGCCTATTAAGTGTTCAATGTTTAACCAGTTTCTAATATGCTGCCCAGTTGGGCTTCTTTATATGGCGTGGGACCCAAGCATTGATCTACACACTAGCCACATGGGTTCGGCCCAACCTTTATTACAAGGCCCAGCCGAATTCACTAAAAAACTCAGTGACCCCTTGAACCCCCATCACATAGACCCTATGGGCCCAACACTTACATTAAGTGGTCCCTAGGCCAAGCCATCTTATAAAAACCCAGGGATTGTGGGCAGGTGCAAGATTAGCCCATCAGGTATTATCCTAAATGGTCTTACACTTAACCTCTTAGCCCTTAATGATCAAGCACTACCTGACAAGAGAAGACCTCTCCCTCGGCTCTAAGGAATAGTGTCGCACTCTCTACTCACATGGATCCCGGGAATTAAAACCTTTTTGCAAATCTTTTAAAACCATACATATACATATATATATATATATATTAATTTTGCAAAACAAAATTCCAACGATTGAAATCAACTGCCGGCAGTTTGGTTTCCATAAGAGAAAGTGCATTCCCGATCATTACCATTATCCGACAAAGGGGATGATCCTATCACTATGATCACTCACTCAGATGAATTCTCAAACTGTCCCAACATGTCTAGGTTTTGACCCCCGCTAAGGATCTCACTGATTGACATATCAAAGACAGCCCGATCCAACACCTAATGAAGTGTCATAATCGAGTCCAGGGGTCAGGTGTAACTTTTCAGTTTTGCCCATCTGTCTCCAAGGTCTAGGGAAATACTGAAAATCTAGTCCGGTTCAAGGATTCAAGCAATCCCATACTGCATGTGCCTTGGGTTTTACCCTGATGGCCGAGACAAGTCATCCCAACACTTGGTGTCACATCAGTATCAGCCTTGGCAGGATAAATCTCCCCAGATTTATCCAATGACTGTGAACATTTAAAACTAACACGAGTCTCTATAAGTGTCCAGTTTTAGGGTCTTACACAGAAATATACCAAAAAACATGAATCAAACATGTACTTTATTTATTTACACTAAATGTCAACAGTACATCAAATTTGGATTGAAGCTAAGGGCATACAAAACTGTCTAACAGCTCCCACTTGCACTTAGGTCTAATCTGGTACAAGCCGGAATCCCATACTTTCCATGTGTTTCTCAAACACCTTTTGTGTCAGTGACTTAGTCAATGGGTCTGCCACATTATCCGCTGATGCTACATTCTGAATTAGGACGTCCCCTCTACCAATGATCTCCCGCAGTACATGGTACTTCCTCTCGATGTGCTTTGACTTCGAGTGAGCCCGAGGCTCTTTAGCCTGGGCGATCGCTCCATTGTTGTCACACAACAACGGGATGGGTGATGTGCTGGACGGAATCACTCCTAATTTGTGTATGAATTTCTTCATCCACACGGCTTCCTTGGCAGCTTCACTTGTGATAATGTACTCAACCTCGGTTGTGGAGTCTGCAGTGGACCCCTGTTTGCTGTTTTTCCAGCAAACAACACACGATCCTATCATGAAAACATACCCAGATATAGACTTTCTATCATCTAGATCTGACTATAAATCGGCATCAGTATACCCTAGAACTTGTAGTGAACTACCATCGAATACCAAATAAAACTCTTTTGTCCTTCGAAGGTATTTAAGTATGTTCTTCACAGCAGTCCAATGCTCCTACCCTGGGTTGGCCTGGAATCTGCTTACCACACTCACCGCCTGAGCTATGTCCAGGTGAGTGCACAGCATGGCATACATGATGCTCCCTACGGCTGAGGCATAAGGAACGTCTCTCATGCCCTCAATCTCCTCAGAAGTCTTGGGAGACATCTTTTTGGAGAGAGTGACTCCATGCCTGAAAGGAACATTTCCTTTCTTGGAGTTTTTCATGCTGTATCTTTTGACAATTTTGTCAATGTAAGCAGCCTGGGATAATCCAATTATCCGCTTCGATCTATCTCTATAGAGTCGAAGACCCAGTATATATGAAGCTTCTCCAAGATCTTTCATGGAGAACTGCTGTGATAGCCATATCGTCCACGTACAACACCAAAAGGGTGATCTTATCCCCACTGGATTTTCTGTAAACACAGGGCTCATCCGGATTCTGCACAAAGTCAAACATTTTGACAGCGGAATCAAAATGGATGTTCTAACTCCTAGAAGCCTGCTTAAGTCCATATATGGATCTATTAAGTTTACGTACCATGTGTTCCTGACCAGCAGCAATGAAGCATTGCGGCTACTGCATGTAGATATCTTCATTAAGATCTCCATTTAGGAACGCGGTTTTGACATCCATCTGCCAAATCTCGTAGTCATGGTATGCTGCTACAGCTAGCAGGATCCTAATGGATTTGAGCATGGCCACGAGCGAAAATGTTTCCTCATAATCGATACATTCTTTCTGAGTATACCCTTTCGCCACCAAACGAGCTTTGTAGATCCCAATCCTACCATCGGGGCCCTTCTTCCTCTTGTAGATCCATTTGCAACCAATTGCTTTTACCCCAGAGGGCGGATCTACTAGAGTCCAGACTCTATTGGTTTCCATTGTTTCCACCTCAGCTCTCATGGCCTCCACCCATTTCTGGGAATCTATGCCTAACATAGCTTCCACGTAAGTTACGGGATCTTCTTCACTAGTCAAGGCTTCCACCAGGTAACTATCCTGGTCATAACCATATTGGACTGGTGGCCTGGATACCCGAGTGGATCTTCTAGGTTGGTCGCTACCTGGAGCCTATGGGACATCTCCCACTGCACCTGAGCTCTCCTCATCAAGAACTATTTCTTGACGATGGGTGTCCAGGATGTAATCGGTTTCTAAGAATTGGGCATTTCAACTGCAGAACACTTTCTACTCACTCGGGTCATAGAATAGATAACCCACTAAATCTTTTGGGTAACCTATAAATAGGCAATGACTGGTTTTGGATTCCAACTTGTCTGCACTTGTTCTTTTAACGTGTGTAGAACAACCCCAAACCTTCAAGTGTCTCACACTTGGTTTCCTTCCGGTCCACAGTTCATATGGAGTCTTTGGAACCGATTGGTTGGAACCCTATTCAGTATATAGACAGTAGTCTCTAATGCATATCCCCAAAAGGATGTGGGTAATTCTGAGTGGACGAGAAGTGACCGGACCATGTCCAACAAGGTCCTATTCCTCCTCTCTGAAACACCGTTGAGTTGAGGTGTGGCAGGAGGAGCTAATTGTGACACTATCTCGTTGACCTTTAAGTAGTCCCTGAATTTGTCAGAGAGATACTCACCACCTTGATCTAATCGAAGGGTCTTACCCTAACTGTTTCTCGACTTCCCGTCTAAATTCTTTGAACTTTTCAAATGACTCAGACTTGTGTCTCATTAGGTACACGTAACCATATCGTGAAAAATCATCTGTAAAGGTGATGAAATACACGTGTTGATTTCGTGTCCTAACACTCAGGGGACCACATGCATCAGTATATATTAGGTTAAGTGTGCATGCAGATCTTTCAGGCTTACTGTCAAATGGCCGCTTAGTCATCTTACCTTGAAGGCAAGGCTCACAAGTGGGAAGATCTTCTACAATTAGAAAATCCAAAGGACCACCCTTTACCAGTCTTATGATTCGGTCAACACCGATGTGGCCAAGTCGGTAATGCCAGAGGCACGTGGGATTTACTGTATCACGATTTCTTTTCTTGGGATTTTCGACCGACGTAGTTTCGGTTAAGTTAGTTTCTAGAGAAGGATGTAGAACATAGAGACCGTTCTCTAGTTCTCCGCACGCGATGAATTTGCTATTCTGTTTAACAGTATTCATATTACTAAAATAAACAGTATATCCATCAGCACACAATTTAGAAACAGAAATCAAATTTCTTCTCAAGTTCTATACATAAAGATAATCTTTAAGTACAAGCACTTCTTCTCTAAAAACTAATTCTACGGTTCCTATTGCCGCAGCTGCAACACTTGCAGTTGTTTCCAAAAACAGTGTCACTTCGCCTTCACTTAATCTTCTACTTACTTTGAACCCTTGCAGTGAGTTACACACATGAGTTGAAACCCCAGAGTCAACACACCAGGACACAGAAGTAACTAATATATTAGTTTCTATGACACAAGTTTCGACGTTACCTTTCTTAGATTCCAGGTATGTAGGATAGTTCCTCTTCCAGTGGCCGGTCTGCTTGCGGAAGTGACAAACATCAGATGCCTTGTTCTTCTTCTGCTTCTTGGGTTTGGTAGCTTTCTTCTTTGCCTTTCTCTTTTCTTGCCTGATTTGTTAGCTTCAACAAGCATAACCACCGGCTCATCATTTTTTAGTAGATCATCGGCCCTCTGCAACATATTGTTGAGTTCCTGGATGCTGACATTCAGCTTATTCATGTTATAGTTCATTGTGAACGCATTGAAGGAAGAGGGCAAAGAATTCAGGATGGCATCCACTTGCGTGCCAAGATCTATCCTAGATCCAAGGGCTTCGAGTTTGTTAATGTAGCCCATCATCCAAAAATAATTGTCATGAACTTTCTGCCCCTTGGACATCTAAGCGGTCATGAACAATTTCAGGACCTTCTATCGAATAGAACAGTTCTGCTCTTCATACATTGTCTTTAGACTGTCCAATATGTCCTTGGCTAGTTCGATCTGATTAAACTGCCTCTGTATTGAGTTGTCTAGTGAGGCAATGACAAAGCAGTGGGCTAGGGAGTTCTTATCCTCCCAATCTTGGTAGTCCCTCCTACGGGCCTCAGAAGCCCTATCACCCGGACGCTCCGGGGCAGGATTTTTCACCACCTTATCTAACTTTTCAGAAGTTAGGACCAACATAAGATTTCAGTACCAGTCGGCATAGTTTGGGCCCTTAAGCTTGTTATCATCTAGAAGCTTTGCGAATTGACCGTTTGCCATTTTTTGATAAAACAGCAAAATCATTAGTCCACAACCTTAGTTTGATTCAAGTTACCTACATAGATATGGATTTTAATCTATGTTTCATTCCCATTTATTCATCTCTGAGATTTCCCTCCTTTCTCAGTGATGGAGACGACGGAATGTCCATGGAAATATGGAAATCACATGGGGTGCGTGAAGCCAACTGTTTTAGCTACATAACTCCACCACCTTTCTGTGACGGATCATATCTACTCATTAGATGAGTTTCCCTTTGGCCTCTATCATACAAGGTTCATAGCCGTTTTCAGGTAAACCTTTCTGTCTAGTGAGTGCACACCCATCATATTCAGGTTACGCCAAGGTACCGTGAGAGAGTTTCCATTTTCTGGTGAAGCCCCTCCCACATTGGTCTATGACGCCCCTATCATCTTATGGAACACTCTAATAGATCCAACAGCAAATGGATAGCCCAATTTTATGGTGCATTTCCTCATTACTGATGGACCCATCATTGTGCTAATGATGGAAGGCTTCTAGAGAGTCCATCATATGGATCTCCCTATCACATGCATTCATATTTGTTGGAGGGAACAAAATTATGCCCCAGTTCTAATTTAGGTCAAACCAAAGTGGCTCCCATTGACTTTCATAAAGTTAGATTTCTGGTGCACCTTAATCGTCTGTGGGTTCCGTACGCATCCCTTTTCAGGGTTGTGGGGCCCACCAAGAAAGGAAGGGTGATCCAATGACCTTAAGGGACACCATGGCAATGATGTGCATTCAGCCATGGTGTGCGCAAGAGCCACTAACAAATCATCATGGGCCAAGTGCTTATGGCCCATGGTCGCAGCACATCAAACATCCAATCATCACATGAAAAAGGAGGAATTGATCTAATCAATCAACTGCTATAAAGCCCATTAAACGACCCATTTGAAATCCATAACATTAACAATTAATGTCTACTAGGTGTATGGGCTGAATCGTAGTTAACAGTTCGGCCCATACAGCTTTTCTCACAAGTGTGGGCTTTTGCAGTTTTAACCTTTTAAAACTGGGCTTTACAGGTGGGCCAAATTAATCCATGTAATTGAACATCAGATTTGGAACGAAAGTGTGAGAAAAGTGGACTGAAAAACAGTCCCTTTCGAACCCCCACCCTTTGTTGTGCTGAAGGTGTCCAATAAGGCTGAAACACAGACTGTCTAGTTGAAGAATTTGCCACTGCTGACCAAGCCCTTAGTATATCATCCACTGAAAAGTCTTTGAACAAGTCAATAACTTTCAGGTAGTGTATAACTTTAATGGCTATGCAGTCAATGAGTTGTTCTGTTGATCTTTGTACCCCTTGGAAAATTCTGTTATTCCTTTCCTCCCATAAAGACCAAAGGATGGCAGCTCTTGTTGTCCTCCACATCACTTTACCCCTTATCCCAAATTATTTGAGGTTGGCCATGAAAATCCCGTTTCATATGAAATTCAATTTGAAAACTAGTTTGTAAATTCACAAAAAGGGCCTAAAACCATTGTTTCAGTGTAAATGTTATTGTCTTTTATCTTATCTGCTTAGTTTTGCAGGGACCTACCTCTTGTTCTCCACTGTATGTAGTGAAACCATTGCACTTGAAAACAACTGGCCTCTGATTAACCTGCTTACCATCCATGGAGGTAATGAGTCCCCTAGGGACTACAAAGAATTTGAGTTTGTTGTTCTCATATCATGAGCCTTCATTACTCAAGCACTGATTAGTCCTGTGTCTTAGAATGCAATGCATGTTTTACTTAATTCATTAGAAATAGGCTTTATGATTAGTTATATGATAAAAGCAGAGGTTGAATATAAAAATTCTAAGTCCTTTTCTGAAGACACACTTGTAACAGTTGCACAACTTTCTCTAGCTATACTAGACTTACTAGCAAATGATAACATGCAATAAGTCTCAATTGAAAGTAGAACTATGGTCTCTAATGAACTGCTGTCATGACTCCATGTTGCCTCTATCTATGGAAAACTTAATTCGACCATTAAGAATTACTGACTTTGATGGTGTTTGGTAGATCCTACCTAAGAAATATAGCTATTTTAGAAGGCTTGAGCAAGATATTAGTCATGCTACTGATTGTTTTATTTGCATGACTTCCATTGATCTTACACAAGGAACAAATGATTGCATGGTAATTTCATGGATACCCCTATGAATATTCCATGTTATATGATTAATAATTTCTTATCTTTTTATCTGGAGTACATTTTTGTTGGAGATCTTGACCTAATTAAATAGGGAAATCTTCATACAGGTGACACCATGTGACCATTTCTTCCATTCACGTTGTTTGCAAAGGTGGATGGATATAAAGATGGAATGCCCAACCTACCGATGACCCCTGCCACCGGCTTAGATCTTCTTGCCCTTTGTATATTTTTAGAATTAGCTGACATTGCCCAATTCACTATTTTCTGGTAATGGTAGCTTCATACAAGGATTAGTTTCAGTCTTTCTATTTTTAGACATTGATAAGATGCCCTTCCTACATTCCCCTCTTGTCATATATGTTGTTGAGTTGCTACTGACTTTGTTGACACTTCCATTTCAGGTGGGCTATTAGCCTTTTTTTGCATAATTGCATCCTGACAAGGTATCTGGAATACAATATACTTGATTCAGACTTACTGAGACCATGAGCAACACATTCATGGCCTCCATAACCATGTATTATCAGCACTATGTATATACCATTTAGGTAGACTTTGTTGTTTCTGTAACAGGGGTATCTTTCCTGATTTTGGCCTTTGCTTCCCATAGTAGGAAACCTCCATTCATACCTTAAATAGTATTACTTAAAAACTGTCCATTTTGGTTATGAGAACAGACTTCAAGCCTTGGGATCATTAGCACAAAGTTATAAATGTTGCCAAGCTACAGAAAGATGTGTCTTGGTCGCATCCTCAGTGGACATGGAGGCTTGGATGTGGATAAATATCATGCATTGGGGATACTGTCCGGAAACGGTACAGATACTGAGCATTGTGCAATGTGGGGGCAACAACAACTAACACTTGACAGAGAGAACTGTGCTTTAACAAAACCATGCAGTATATAAACTGAGCTTCAAGTAATGTAAGAATGTGCATCCAAGCAATGTAAAAGCAAATGAATATGGATAACCCTCTTGAGTGGGTGGGAGTTACTAGGAATTTAGAATTGTGCTTGGCATCGTAGTGATTATCTGCTTTTATTTATAAAAGGAAAGTATAAATTTCATTGATAACAAGATGTTGTACATTGGGAAAAAACAAACAGTTGCCCACGCAGCCCTATAATTTCAGACTTTGTTTCTTTAGAAAAAAAGATTCTTATGTAAAAAAGGGTATGGTATCCTCTTTCCTTGAACAATCCATAGATAATCAGGATAGATAACCAAGAAAAAATGTTCAATTTTTTTCTTTTGGAGTACTGAATCTAAAGAGTATTCCTTGTTCTTGAAAATCATGTCGTTTCTCTCTTGCCAAATACACCAAAATATCACTGGTGGAACAATGTTCCATGCTAGCCTCCCCCTTTTGGGCAGGCATCTGCTTGGTGAACGGTCCTAAGATTTTGGACCATGCCCATTCAGTGTAAAAATAAATCATTTACAGATTCCAAGTGGTTATTACACAGTACACAATTAGGGGAATCCACTGCCTTACTCTTCATCATCAGATTATGTCTTGTAAGTTGTAACTATTCTGTTTAGATATGTAGTCCCTATAAAGAAAGCCATTTTTGAAGGAATACTCTTGCTCCATATAATATTTACAAGAAGTCAGGAACTGTCTGATCATCTGGTTTGCCTAGAAAATTGGAGAAAGATCTTATTGAGAAATGGTCTGATTTTCCCCCACCCCTAGATTCTTCTATAAAATTGGTCAACATCTACCATGTGTTGTATGGTATATGTAACAACTCCATCTGGGATCTTGGATCCTACCTCCTAATCATTTAAATTCCTTCTAAATGAGGTGACCAAACCATCCCTTCTTCTCAATTGTAGACATTGTATTAAAAGGATTAGGCCTTGAGGTGTGAGGCGTACGCCAAGGTTCAAAGTATCGATATGCCCCTATGTATCAGTAAGAGCGTATTGGTACTAAAAAATCACTGTTCAATGTGTATTTTTAGTTTTTTCAAATTTTGATTTTTGAAGATGTTTTTTATTGAAGTAAATGAGGATTCCGAAACACCTGTAAATAGATGTATCGAGACCAAAAGATACAATACGATATGCTTGATACAAGGCGTATCATATCGATGCTTTGAACCTTGGCGTACACCTTGAGGCAAGACACATAGATTTTGCCTCAATATGTGACCTAAGCCTTTGTCGGAATGAGGCATAAGTCTCAAGTCTCAAGGTGTGAGGTATAAAAAGGTGTAAGCCTCAAATATCAATAATTAATTAGTGATTTAATGCAAAAAATATGTATTTTTATAATTTAAAACATATAGGAAAAACACTTCCATAATTATGGACCAAACAAAAAGGTAAATCAAATTATGTTTGTTTTTCTTAGTGTTTTAAGATAGTTCAATGTAAAAAGGACTAATCAAGTTCTTAGATGTCCCAAGTTTGTTATTTTTCTCATTTGTTCTCCTAATTGATTTTTTCTTAATAATAATAATAATAATAATAATAATAATAATAATAATAATAATGGTAATAATAATAATAAATTATTATTATTTACATAGATCAAATCAACTAAGAAGTTTCCTTTCTTCTAAATTAGTTTTTACATGCAATATAAAATGTTTATAATTGTTAGTTGATTAGCTATTATAATATTTAATGCTTAAATGCCAAAGTTTATTGCTTATAAACTTCTAGTTTATAAATAGGTGTATCGAGACCAAAAGATAAGATATGATTTGCTCGATACGGGGCGTATCATATTGATGCTTTGAACCTTGGCGTACGCCTTGAGGCAAGGCACACAAATCTTGCCTCAATATGTGATTTAAGCCTTTGTCTGAATGAGGTGTAAGTCTCAAGTCTCAAGGCGTGAGGTGTAAAAAGGTGTAAGCCTCAAATATCAATAATTAATTAGTGATTTAATGCAAAAAATATGTATTTTTATAATTTAAAACATATACGAAAAACACTTCCATAACTATGGACCAAACAAAAAGGTAAATCAAATTATGTTTGTTTTTCTTAGTGTTTTAAGATAGTTCAATGTCAAAAGGACTAATAAAGTTCTTAGATGTCCCAAGTTTGTTATTTTTCTCATTTCTTCTCCTAATTGATTTTTTCTTAATAATAATAATAACATATAATAATAATAATATTATTATTATTTATATTATTACTATTATTACTATTACTATTACTATTATTATTATTATTATTATTATTATTATTATTATTATTATTATTATTATTATTATTATTATTATTATTATTATTATTATTATTATTTACATAGATTAAATCAACTAAGAAGTTTCCTTTCTTTTAAATTAGTTTTTACATGCAATATAAAATGTTTATAATTGTTAGTTGATTAGCTATTATTTTATTTAATGCTTAAATGCCAAAGTTTGTTGCTTATAAACCTCTAGTTTATAAATGTGTACCTTCTATCATTTTAATTTAGTATATTATATGTTATTTTTATCAATTTATAAACTTTAATTAATTTTTTCTTAAACTTTGAGGCTTACGCCTCACCTTTTTGGGCCATTATGCCTCAACTATGCCTTAAGCCTTTTAAAACCTTGATTGTAGATAAATTATAGAAACATAAGCCCCTCAGACAAATTTTTAACGTATTTATGATTTTGTTTCTAAAATAAAAATGACTGTCATTTTAACAAAAAGAATATCTAGTGGAAAAAAAAAACAATACGATTTTGCTGACGTGGTAGTTGTTTCTCATTTTGAAAATTTGGGAAAATCTATATTGTTGGAAAGATACAATACCAAAAGAGCTTCATCCAACCCCCCCTTCCCCCTATGAATTCATAGTTGACCCAACAAAACCATAAATTTGGCAACACTCCTATAGAGACTTGTGTTGGTGCATGAGTAGACATGATCAAATATAATTTTTGCCTATTTATGATAGAATGCTGATGTGGCTAATTATTTAGGGGGTGTTTTACAACTTGAATTTTTTTTTTCTAAAAATTAATCAAAACCATTTAGTTTGAAAACATATTGTTTCTCAAAACAAAAACACAAAAACATGTTCTTGGTTGTGTGTTTGTTTTTTGTTCTCAAAACTGATACCAAAAACATGTTCTTGAATTTAGTTTCAAAAACATGTTTTCATCTGATTATTCAACTTCATGCTCCATAATAAATCATATAATTTTTATACTAAAAAATTGTTTTTATTTTAAAAACCAATACTTTTGTTGGTTCAAAAAATATGTACTATTTTTTAAACAAAACCAACTTGTTTTTCCTTTTAAAAACAGAAAATAGAGTTCAAGAACATGTTTTTTATTGATGTGACTCTTTCAAAAGCAAGTAAAAACAAAAACATTCATATTGTAGAATGCCCCCTTAAATGCACCGGCAGATAAAAATATTACCTTACCAAAATGGGTTTATTAGACTGATAGCTTTGGGAAAAAATTAACATTAGTTCCTTCCTTGAAAGGTTAAAGACAAGGTTAGAGGTGTAAATCAGGTCGGGCTAGGCTGCCACAGCATGGCCCGTGGGTCATCTTGGGTCATGCTGCCCTGCCTTGGGATAACTTGGGGGGTCGGCCCAGCACAGCCCAAGGCTCAAGCCCGTGTTGTGCCACAGTCCAGGCTGGTCCATGGGCCAAGCTGGGCCGTGGTTGGGCCAAAGCTATTTATTTAAAAAATTTGAAAAAAAATTAAAATTTTAGTTTTATATGAATTTTGATGTATACAATTGCTTATATATACAATAATTAAATAAATTAATATAATAAAATTGAACACAATTGTTTATTTTATTAATATATTATATACTATATATAATATATAATATATGGGCCGTGCCATGGGCTGGGCCATGCTGACATGAAGGCCACATGTGACATGGCCTACTCAGTTGTGCCGTGCCAGAGTGGCCCACGGACCTAAAACCCCAAGCCCAACACAACCCACACAATCGTGTGGGGCTTGGCATGGCCCGCGTGCCATCATCTTGGGTCGTGCCAGGCCGGTCCAAAGTCGGGCTGAGCGGCTACCCCTCTAGAGAAGGTCATGCTGCTTTTGGTGGAGGTACTCTCCTACTCGATACATATTTAGTCTGCAATTTGGGTGGGCCCAACCCAAGCTCAACTTGACTCAGCTCGAGCTTTTGCATGGATTGGTATTGGATTCTCAATATCAGAATTGTGCTTGGGTCTAAAAATTTCTTGATCTAAACATGCGTTGCATTTGGTTGGGCCTTGTATAACCTGAGCCTCTTGGTCCAAGTAGCATTCTCAATATGTTAGGAAGATTTAGCATAACCACATTGAACCGAACCGACCCATTATATAGGATTTAGATCTATATCACGTGTCTTGATTTTTTTTTTCTTTTAGGCTGTGTTTAATTGAGATGTAAATGTGGATTGACATAACACTCAACCGTTTGTTTTTTTGTGTAAAAGTAGACTGGTGTTGTAAAACTTTACACTCAGTCTACTTTTGCAATTGATTGTTTTCCATGTAAAAGTTACATCGAAAACCAATGTAATCATGTTTTTTTGGTTGAATTTTACATCGGTAATCGATGTAAATGATACATTGATTAAATTGATGTATTTTTACATTCACTCTCAATTTAAAATTCCCAATGGTCCAACAGTTTTAAATTAATAGACTTTTATACGATGGATTTTCCATTGACTGACTTTTATATGATGGGTTTTTCCATCACATTTAAACACGGCCTTAAGTTTCAACTAAATAATCCAATATTCATATTGGTTGATAAATTTCTGCAATACAAGAAGGGGGGGGGGGGAGGGGTTTGTCTTATTCATTCCAACTCAGTTCGATCATGTTAACTTGCATTACTTTAAAATTCCCAACG
Source organism: Nelumbo lutea (assembly GCF_056320005.1). Lineage (NCBI taxonomy): Eukaryota > Viridiplantae > Streptophyta > Magnoliopsida > Proteales > Nelumbonaceae > Nelumbo > Nelumbo lutea. The sequence continues at coordinate 134,935,536 of NC_142684.1, read as the reverse complement.
GTCTAATAGTTTTTAATTAATAGACTTTTATACGATGGATTTTTCCATTCACTAACTTTTATATGATAGGTTTTTCCATCACATTTAAACACGACCTTAAGTTTCGACTAAATAATTGGTTGATAAATTTCTGCAACACAAGAGGGGAGGGGGTTGCCTTATTCGCTCCAACCCAGTTGGACAAATTATCCGACTAAATTCTCTCATTTGATCATGTTAACTTATGGTCTAAGTTAGAAGGTTGTGGGGACAATTGGACAAATCACTCAACATTCCTACATACTAAATGTTAACAAACGCTGGCGACAAGAGAAATCATCCCTGGTCACGAGTGAACGCAGGCGACAAGAGCACACTTCCTGTATGTTGTCACAAGGAATTTTTTAATATATAATAATAAATCACCCAGCGAAAGACGAAAGCCCACCTGTGAACCTCCTATCAGTCATTTTTTGTTGAGCTGAGAGCCGAATCAAAGGCCCACACTTTCAAAAGAATTTAAGATTTAAGGTGTTGAGTACTTGGTGGGGCGTGGGCCATGCCGGGCCTCTGCTGGATCACTCCTGTCCTCGCCATCAACCCAAGTCCGGATATGCTAAGAACAAAGAAAATGTTTCAATATGATCTATCTATACATCACAGACATGGTGGGTCCTAGTCTCATAGTAGATAGAATTTATGTTAGAAATAAGAATTATTCATCAAAGTTCTTATAAAATAATAGAAAAAATATTTTTTTTTATTTTTAGTTATTAAGTTTCAAATTTATGTCTATATATACAAATATTATGAAAATTATATAAATCAATTGCTTAACTGATGGTGGCTTAGTTGATAGGTTTTATGGGGGTTTAAGGGTTTGTGGGAATGGTCTGCCCCTAATTTGAAACTCTATAAAACCAAGAAAATTGTTTTTAGCATGAGATTAATAATCAAGTTAAAAAAAATAATTTCAAATTGAATGAACGGAAACAACCATTAACTCATATTAGATGATTTATTTGCATTTTATTATTTAACATGAACAATCCATGAAACAAATATACATTAAATTAATAACAAAATAGAGAAAAACATAATATGCCATGTAAAGAAGCAATGGTTTCTTTAGACTTTTACATAAGAAGAATAGAAGATAGGTCCACACCATGTAGTGGTGGGAAAATTTGTGTTTTGACATTAATTTGGGTTCAAGATAAGGTTCATGTTTAGATTGGCCTTTAGAGAGAGAGAGATTTAAGAATTATTCTATTAATTGAATATGGATTTTATGAAAAACAATTTAAGAATTTTAATTTTGATTTGTTATATTTTTAATGGATTAATTTAAACATAAATATGTACATATGAAAAATGAGTGGAGAAATAAATAGATGAGCTCTATTGTAAGAGGACCCTCCCCTCTTTCCTCTTTCTATTATATATATTATAGATAAATAGATCCCGTCCCAATTGCCCGAATTCAGATCTGCTACCAAAAAATCCCAACCGGTTGTATTCTCATGCAGTGGCCCGTTGGGACAGTAGATCACTAGATCTCTACCCGGCCCGAAGGCCCAGCCCATTGATGTCTCGAAATATAAATAGACTATTTATGGGCCTGGAGGCCTGACCTCGTACCTCACGTCCAGTTCCCTCCTATAATGGCAAATCTTCATCGATCCGCTGAACTAAAGGGGCAACACCAACCAGGAGTCAGGATGGCGAATAAGGGCATTTTAGTAAATAAGGAGAATGCATAATTACTAGAAACACCCTACCATAGTCCAATATTCCCTTAATTCATCGTAAAGGGCCCAGTTTCTTAACCCGGGTTAGCGCGCGAGTGACGGCCCGTGATATAAATGAGCAGAACTGTGAAAAGGCTTTTTGTCTCGGTGTCTCCGATGTTTCTTCCCCACTTCATTCATTAACCAGCGAGCTTTTTTGCATGGCGGCTTCTCCGTCGCCTCCATTCGGCTTCGTTGATGAAGAAAATTTTCTCTGGTCTCCTCTCTTGGTTCTGCGTTCGCTTCCTTGTTCGTTCCACGTTGAAGGCTGTTCAGTTACTCTCTTTCTCTTTCCCTGAGCTCGTGTTTGTCTCGGTTTGAGGTTTATTTGATGATTCAGTTCATTCAAGCAGCGAAGTGGGTTTTGATCTTCTTTTGCGGTAACCGTTATTTTCTTCTCTGTTTTTTGTTGAACCACTTCGATTTCTGCTCATTCTTTTGTCTGTTTGCGCTTTATTTTTTGTTTTTAATCTTTATACTATGAGTTGAAGAGCTTGTTTTTTAGTTCATTTCAGGTTTTAGTATCTGATGATGGCGGGTTCAAATTTTGACGCAAGGATGATGTTAGTTTCTTCGCCGTTAACAGTCATGCTTCTTCTCATCCTTGCTTCTGCTTCTGTTGTTATATAGTCTGTCTTCTTCATGTTTATTTACTAAGCATATTACTTGGTTCGTTTGTTTAGGCTTGACAGATATCTTTATGATTACTTCTTGAGAAAGAACATGCATACGACGGCCTGGATATTCAAGAAAGAGGCTGAAGTTGCGGACGGCCCTCTTTGTAATGCATCGTTAAAGCCATCTTTTCATTTTGATTTGTTTCATATTTTTCTCTATTTTTCTTGAACGAATGAGTTTGTGTACTTCCATTGTGGAAAATCGGATTGATCTCTGTCTTGGTGATGATGAAGTTTCCCTCTCATTATTTCTCCCCTTACAGTGGATTCGATATTGCATTGATTGCATTCTGAAAGAAATCGTTTAATCAGTAGAAAGAAACACTTCTTTGCAGTAAGGCATTTGTCTAAGTGCCTTTTATGATCAGGAACTTGGGTTTCTTTTTTTAGGGATTAGTTCGCCTGAGGGCTTCTTATGGGACTGGTGGTCTTTGTTTTATGATGTATATACCTCTGGAGAGCGAAAGGATCATTTGACCAACGAACAACCTTCCTTCGAGGTGATGCTTTGGTCAGCTTTATATTTTGTGTTGTATTGTTATTAGCAAGAATTGTTCGTCTGTCATCTTAGTCGATCCCATATATTTAGGACAAGGCTTAGATGATGATGATTATGCATTTCGTAGCAAGAGGAATGCCACTGATGTCATCTTTAAAATGCTTGAATTGCATTTATAATTGAATTCTTTTTCTCATCAAGCAGGATTATAGGCAGGGGATTAGTTTGGACAGGTTCATTCCTTTGGAATCCACATCATACAGTGTACCAGAAGCTATGTTTCCAAGAACTGGGCTTCGTGAAGCAGGTAAGTTATAGACCTTGTTTGGAGCTTCTTCTCTTGGTTAATCAATTGTTCCAGTTCTTATCTTACGCCATTGTTTTTACTGCCAATTTAACAAAACATGTATTTCTATGAACCTATACAAATCGAGATTGTGAGTATATCTCATTGTTTTATCATGTTGAAACAGTTTTTAGTCGATGAGATTTGTAGAGCCATGTGGTGTTTAAATGGAGAGCAGCTCAAAGATGACCTGCCATGAACATGACTTAAATACAGAAAGGAAAGTGGGCATAAGTATGTTTTACAAACTTGTCTGAAACTCCTTAATCCTCTAAGACAGGCCCTACCTTAGGTCTTCCAACAATCCAAGCTGTGGGATGAGGAAACAAATAGGGTATAAAAATTACAAAAGAAAATTATGCTCAATGATTTGGACATGAGGAACTGCTAAAGATTCCAAAGGTTATTGCTTTAATGTTTATCCCTAAAGTGAGTGTGTTTATGCATGCATGTAATTATATTAAATGATGCCATCTACACACACACACACATGCACACTCACATGCAAATAATGCATGTACCAGTGAATCAAAGATATGTAATGGTAAACTATGGTACCTTGTTTAATTTTGTAAAAGATTAATATAATACCTCATTAATTCTGATATGAAAATATGAGCAAAGTATTCATGCAACTTGACATGTTGAATAAATAAATTTTATGCAATTTAATTTGTTTTATAATTGATGAGGGGTAATTTGGTCCTCTGAATGACATCACAACACATGGCACCCCTAGACACCTAGATGACACATCAACATTAAGCAGACCACCTTGGCGGAGCAGCTAGCAGCACCTCATCCAGGGACAACCTATAGTACCTTGGCTTGGTCGACCTAAGTTACTTCGATATAAGGAGCGACCTCCTCCAAGGACTAGCCGAACTGACTTGGGAACAAGTAGCAACTTGCATGACGTGTTTGCCGACTTACTCTTTGAGCTCGTTATCAAGACCGAATTCTCTGGGACTAACATTGCTTGACCATTAAGCCCACCTATCTGCATCGTCTACCTCAGAGTCAATTGAAAGGATCTTAGCCCTCTTCATGGATCATGTAACTAATAGAGATATTCTCTCCGAGCATGGTGGGAGCAACTCTTTGAGAATCTCGGACCCGCTATTGGGGGCCTCCATCCCCCCACACCTACATAAAGACTTCATTCTTTTGAGAGAAGGTACGTGCGATTATGCTCTCGCACACTCTGATCTTCTAAACATTCTAATTTCTTCTAAAATCCTGATTCACTGACTTAAGCATCAAAGTGCCCACCCCGGGTAAAAGAAACCTGGGTATTCTGAAACCATTTCCTTGCAGGTCTCTCTAGAGAACTACACAGCTCGCCGATCTACTTAGCTCGGCATCCAAACTACCTCCTAGCTCACCCCTAGTTAGTTTGGCTTCCGAGTTACTTTCCAAGAGGAAATCCTCCAGCTCGGGATCCAAGTCATCAGCCAGCCGGGAACTGTCGGATCATGCACTATCAGTTGGCGTCGTCTGTGGGAATACGCAACAAAAAGTCATAGTCTCACCTTGCTTACTGATCTAATGGCTTCTTCAAGCAACCAACTTGCCAACAATAGGGGTGTCAACGGTATTTGAAAATCCGATTTCGAATTCGAGATTCTACATAATCAAATCAAATTTGGATAATTTAAATTTCTAATCGGTCAAATTCGGATATCCTATTCAAACCAAATAGCTAATCGGATATGACTTGATTCAAATAGATAAATATCTGAATTTGACTGATTATTTAATTCTTATATATAATATATAAAATTTTTAAATGTTTTATATAATTTATATATATAATAATTAAATTATATAAATAATTTATATATTTATATACTTTATATAAATAAAATATTTATTAATTACCTAAAATAATTAATTAGTCGAATTCGAATCGAATATTTGAATATTTAATTAGATTCGAATTCGAATATTAATTTTTGATATCCATCGGATATTGAAAATTTTAATCGGATTCAAATTTAGATATTGCCTGATTCAATTCGAATTTGATTCGTTTACACCCCTAGCCAACAACAATAACAACTAGGTCACTAGGGGCATGGCCAGGCTGTACCACTCCCAAAGGTCCCCTCAATGACCATTGGACAACTCACAGTGCCCCTGACCCTACTCGGAGTCCCAACTGTGCCAAACCCGACTTTTCCATTGCCTTAGGTGAACGTGCCTCTCCCTCTGGTTGAGTCCACAGTGGCTCCTGTTGGGATTGATGTGTGCCAATTCCATGAGTTGGTGCAGTATGTCTGGGGAATGAACGTATAGATGAGGACATGGGAAGAAAGGTTTGCTACCTTGGTAGGGACACAACAACAGCCATAACAACAACGACAACCATCACATAAATCGCGAACACAACAATAGCAACAACAGAATCATAACGTCAGGTCAAACCCGAACCAGGTTCTTGACTAGAACTAGGATCAAATTCCTGAACAAAACTTGAATCGGACCCTAGTAGAAGAGATGAGCCGAGCTACAACACCCATTGGGACTGAAGCCACCAGCACGACTAAAGGGTCCCGAAGGAGGTGCCGTAGTCACACGTCGTGCTTTGAAGAAGAGTCAACTTGGCCTGTTGCAAGTGAGGTGGAGAAGAAACACGAGAAGGAAGCCAACTAGATTGGTAACTCGCTAGCACAACATGTGTCTCGCACCTCGTCACTAGCTGCCAAGATCCTTGCAGCCCCGTGGCCTAAAGACTTTAAGGCTTCCAGCCTAGAATTTTATGATGGAACAACATACCCCATTGACCACCTTGACAATTTTCAAGCCTTAATGCAATTACACGAGGCCAATGATGTGTGCCTATGGCCTTCCTGATGACTTTCCGAGGTACAACTCGGATATAGTACTCGGGATTGGCCGTAGGCTCCATAAGAAGTTGGAACCGATTCATTGACCTATTTACCATGCAATTTGCAACCAACAGGAGGTGCCCGAAGTTGGCGACCTGTCTACTAAATGTCGTTAAGAGGCCGGACAAGAAGCTTCAAGATTATATTAAAAGGTTTAATCTAGAGCGGTTACAAATTCCTAACCTCGACCTTGCTGTCCAGCTCACCACAATGGTCAATGACGTCCAATATCTAGACTTTGCTAGGAAGTTGAGTTGAATCCTTTGGCCTTTATGGAGGAGTTCCTTAACCAAGTGGCCAACTTCACGAAGGTTGAAGAGGTGCTTGGATCCCAGTTAGAGTTGAATGGCAAGCGAAAAAGGACTAAAGAAGAAGCAGGGAACAACAAGCAACGACTTAAGAGGAAGTCGCCAAAGAAAAGCCGATCAACCCGCAACAAGCGAAGCAGGTCACCAAAAAGGAGTAGGTCTCCCCATTGAGGTTCTAGATCAGGTCGGCGACCCAGAACCCCGCTAGTTTAGAATCGGAATTATACCGCCCTAAATGCAAAACGAGGCGAAATACTAATGCAGATAAAGATGGCTGAGTACATAAGATGGCCACCCAGGATGAGAGGAGACCCTGCCAACAGAAACCCTAATAGGTATTGCCATTTCCACCACGATATAATCCACGATACTGAGAACTGTAGAAACCTAAAGGACGATTTGACTGACCTACCTAAGTGGCTCAGGCTGGCCTGGACGAGCATGGGTTCGGTTAGAAACTGTTCTACTAGAAACCGTTGATTCACGAGATGTTGAACTTTATGACTCAACTCTTCATCGAACTCTACTTCAACGGCCTTTCTCGCATCACGTCACCACACGGTATCCATGGGCTAGCCGTCCTCTCGAGAAAGAAAGAAATATCTGCCCTTCCAATCCTTAATTTTCGAAGGAAAGCCTTTTAGTAGCTTATAACCGCGACTGAAAGGAAGATAAATGCAATAGGGCACGTTTGGGAACTTTTTTATGCTACACAACCCTGAAAAAATATATATCTAGAGGGAAGTCTAAGTAATAGCTCAAAGAAAGCACCCCTACAAGAGTCCAGACAACATTAGGATGAAGTTTCCCCAAGGAGACACCATAAAAGGAAAGCACCTCGGGAATGAAAGGGTGCAGAGGAAAACGAAGGCCGGCGATCAGCGCCTCCTCAAAGACAGACCTCACCTTGGCCATGACTCCACGAGAATTGATCCGGACTGGGTTGGATGCAATTGTATACAGTAGGGATTTGGAACGTTGATATTAAGTTCACTATTTGTTCCCGGTTCAGCTCGTTGGGGCCGAATAGGGTAATCTCTAGATCCGACTGAGACGTTGAGGTCTCGGCATGAGAGCCTCGCCGTTCTTGTGTTGAGGACCTCTCCTCAACCCAAGGAAAGTGCAACGACCTCCCTTCAAAACCACCTAAAGACCCCAACATGTTTACAGAATAAAAGAACTCACCAGCTTTTTGGGAAAATAGAAACCAACAACAGGCCAACTTCAATCGACGACCTAATAGCGACTTCTTGACGAGACTCTCCTCTAATTAATCACCCACTCCCTCGACGAAAACCTCAAAGTAGTGCGGGTGGGACTCCAATGGGGACCCCCTATTTATAGCCTGTTGGGGAGGGAAATTGACAGCTAAGATGCCCTACCAACAAATCGACGATCAAAAAGACTGTACTGCATGCGGGCTGATTTGAGTTTTGATTTTGCATGCCTAACTTGCACGCCCACTTAAATTTTGAAAATTCAAACCTTGTGGCAGCCTCGCCTGTCTTTGAGTCAAGTGATTTGTGGATCGATGGAACAAATTACCAGACTGAGAAAGGCAATTGTGAGTTACTCCTTTCGTCGAGCTAACGTTGACTTGGGAGTGGGGGCAATTGATGAGGGGTAATTTGGTCCTCCAAATGACATCACGACACGTGGCACCCCTAGACACCTAGATGACACCTCAACATTGAGTAAGCAGATCATTTTGGCAGAGCGGCTAGCAGCACCTCGTCTAGGGATGACCTATAGTACCTCGGCCTAGTTGACCTAAGGTACCTCGGTGTAAGGAGCAACCTCCTCCGAGGACTAGCTGAGCTGACTTGGGAACAGGTAGCGACTTGCAAGATGTGCTCGCCGACTTACTCTTTTAGCTCGTTATCAAGACCGAATTCTTTAGGAGTAACAATGCTCGACCGTTAAGCCCACCTACCCGCATCGTCTGCCTCAGAGTCAATCGAATGGATCTTAGTCTGTTGTGCGGATCATGTAACTGATAGAGATATTCTCTTTGAGCATAGTGGGAGAGACTCTCTGGGAATCTCGAACCCGTTATTGGGGGCCTCCATCCCCCCATGCCTACATAAAGGCTTCATTCTTCTAAGAGAAGGTACACGCGATTCAGCTTTCGAGCACTCCGAAACCATTTCCTTGCAAGTCTCTCTAGAGAACTACACAGCTCGCCGATCTACTTAGCTCGACAACCAAACTACCTCCTAGCTCACTCCTAATTAGCTCGGCTTTCGAGTTACTTTCCAACAGGAAATCCTCCAGCTCGACATCCAAGTCATCAGCCAACCGACAACTGTTAGATCGTGCACTATCAATAACCATTTATTTAGTTACCTAATTGTGTTGGTGTCATTTACTTAATTTTGACTTACAAAACACATATTTGATTTAGAAGAAACTGAAAGAACATAGATGACCATTTGAACTTGGTTATCGATATGTATCCACAAATCAAGACTTGACATCCATATCATTGTATTGTACTTGTAGAGAAGATGGGCCGAGTGGCCCATAGGCTGTTATTCTTTCTTACTGTTTATGTTCCTTTCTGTAATGGTTCTTATTCTGGGCCCATCCTCTTTTATGTTATGTTCTTGTAATTTCTTGCCCAACCAAGGGCGCCCCCGTGTAATTATTCAAAACTAACTTAATGAAATAGTGTTAGGGTGTTAGAGGGAGAGTGAAGTTCTAACCTCTCATACTCTAAATCTCTTTGTTGCCATCTCCCTCTTCATCTTCTACTCAATAGAAACAATCTTCTCTGCAGTTTTTTATTCCTTTTGATTTCTACATCTATCCTAAACAGTTCCACACTCACAAGGACTATTTTTCTTCTTGGTATCAGAGCAGGCCTGAACTTGGTTTGTCTCTCATGTGGGTGTAGTCCAGTTGACTGCATGAGAGTGTTCTAGGGCTGGAAGCTTCAACTTGTTTGCCTGATTCTTGGAGGTCATTGGAGGGTGCCCAAGACTCTAATATCTTGGAGAGTGGTTCGGTGACCAGGAAGAATCAAAGAAAAGGACTGTTCGGTTCTTGATTTGGAGCTTAAATTAGAGATTGATGAGATTGTAAGTTGCACTCAGTTATTCCTGAGTTATATTTTTGTTTTGGGGACTGTTGAAGTGTTCGAAGTTCCCTTGAAATTGTACAGCTGTTCGGCTGTGGTTAATCTGGTTTAACCCAGAGATTTCTGGGTTGGTTTTCTCCCTTTTTTGGACTGTCAAGCTGCCGAAACCTCTTTGGATTCAGTGGTGCGAGTTCTTGCTTCTGTTTGGTTGTTTTTTGGACCTATACGGACTGCTCCTGAGGTGTTTCTCACTTGTTGACAGTGGGGTCTTCTCTGTTGCCCACACAGTGTTCGTAAAAAGGCCCCTTAATCACTATGGACTATTTTTTTTGCTCTTTTAGGTCACTTGTTGGTGAGTACCTAGAATCCCTGATTAGAAAATGTACTTCAATTGGGTGCACAGTGCTTGGAGGTCTGTTGATTACTTCTTGAAGGCTAAACCAAGCAATCTTCTCTGTTGCCAGGCTTGGTTCTCACAGCTTTCGGGTGTGGTTTGGCCTTGTGTATTTCTGTATTTGAGGTTGATTTAACACAGTCCTAGCTCATCCTCATTCAGTACACTAGTAGAAGTTGATTGAATCCCTATTTGAAGTGTTTACATGATGGACTCCTCAGAGATTGAGAGTAAGAATGTTGCTGAATTTGGACAAGTTCAGGGAACTCCGGTTGATTCTTTATTGACTGTGACCACAGTTAAGCTGGATGGAACCAACTATCTGGCATGGTCACAATTGATAAAGATTTATATATGCAGTAGAGGAAAGTGGGGGTTTATCTCCAGGAGCAAGAAGGCTCCCCCAGAGGATGATCTATCCTATGAGAAGTGGATGCAAGAGAATTACACTTTTATTAGGTGGCTTGTGAACTCAATGCAGCCACAAATTAGCCAACACTATCTATGGATGAATTCAGCAAAGGAAATTTGGGACAGTGTTGCAGAAACCTATTCCCAGAAACTAAATGTGGCTAGAGCCTATAAATTGAGAAGTGATGTGAAAAATTTAAGGCAGGGGGAGAAATCCCTTGTTGTATACTCCTCAACCCCGAAGTCTCTGTGGCAAGAATTTGATCTAATAGAAGTTGTAACTTGGGACACCACCAATGATGCAGAGACCTACATGAAACTAGTTGAAAGAAGTAGGGTGTTTGAGTTCTTAACTGGACTAAACCCAGAATATGACATCACAAAACAAAATATTTTATCCAAGTGTCTCATTGTCACAAGTGTATGCTTTGGTGAGTAGTGAAGAAAGCAGAAGGATGGTCTAGGTTCAAGGGGTTGGTATTAGTGATCACTTTGCGAATATGAGGGTTAAACCCAAAGGAGTTGTGGGGGCTCTTAGTGGCTCTGGAAAGAAAGATGTTGTATGTGAATACTGTAAGAAGCCAAAGCACACCAAAGACAAGTGTTGGAAATTACATTCCGATCTTGTTCCTATTCTGTTTCAGAAAAAAGCATGATAGTAGAAGGATAGGGAGTGCAAATATGGCTGTTGGTTCAGATACTGAAGTTGAGTTTGCTTGTGCACAGTTGGCAGCCATGAAAGCAAAGTATGAAAAGTTTGGGACGATGATCAGTCATCTCGAGGGTGTAACTTCTTCTTCCAACCTTTTAGGAAATTCCACTCCTACATTTGCTCATTCAGGTATAAGGCCTTCTGCTAATCATGCAACCACTTCAAGTAATCTTAAGATCCCTTGGATTATGGACTCAGGTGCTTCTGATCATATGACCAACCTTTCTACTTTGTTCGTTTCATATGATTTGCTTCTTGGACATAATAAAATCACCTTAGCCGATGGTTATCTTGCCTCTATTTCTGGTAAGGGAACCGTCAATGCTACAGATTCCTTGCTCCTATCTCCTGCCCTTCATGTACTTAGACTAAATACAAATTTGTTATCTGTAAGTAGTTTAACCAAGTCATTAAATTGTTGTGTAACATTCTTACCTTCCTATTATGTTTTTCAGGATCTAGAGTCTCAGAAGGTGATTGAGAGTGGCCATGAGGCGAACGGAATATACTTGCTTGATACTCCAGGACAATGCTTTGATTAGCTGGGGAATGTTGCTTTTGGGTTTGTTTCTTCAGAGTCTACTAGTCGAATTATGTTGTGTCATCGTCGTTTGGGTCATCTGTCTTTTTCTACTTTAAGTCATCTATTCTCTGAACTGTTCAAGGGAATTAGTGTGTCTAGTCTTCATTGTGAATCTTGTGAGTTATGAAAGCATTGTAGAAACAATTATCCTTTGACCAATAAAAGATATTTTCCTTTTAATATTGTGCACTCTGATGTGTGGGGGCCTTACCACTTACCCTCTATGGGGGGCTACAAATATTTTATCTTGTTTATTGATGACTTTTCTCGGTTCACTTAGATATTCCTGATGAAATCTCGTGATGAAGTTCCAAGACTTGTAAGACAATTCCATGAATTTGTTCTAACCTAGTTTAATACCAGGATTAAAATTTTCAGATCTGACAATGCAAAATAATATTTTGAGAAGAACTTATCCTGCTATCTCTCTGACATGGGGGTTATTCATCAAAGTTCCTGTGTTAGGACCCTAGAACAGAACGGAGTTGGTGAAAGAAAAAATAGGCATATTGTTGAAGTCGCAAGAAGTATTTTGTTTGCCTCACATGTTCCTACAAGATTTTGGGGTGATGCTATCCTCACTGCTACCTACCTCATAAACCGTATGCCATCCAGGGTTTTAGGGTTTAAGTCTCCTTTCAATCTTCTTCATTCGGACAAGGACCTTTTTCATATTCCTCTTCGTATCTTTGGTTGCACCTGTTATGTACATGTTCCAAGTGTCCAAAGACATAAATTTGAACCAAAATCCCACAAGTGTATCTTCCTTGGTTATTCCCCCACACAGAAGGGTTACTGTTGTTTTGATCCAAAGACTGACACTCGATATGTCTCAATGAATGTCACATTTGATGAGTTTTCTTCCTTTTATGGTTCCTCTCAAGAAGGACATTGTCCATAGGGGGAGGGTTTATCACAAGTGTTTGTTCTTCCTCTCCCTGTCCTAGTTGAGTCTTTTGATGAGTCTATGTCTCCTTCAAATGAATCAAGGTAGGGCCAGTCATTCCATTCTCTCTGTCCCAGTGTTCTTCCCTCTTTACCTTCTCGTCCTATCCTCAATCCCAAGGTGTATCAAAGGCAAAGATCCAGAAATGAGTAGGTTGTTTCCCTTACAACACATGAGCATCATGTACTTCCAGTCACAGATGAGACAACAGGTACTGTTTCAACCCCTTTGGAGCGATCTTTCCCTGACCTTGATATTCCCATTACTGTTAGGAAAGGAAAACGGAAGTGCACTACACACTGCATTTCCAAACACCTTTCTTATAGTCTACTTTCCCCTTCATATTTTTCCTCTCTCTCTTCGGTTGCCTCTAACCCTATTCCCAAGTCTGTGTTAGAAGCTCTTAATATTTCAGAATGGAGGGATGCAATGAGATCTGAAATTGATGCCCAACACAAGAATGCCACTTGGGAAGTGGTTGATTTGCCTGAAGGGAAGGATCCAGTTGGTTGCAAGTGGGTCTTTACTATTAAATATCGGGCTGATGGGACCATTGAGAGGTATAAGGCCAAGCTAGTTGCAAAAGGCTATACACAGACGTATGAGATTGATTATCTGGAGACCTTTGCACCTGTTGCTAAGATGACATCCGTGAAGGTTCTTCTATCTCTAGCTGCTCACTTTGTTTGGCCCCTTTATCAATTGGATGTAAAGAATGCATTTCTGAATGGTGAATTACATGAGGAGGTTTATATGTCTCTTCCTCCAGGGGTGTATGGAAGAGATATGTAAGGAAATGTATGCAGACTGAATAAATCTCTTTATGGCCTCAAACAGTCCCCTAGAGCATGGTTTGAGAGGTTTAGAACAACACTTGTTAACTTTGGCTATGTTCAGACACAGTCTGATCATACTCTTTTTGTGAAGATGAGTGGAGCTCTGGCAGTATACCTCATTGTGTATGTAGATGATATTGTTGTGACTGGTAGTGATGTTTCAGGAATTCATGCTTTCAAATCTTTCGTCCACACAGAGTTTGAGATTAAAGACTTGGGGGAATTGAGATACTTCCTTGGCATAAAAGTTGCTAGATCAAGGATGGGATTCTTATCTCCCAAAGGAAGTATGTTCTTGACTTGCTCTTTGAAACTGGGAAGATGGGTGCTAGACCAGTTGCTACTCCTATTGATATGAGTCATAAACTTTCTGCTTCAGATGAAACATTGTTAGAAGACAAAGGGGTCTTCCAGAGACTTCTTGGGAAACTTCTGTACCTATGCATGACTCGGTCAGATATTGCATATGCAGTCAGTTGTATTAGCCAATTCATGCATGCTCCCCGAAACACTCATATGGCAGCAGCAGAGTGAATTCTGTGTTATTTGAAGGGCTCTCCAGGAAAGGGAGTTCTATTTGCCAAGCATGGTCATATGAAACTTGAAGCCTATACTGATGCTGACTAGGCTGAAAACATTGATGACAAAAGATCTACTTTTGGGTATTGCAGCTTAGTGGCTGGTAATGTTGTTTCTTGGAGAAGCAAGAAACAATCGGTTGTTGCTCGATCTTCAGCAGAAGCAGGATACAGGGCCATGGCACATGGAGTTTCTGAACTGTTATGGCTAAAATCATTGATGGAGGAACTTGTGGTTGAGCATGACAAGCCAATGATGTTGTACTGGATAATCAGGCCGCCATCAACATTGCCCACAACCCAGTGCAACATGATAGAACTAAGCATATTGAAGTTAGTAGACACTTTATTCGAGAAAGGGTCTCTTCGGGCGAAGTGTGTCTTTCTTTCATCACATCTGAAGGACAGTTAGTAGATTTTCTCACCAAGGGCATTCTCAAGGCAAAGCTTCAGCATGACACTGGCAAGCTTGGCATGATTGACATCTATGCTTAGCTTGAGGGGGAGTGTAGAGAAGATGGGCCGAATCGCCCATAGGCTGTTATTCTTTCTTACTGTTTATGTTCCTTTCTGTAACGAGCCTTATTCTGGGCCCATCCTCTTCTATGTTATGTTCTTGTAATTTCTTGCCCAACCAAGGCTCCCCCTTTGTAATTATTCAAAACTAACTTAATGAAATAGTGTTAGGGTGTTAGAGGGAGAGTGAAGTTCAAACCTCTCATACTCTAACCTTCTTTGCTGCCATCTCCCTCTTCATCTTCTACTCAATAGAAGCAATCTTCTTTGCAGTTTTTGATTCCTTTTGATTACATTTATCCTAAACAGTCCCACACTCTCAAGGACTGTTTTTCTTTTGTACTACAGTAAGCCTAAAACAACATTATAATTTCGTTGATTAGAAGGGAAGGCACATCACCTTATCTGTAGTACAATAAATTGGCATAGTGTTTTTGTTATGCTAAGCAGTACTACTTTGGTTTTTCTACTCATTACTCTGAGTAATATCTTGAATGGAGTAGTTTATGATGTTCTGATTACCTGTATTTATGGTTCTCGGGTGTAAGAAACCAAATTTGAATGGTAGTGAATCATAGTTTTTAATATTCAGTTAATTGAGTCCTGAGAGTGCTTGTTTTGTCATTCCCTGGCTTCATTGAGAATTTCCTTGTTTTCCTAAATCTTTCTCCAATCCTCAACGTTGTCACATTTTCCAATACTTGGAGAAATATTTACAATATATCTTCTAAATATCCTTATTTTGTTAGGGCAATATTTCCAATAATGTCGATCTTTGAACCTTTATGCCAATTGTGCCAGAAGGGATTATATTGAGCAACATTATTGCATCAATTGCAACTAAGCATTTGTTGAAGAACTAATGAGTATATTATGGAGCACATCAGCTCAAATCTAGGGACCAAGATCACTTGTTAGACACTATACAGGAAGGCACATATATGAGAGAAAGGATTTGATATAAGGCACATATATTTGAGAAATCTTGGTTCAAGATTTTTTTTTTTTTTTTTTTTTTGAGAAAAGGTTACTTTCATTTCCCTACCCACCTCAGATTTTACAAGAGCATCTGCATGCTATTCAGCTCTATAGGGATCCACCTGGAAAGACAATTTACCTGGGACAAGATTTCCCTAATCTCATTGCAGATACGAGAGAATCTCCACAGACCATCACTTAGGTCCTGCATCCAACTAATAACAATCCTTGAACATCCTTCCACCACCTCTGAACAGATGATGAGAGAAACCACGATCCTGAGACCCTCCAGCAAGGCCTGAACCTTAGCTTCATCTGCTTTAGTCTCTCCAAGAGGACCACTGAAAGCCCACACAAGCTCACAAGTGGACTTAAGAATTCTGCCTCCACTGCTTGCCTGACCCCTGTGGCATGATAGACTAACAAAGCTGCCATCAAATTGAAGAATGTTCTCCAATGGGTATCTTGGGGCTAGGTTAACACTGTTAGCAGCAGGCAAAGAAGAACTCAGAACCTGCCCCAAGTTCCTATCTAAATCTTCTAAAGAGATGCCTCTGAACTGCTTTGTAGCTAACATCCAAGAGTTGATTCAAAAAGTGGTTTTCCTTAATGAATCTTCCAAAAAGGAACTTTTGTCTTTAAAAACTCTTTTGTTACTCTCCTCCCAAATACACTATCACATGACATTGATGACTGCCAAACCAAAAATGATGCCTCTTTTATCCAACTAAAAGCTGAATAAAAGCTGCTGTTAAAGAGGGTGAATTGGGGGGAACCAAATAAAGACTGCTGTTAAAGAGGATGTCAAGGAAATGTTACAAAAGGCTGCGGACTACCTCACAATTAATTGATAAGAAAATGGTTTCTGGATTCTCCATCCTTCAAATACATCACACAAGCATGTGGAGATAAGTACAAATGCTCCTCCCTTTTCCAAAAAAATCCTGTCAAAGAAATGTTGATTCAAGATTTTGTTAGTTTTTTTTTTATTCTTCAAAAGGTTTTGGACCGGAGATCCAATAAATTGCCCCTTTAGAACTCCTAGATACAGTTTATGTAGAAAAATGAAGAATGTTGAATAGTATCTGTATATTATATGTAATTATGTATATGTTTATGTATATTTGTGGTTGTGCATAGATTTTCCATCTCTTACTTTTTTTTTTGATTGTTGACCTTGAATTGTATTAATGTGAAAAATTGGCAAAGCTTTTAATCATCCAAGGAGAGAGAAGACAGTACAATCAGCTCAAGGTTGCCAAGAAGACAGTACTTCGTCCCTGGTCCTGGTGTTCCCCACTAAGTTGGTTCCTGGTTACTCCATTTTTTGCAAGGGCATCAGCTAGAGTATTAGCTGATCAAGGTATTCATTTGAATGAGCAA
The DNA here is from genome assembly GCF_056320005.1 of Nelumbo lutea. Lineage (NCBI taxonomy): Eukaryota > Viridiplantae > Streptophyta > Magnoliopsida > Proteales > Nelumbonaceae > Nelumbo > Nelumbo lutea. The sequence continues at coordinate 134,918,630 of NC_142684.1, read as the reverse complement.
TTTAAATTGGATGCCTAAGAAATAGCTTCCCTAGTCATCTCTCTGAGTGCCCAACTACCCAAGGACCCTCATTCTTTTTCTCCATCCAGCTCAACACCACTCTACAATCCACTTATACAATTTGATTTGACTATCCCACTATCCCAGTGAACAAACTATATCCAGACCTTGAAGAAGTTCATGAATCTCAGCTTATAAGGAGTTTCCAACCCCAATAGGTCCCACAAAGCTCATGAGAATGTTTGTGATCTCTAACTGCAGCCCTATCCTTAAGGGCCCCAGGTTGCCAAGGTTATCACATTCAATTTTAGTCTCTTACATTTTCATTATTCAGAGGATTATTCCTTCCAAAGATGATTTACTGTAATAAAAAAAAAGAAAAGAAAAATATACATTGTAATGCATCGCTTTGGTCTAGGGGGTAGAACATGGCGATCCTGGAGAATTTGTTTTATTGCTGTAGTGGGCCTTCAATCTTAATTCCCAAAAGATATTGCAATAATTGATCATACCAAATTAAGTTTTATATGTGTATATGAACTGTGGTGTTGATCTACCACTCACTAATATGATGTGGATTCATGTATAAGATATGGCTCCTGTTCTTTTTGTACCTTTGGAACCAGTTGGTTGTTCATTTTAATATCCTATGTCTTGGTATCCAATGAATGGTGGCTAGTGGTTTTAAATGGAACAGATTGGCGAAATAGGACTCATGTAGCCGATTCCATATAGTTGGGATAAGGCATGGATGATGGTGTTGATGATGCTGTCATAGTTTTCAAGGCGCCAAGGCAAGGCTAGGTGACAGGAGGGCGCCTAGGTGATGGATTTTTTTTAAGTAAAAAACATGTATCCTAGGGTAGTTCCCTAGGTTCCATAATCATATTTCCTTAATAAATATCCATAATTTTCATAAGAGTATAAACTTCATGTTGAAGTATAGAAAATCAACATATTCCAACATATTCATGAGAAGAAACAGAAGAAAGAAAAGAAAATTCGAAAAATATAGGAGCTGAACCCCTATTTCTGTTATAGGAAAATAAGAAAAGAAAAGGTGGAAGAACATTTTATGTATTGATTGGACAACATTTTATGTTCATTCTTACTTATTGGTTCAGGTTTTCAAGTCTTTGAGTGTTCAATACAGCATTTAGCAATGTTTGTGTGAATAATTAGGTTTGAATGACCTATTTTTTTCTACTCCAGTAGAACATGTTTTTATATACAATTGGAGTCCTAAACGTTAGGACTTGCTTCCTATTTTAAAAGAGAAAATCTTGCCTAATCTATTCTGAATAAGGAAACAATTATATAGCTAATTACACATGATTTGTAGCCTAATTTATAGCTAATTTACAGCAAAGAATCCCAACACTCCCCCTCAAACTGGGTTGTAAATATTTATCATACCTAGCTTGCAACTAAGATCTTCAAAATGCACCCTTGGAAGTGCTTTAGTTAGGATATCGGCAGTCTGGAGATTAGAAGGAATGTAAACAAGCTTGATTACTTTCCCTTCTATCTTTTCTCTAATAAAATGCCGATCTATTTCCACATGCTTAGTTCGGTCATGATGAACTGGATTTTTAGCAATATTGATGGCAAATTGACTATCACACAGTAGCTGGATTGTTCCCTTAGAAGGTATCTTCAATTCGGCTAATACTCTTTTTACCCAAATTCCTTCACAAATACCATGAGCCATAGCTCGAAATTCCGCTTCTGCACTACTCCTAGCCACCACAGCTTGCTTTTTACTTCTCCATGTTGTCAAATTTCCCCAAACGTAGGTACAATATCCAGAAGTGGATCGTCTATCTGTGATTGAGCCTGCCCAATCTGCATTAGAATACAATTCCACTTCCCTACTTGAGTTTTTCTGAATAACAGTCCCTTTCCTAGAGTCATTTTCAAGTATCTCAAGATTCTGTACACCATTGTCATGTGTTCTTCAGTAGGGTTCATGAACTGACTAACAACACTTACTGAGAATGCTATATCAGGCCTAGTATGTGAGAGATAGATCAACTTTCCTACAAGCCTTTGATATCTTCCCTTATCTACAGGAGCACTTTCTTTATTTGAACCAGGTTTGGTAGTGTAGTCCATAGATGTCTCTGTAGGTTTACACCCAAGCATACCTATTTCTTTAAGAAGATCCAGTACGTACTTTCTTTGAGAAACTGCAATGCCCCGCTTAGACCTAGCCACTTCCATTCCCAAGAAGTATGTGAGTTTACCTAGGTCCTTGATCTCAAACTCTCTAGTCAGAAATTCTTTGACTCTTGGAAACTCCTCAACATAATCCCTTGTTAGAACAATATCATCAACATAGACAATCAATGCAGAAATCAGTCCTTCTGAAGAATGTTTGACAAACATTGTATGATCAGACTGTCCCTGTATATACCCATTACTCTTCATAACTCTGGTAAATCTCTCAAACCAAGCTTGGGTGATTGTTTGAGACCATAAAGTGACTTCTTTAGTCTACAAACTTTGTTGATGTTTGATGAGTTCTGTAGTCCCTGGGGAATGTCCATATAGACCTCCTCTTCTAGATTCCCGTTCAAGAACGCATTCTTGACATCTAGTTGATGGAGGGGCCAATCCAAATTTGCTGCAAGAGAGAGAAGTATCCGAATAGTGTTGAGTTTTGCAACCGAAGCAAAGGTCTCCTCATAATCTATGCCATAGGATTGAGTAAATCCCTTAGCTACCAATCGAGCCTTGTATCTCTCAATACTACCATCTGCCTTTGTTTTAACAATGAAGATCCAATTGCACCCAATCACATTCTTTCCACAAGGCAAATCAGTAATTTCCCAAGTACCATTCTTCACTAGAGCATTAACTTCTTCATTAACTGCCTTCTTCCATTCTGGGATAGCCATGGCTTCTTGGATTGAATTAGGAATGGAGATAGAATTGATTTTGCTGGTGAGTGCTTGGTAAGATGAAGATAGTCCCTCATAATTCACATAGTTGCCAATAGGGTACAATGGCCTACTTCAGCATTCTCTCACCCCTTTCCTGATTGCAATGGGTAGGTTCTCATCGGAATTATCATGATCACTTAAACTAGTACCTACAGAATTTTCCTCCACAGTTTGTAAGTCAGATGTAGGGATTTTTACCTCAGGTTCAGATGTTGGCGGTATCTGTGAATCTGCTAGTCTCTGATTCCTTCGGTTCTCCCTTTTTCTGTGATAGACAATTATCTCGGGAAATTCAGAATCAGTTGGTTTCGGTTCAGGTTCAATTTGGACACTTGGAGAAGGTGTTTCAGGTGTTTCCGGTGTCTCTGATGTGTAATCTATGCTATCCAAGAAAAACTGATATTCTTGTGGTTGACTTTGACTAGAACTCTTCCCCTGAATATCAGTTTTGGGGTAATAGGGTTTGGTTTCAAAAAATGTGAGATCCATTGTGTGATAAAACTTTTGGTTGTTAGGACAAAAACATTTGTAACCGTTTTGGTTGGGAGAGTACCCTATAAAGATACATTTGGTGGATCGAGAGTCAAGCTTGGTTCGATGTTGTTGATGGATATGCACAAACACAGTGCACCCAAATATTTTTAGCGGAAGAGAGGAAATCAGTCGGCTTTAAGGAAAGCGTTGTAAAAATACTTGATTTGGAGTGGAAAAATCTAGTACTTTGGATGGAAGTCGATTGATTAGGTATGCTGCTGTAAGTATAGTCTCACCGCAAAAACGTTTTGGAACATTGGATGAAAACAACAAAGATCTGGCAATGTCCAGAAGGTGTCTCTTCTTTCTCTCGGCTATCCCATTTTGGTGAGGGGTATCTACATAGGAACTTTGGTGTATGATTCCCTCAGTTGATAGATATGAGCCAAGATTAGAGTTAAAAAACTCTCTTCCATTGTCAGTTCTAAGTATTTGAATAGAAGTTTGAAATTGATTTTTAATCATTGTTTTGAAATTCTTAAATATTTGAGGAACTTCTGATTTATTTTTCATGAGAAAAATCCATGTGAGTCGTGTGTGATCATCTATGAAAGAGATGAACCACCGAGCTCCTGTGACATTTGGAACTTGAGATTAATCCCAAACATCATTGTGGATCGTAGAAAAAGGTTTCAATGCTTTGTATGGCTGAATTGGGTATGAAATGCTAGAGTGTTTTGCAAATTGATAAATTTCACACTGAAAAGAACTAGCACTTTTATTTCTGAATAAACTTGGGAAAAGTTTGGATAAGTACATAAAACTTGGGTGACCTAACTTGTAATGTCACACCATCACCAACCTCTCACTCTCACTTTTCAACTCACTAACAGACGCACAAGAATTATTGTGACAAGAAATAGGTTCACTCACTCCTAGATGAGATTGTCTTATAGAATCCGGTTGAACCTCAAGATGATAAAGCCCAGCATGACTCCTAGCACTCCAATCATCCTCCCTGAAGTCAAATCCTGAAATTCACAGACATAAGGAGAAAAATTAGCTATACAGTTAAGATCTTGGGTAATTTTATTTATGGAGAGTAGGTTGCAGTCTAGATTAGGAACAATATAGAACAAATTTGAGTGTTATGACCCTGGATACCACAACCGAACCACTTCCTTCAACTTTTGCCAAAGAACCATATGCAATTCTAACTGTGAGAGTTTCATTAGAAGGAGAATATGTGTGGAAAACTCGCCTATCTCCTATCATGTGATCGGAAGCACCAGAGTCTACAATCCAAGGTTTATAATGCTCTTGTTTTACTGTCAAAGCCTTAAGAAAGTAACCTTTTTGAGCTATGGAACCTGACCCAACAACTGGTGGATTTTGCTGTGATTGCAGCAGCCTTCTCAGTCCATCAAGTTCCTTTTTGCTAAAATTTGCAAGTTGCTCTGAACTGCCAGCCATGTTGCCTCGAGTGTCCTTCTTTGCTGCTGTCTTTGGCTTCCAATCAGCAGGTTTTCCAGGTTTCTTTGGTATGACCAGGGCGGCGACAATGTTCACACCATGGCCTTCCCCCTTTGTGTGGCTGCTGCTGGTTTCGGGCAGTCAAGGCTGATGACTCACCACCACCAGCTGATTTTTCCATCCCCAGCATCAAATGGCGTCTACTCTCTTCCCTTCGGACCTCAGAGAATGCTTCACGTAAGCTTGGCAATGGTTTTGTGCTAGATATCCTTCCTCTTACAGCATCAAGACTTGAATTTAGTCCCAAGCAAAATTTGTAGACCCGCTTATTCTCAATTATCTTCTTGTATTGTTTGAGATCAGCGGTAGTATCCTGGGAATATTTTTCAAAAGCATCCAGTTGCTGCCTGTTTTGATGGAGTTTGTTGTAATACTCGGTCACAGATAAATCACCTTGTCGGAGATCATGCAAGATGCCCTCAATTGTCACCAGTTCGGGAGTGTTGTCTTTGTGAGAATAAGTGTCTTTTGCAGCCTCCCAGATCTCTACGGCTGTTTCATATAGGAGAAAATTTTCTCCTATGTGTGGCTCCACGGAATTCACTAGCCAAGACATAACTTGGCTGTTATCTCTCTTCCAAATCCGATAACCAGCATCTTTTTCATCTGGTTTGGTGATATTTCCGGTGAGATAATCTTCTTTCTCCTTGCTGCGGACATGAAACATGAAGGATTGAGACCATTGGATGTAGTTTCGGCCATTCAATTTGTAGATGGTGATGGGTGGATGAGTAGTTTGTAAAGTCTCCGCCATTGTTGTTGAGCATAACAGTTTCGACGTTTGAGGAGGAGGATTCTGGAGTTTCAATTGAAGATTCATTGGTGTTTGTCATCAATGGTATTTGATGTTGCTGCCGGGAATGAGATAAAGGCTAGGATGGCTGATGAATACTGCCAGAATAAGCAGTGTAGAATGCTGCTGGAAAAACAGTAGATAGAGAACTGACCTAGGACGGCTGTGGGAAGAACAGGAGGCGTCTAGGGTTTATCTGATACCATGTGAATAATTAGGTTTGAATGACCTACTTTTTTTCTATTCCAGCATAACATGTTTTTATATACAATTGGAGTCCTAAACATTAGGACTTGTTTCCTATTTTAAAAGAGAAAATCTTGCCTAATCTATTCTAAATAAGGAAACAATTATATAGCTAATTACACCTGATTTGTAGCCTAATTTATAGCTAATTTACAGCAAAGAATCCCAACAGTTTGTGTTGATTAAACCCTAACAAATAAGAAAATAACAAAAAGAAATTAGTATATAAACACACAAAATGAACATTTTAGTTTAAAAGTGTCTATTTTATAATTATAACCTCAAAAAATTAAGAATATAAAAGTTTGTTATAACACGCAATAGAAAACTGCTTGGCGATTAGGCGAAGCAAGACTCCAAGGGCACCTTGTTGCCTAGGCGTTGCCTTGACAACTATGGATGCTGTTATCCATGACCAAATGAATATTTGTTAATATGTAATTTTGCTACAGTTAGTGGCTTTGGTATAGCCTACTTGTAATTAGTGTTCTATTTTATCTTCTAGACATTTATACTTTCCTGGTGAACAGAAAATAAGAATAATTAATCTCCTTATCGAATACTAGTTAGCACAATGAGTGTCTATCCTGTAACATCAGATGGTGGTATTAGGTACTTTGTATTCATTAAGATAATGATACACTGAATGAATGCCATTGTATCGGTGGCATGATGCACTATTTTATTTTTTATGGATGCTAAGTTATGTCTGTTTTTAAACTTGTGGTACTATTTGGTGAGTCTGTTTGGCCTTTGAAATAAAAAGACATTTGTTGGATCATGCATTGTTGTTTCATATATTCTATTATTTCTATTTATTGGTATTTTGGTTTTGATGTTCCATATAATCTGATGTGAGCTTTCAGAACTGAACAAAGGGGTCTTCCCAATACCATTGAATGGCTTGCCTTTAACTGTAAGTGGCATATTTTATTCTCTGAATCTTTTCATATTGCAGTTGTAGGCTGTCCTTATTATATACCGTGATAGTTGATACTTTCTCGTTAGTGTAAATGTTGATTTTTTTTACCTCTTCCAGGGAATTGACCAAATCCCTCCAGGATTGGGGAAGCAGATACTAAAGTCGGTTCCACAAACACCAGTCCAGCAAAAGTTTCAGATTTTGAGAGGAAAAAATAAAAAGGAGCATGTTGCTCAAGCACTGCCATATACACCACAAAAGTTGATGCCATCACTTCCAAGGAACATTACTTATTCAGATCAGGTGCTTCTCAAGGATGTATTAAAAAGGAATGACGGGCATGGTACTGGTAACTTTGACTTTCAACATATTGGTTCTCCAATTGCAGCAATGCCCAGAATGGAGAAAACTGCACCAACAGCTGAGGTAATCTTTTCGGTTTCAGATGTATTCCCTAAATTGTGAATGTTTAAGGTATTTGAGATCAATGGGCATGCATATGTTTATGTCTTTTCATTAAGGAATAAAAAGGATTTTTTTTTTAACTGTAATGTAAAGAATAGAAATAGCCAAGGTTACACTTTGTGTTCTTAATTGGTAGATGCTTAAAGTAGTACTTTTGTCACTTATCAAAAAATGATTATTGCTAGCTACAGTTTTCAAATTTCTATCATCACTTAATTAGCCCAATGGACAACTAATGGCAATGACTCAGATAATATCCCAATTAAAGCAAAATGCACAGCATGATCAGATATGTCAGCAATTCCAAGAGGTTGGTAGTTTGTCTATATGGCTGATTGACCTATATATTTTGGATGCCTGGAGCAGGTTCTAGCCAGCTTTGATACATGATTATATAACATCCTTGATATAAATTCAAGTTCTGAATTAATAACATTTATTTTTACTCAAAAAAAAGCATCCTGCTTAATATATACTTGTTTTCATCAGATTGGCAGCAAGAGGGAGGATAGACCAGGTCATGGGACCGGAGATGCTGCTGTGGAGGGAGACCATGCTGGTTCTTCTGCAAAATCTGTTATACCAACTTGTGTTCAAATGGAGTGCACAATATTGCCACAAAGTAACAGAGCATCTAGAATGCAAATAATGCATGATCTGGACAAAATTGGTCAGGCTGAAATCCTGCAGAAGGTGGTATCTTTTTGTTCTTTATGTGCTTGCCTATATTCTTTGCTCAATGTGGGTGTATAGATTCCATATCATTGATTCTCACTTAATGGTAAAAATCAATTTTAGGATGATATGGATGGTAAGAATGACAGCACCACACAACAAAGTTCTACAACTTGTGACAATAGTAATAACCCAAAAGGTAAGTTTTGAATGCTTTAAGAAGAGAAATGCATTTTTACCTCTCTTCTTCTAGAATGCATGTAATGATTCTAGTTAGCATATGGCCTACTTGAGTGCTTATTGTTTAAAATGGTTACCCAAAAAGGATGTACTTTCCACCACTTTTGAAACTAAATTGCATATTGCTGGAATTATGTAAGTGTGAATTGTAGAATAGTCTTCTTTGCTTTATTGCGATTCCTTGTTGGCCGGGCTCAGTTTTGCATCCATTTGTTTGTAACTATGATTTGCACTCCTACCTGATATAAAATTTGTACTTTTGTCTCTTTTGCACTCATTGGTAGAGCAAATTTTATATTCCAAAAGCTGATACAAAATTTGCATCACTTTCCTCCTACCTCAATTCCCTTTTATACAAAATTTGCATCACTGTACTTTTGGGCTTTCAGTGGGCCAATTGGGAGAGCTGACGCTACTGAGGCAGAGATCACAGCTGCTCTCACAGGTCTCTGTTATGTCAAAATGTTAGGCGTTTCCTCTCTTTAAATTTAAGATGATTCCTCTAATACAATAAAATGGCTAGGGAACTAAACTCTGTAGCTGACAGCTTAGCCAAATCTGGAGCCTATAGAGTCTTATATTTTCTGATACTTCTTTGCCTGTCTGTTTCTGCCTCTCAAGGCTTTTGTACTTTGTTAACTTTCCTCAGTTAAACTTTTAATAAAATCTCAGTTAACCTTTCCAAAATAAAAAATAATAAACACCTTTTCACCACTCCTATCTCCATTCTCTTTAATATAAGACAGGGACCGCTTCATTTTACTTCTGACAAACAAAATAAGACAGTCAAATCTGAAGCAAAAGTAAACCAGAATTTATACTCAGCTTATTTGCACTCCCATGCATTTACACCAGTCCAAGTGAAAATTGCACTGCACACAAACTAAGCCTAAAGGGAGATCTGAGCTCTTACTGGAGGGTCTACAAACAAATTCATTGTAATTGAAAATGGAAAATTGATTTGATGAATAAAAGTTTGGTTTAGTGAGTCCTGGTTGCAGTAATGTAATTTTCTATTTTTTTTCTTCCTCTCACATAATTCTTCTTCTAAATAATATATCTCTTTGCAGCAAGAGTTTTCTGTGTTCCTAATCTTTTTCTTATTCTTTGTTGGACAAGAGGTTCCTCAATTATCTAGATCACCTTTCATTGCCCTAAAAGGCCCACCACCAGATCTGAATTTGTAGAACCCCCTACCTGTCCTACATCTGTTGGGCATTCCTCTATCTCAAAATGAGGTTTGCTAATTCCTTAACAAATGCCATATGCTTCCCTAAGTAAGAAGCCAAGAACAGGACCAAAATTCAGTTTAAGAATGAGAAAGGGGATATCTAATGCTACTACTTCTGCAACAGCCATAGGGCACCAGACAATAGCCCTGTGGCTGCTAGGAAACCACAGGGTAGCTATATCAGATCCCTGCCACCTAGGAACACCAAATATGGTGAAGGAAAAATGGGTAGTTGGTGCTGAATTAACTTGAATGTGGCTAGCAACACCTTCACTTAGGGAATGGATCATTCCATCTTCTCTCTCTCTCTCTCTCTCTCTCTCTCTCTCTCTCACACACACACACACACACACTCTTTCTCCCCCTATTTTTCTTATATTTTCTACCTATTTATCTTTTGCCTCTCTTTTTGAATCTTCTTAGGAACTTAGTCCCAGAGAAAAATGTAGTTGGAATGAATGTCCTTTCCTAGATTCAAGCCCATTTTCTCATGCATGTCAGACTATGATATTACCATTGCACCAAGCAATGACCCTGGAAGAGTTGGGAACTAAAAGATGTAGAATATTCCACAAAAGTGGAGATGGATTTCTTCCAAGGTAAAAGGTGCACTATTACCACAGAATTTAGGGCGTCACCCTCGAAATGGAATCTTTTTTAATGGTGTGGCTCAAATGGAGATTGATTGGGATCAAAAGTAGTAGTTTCCTATATTAAAAGTAAATGTCAGGGGTAGTTTAGTCTTCTCATCTTGTGTTATTATTAATTATTATATTACTAATCTGTCCCGGTTTAAGTTACTGTCCCCACACATAGTTGGGGGCAGTAATGTCATTGTACACCTAAAAAGATAAGTATTGAATCTGCCGTCTCGGTGGTGATTATTTCATTCTCTCATTTTTTTCTCTTCTTTTACTCATTATCTCTTTCTCTTCTATCCCTAGAACCAACTGAACTCTATTAGATGGTACCAAAGCATAAAAGGGGTTCCCACAAGGCAGCAGACAGGTTAGTAAGGACTGATTTGTTTTCTTCCTCTCTTGTCGTGGTCACCATGGGTGATAAAGTCAATGGTGGTTGTGATGGTTTAAGCCCTCTAGTAGGTGGTTACCAAGAAGGATTTGTGCTGTGGTGGTGAGTTCCCAGTGGTTTGTTTGGTGGAAGCATTATAGATGTGTAGTGTGACAAGATAGAATATTGTTTGAAAGGCGTTTGATTAATTGTCATAGTGTGGTGAGAGCATAAGATATCACCTAAAAGGTGTTTAATTGATTGTATTAGTATGAGCATCAGGCTGTAATCTCACATTTGCTATTTGCTTCCTTGGCTCATGTTAGGAGATCATCATGGCAGCACCCGATAGTGGTGAGAATAAGTCCCCAATAATTTGGTTCAATCTAAAATCTTTGAGTTGCAGATGACAACCATTAAACTGAATGCAACAATGTCTTAAAAAGAGGAGGCATGACGTGAGGTGTAGTTCAGAATGTAAGAGGTGTAAGAGGCGTAAGCTTCCTGAACACAAGGAGGAAGAAGAGGAAGAAAAATCTCATTTTCCTTTATTTTTAATAAAACTCTTTTATATTAAGAAAAATGAAGATGCATAGTACTGCCTCATTTCTCAGGTCCCGTAGGTGTTGGAAATGCAGTTAGGGCAGAAGTCCTAGAAGTCTTTCAGGGGTTAAAGCCAGCAAAGATAAATAATTACACTAATATTGTAGTTGAAGGGAAGTAAAAGCAGTTGTGGACTGGATTAGAAATGAGGGGAAGTGCCCTTGGCAGTTTTGACACATTTTAAGAGAAATCAACAAGCTCAAAAGAGAGAGTTGTAGCAGTGCAGTGAGTATACAGGTATGCAAATGGGTTGGCAGGTAAGTTAGCAAACAAGGGGTTGATAGAGAAAATCGATTTGGGGGATTGGAATCTAGCCTGATGTACTGTAAGTTGGAATAGGGGATTTGGCTACGGGTATTGGTCATCTCAATCTCTGAGATTTCTTGTAATTTCTTTTCTATTCTCTAATAGAGGGTGGGTCTTGGTGCAACAGTTGGGTTTTCTCCATTGTGATCTGGGTGACTAGGTTTGCAATCTTGGCCACAGCCTCTCTGTATGCTCAGGGGTAAGGCTCTGTGCATCTGTCCCTCCACAGACCCTGCATTGGTGGGAGCCTCATGGCTCATGCACTGGGCTGCCCCATTTCTTCTTTTCTATTTTAATAGAACTAGCAGTGACCCCTGCGATGCATGGAATGTTGTTTAAAATATATATACTTTTTAAGGGAGATAAATGAATAGTGATTGACCAAAGTATTTTGTATATTTCTACATTTTTGAACCAGAACAATTCATGAAACAAATCTACGTTAAATTAAATTAATAAAAGCGAAGGGAAAAACCTGAACCCAATGAGCAAAACAAAAGAAAAACCTATTCATCAAAAAACAAAAAAAAAAAGAAAAACCTGACAACTCAAGGAAAGGAGTAATGATTTGTTTAGATTGGTTCAACCCATGTACTAGTGGGCAAATTTGGGGTTTTTGACATTAACTTGGGTTCAAGTTAAGGTTCATATTTAAGTTGACCCATCACCTAACCCAATCCATCTAATTTACACCATCTATATATATAATAGAAAGAGGAAAATAAATATTTAATGGGGATGGGAGATGTTACAAGTATTGACTATTAAGGTTAGGGGGGTAGGGGTGCTCACGGTTTGGTTAACCGAACCTTGGGCCTTCTTTTGTAAATGAACTGGTACTATTGGTTTTTGGAAAATTGGGAACTGGAATCGAACCGAAGCCTATCGGTTAACTGTCGGTTTTTTAATTTTTACAATATATATTATTAAAAAGTATATAAATATATAATAAAAAATTATAAATTTGTATAAAATATTATATTTTAAATAATAAATAACATATCATATATTATAAATAAATATATATATATATATTTATATATATAATACATTTTATTAATTTATAATATATAAAATATATAATATACATAAATATATATAAAATATATAGAAATATATGTATACCGGTTGATTCAGTTAACCACTGCTGGTTTTCTATATTGGTTAACTGAAACCAAACCGGTACCTTTGGGTTTTTTAAAACACCAAATCGAAACCGAACCGATCGGTTTGGTTAACTGATTTTTTGGTTTGGTTTTGGTTGATTTGGTTTTTCGGTTTTTTTGCTCACCCCTAGGGAGGGAGAGAGAGAGATTTAAGAATAGTTTTATTAGAGTAAAATATGGATTTGATGGGAGACAATAAAAACACATGAGGTTTCTAATGAATTAATTTAAAAATTAATATACACGTGTGAGAAAAGGAGAGGATGAAGAGGTATGTGTGAGCTATGTGGTGAGAGGACCCTCACCTCCCTTTTGTCTTTCTATTATATATATAGATAGATAGATAGATAGATATAGAATACTGACTATATAGCGTGTTGGACCCCCTTTTTCGGTAAAGGTTTTAATCCCATCTTATTAACAAGAAAGTAAATGTACTAATATGTTCTTGTTTTATTTTGGAAGTTTTGTGCATGATTTTTGTGTATTTATTCTACATATTCTTTTATTAATGCCTGGTAAAAAAATTCAATTGTTTACGTTGTTAGCAGCTTCTTGAATTGTGGAATCCAACGCGGAGAGTTGTAAAACAACGATAATTTCAGCACATGATGGATCCATCGCCGCATTGTCATATTTGCAACGTACTGAAATGGTTACCTCTTCCAGTCTTGGCCAGTGTGTGGAATCACGGAAATGAGGCTAGGCCTCGCTTCCCTCTACAATTACGGGTGATAGTTCTGTCATATAGTTGAGATTCAGTTTTTTCCCATCCATCAATCTTAGCCAGACATCTCTCAATAGTCAGAGCCAGAGGAATTAAACAACAGGTGTGTGTGCAATAACGGAAGATGTGTCTGTAAGTTCCATTCTAGCAGTTGGGAACCAATAAACAAATGGTGTCAAATGTATATGGGAGAAAAAGAAGTAATTTCCAATTCAAACATATGTACATATGTGAAAGACATCCGTTCATGTTCATATGATCATTTTTCTCTTCCGTTTCACTATGTTGACTGTATATTTGAGCATAGAAAAAAATTGATACAAGAGAAGTGTTGGAATAAGAGGAGCTCTTCAATTGATGATTGGCTTGGTTTTATTTTGATATTATTAGTCCAACAGCTATAAGATTAAATGATTAATACATGCTTTACCAATTTGTGCGAAAAAAAGTAAACAGTAGTGAAAATGTGGTCGGCTCTCTGTCTCCAATTTGTCCAACTGTTTGATTTATTTCTGGGAATCCAGTGACATCTCATCCAAATCTGTGGACTGTGGAGTCTCGCCACAGTTATAGCTTTAAACTGTTGCCTCTATATTAATTGGATTTGATGTAATGGACCCGCCACGAAAGTTGTATAGTGGTAACATGATAGCATCTTGATTTTAGGGCCTGTTTGGTTTATAGTTGGAAATTGGAATCGCATAATCCCTCAGAATTAGAATCAGAATGGCTGTTCTAATAGTCTGGTTCAAACTGGAATTGGAATGAGAAATAGAAATGTATCGTAAGTGATTGGGGGAATGGCATTCCACCAGAAATGGGAATGACATTCCAATTTTGTCCAACCAAATAATTGAAATTGGAATGACTGATTACAGACCCCTATTCCTGCAAACCAAACTGGCCTAGTGGCTCCAAATCTATAGTAGTAACCAAAAAGATGGATTGTAAGTGATTCCTTTGAGAGAAGTGGAGGTGTTAAAGAGTAATAGATAGCAAGCAAGATATTAGCGTCTCTGAACAGAGGTTGCTGACTCTCAAACATCATGACTCATCCTATAATGGTGAGGCAAAGAAAAACAGGCCTGTTGTAGACATAAAAGATGGGTGTCAGCCTCAGATCACTCTTCTGCAACGGCGGTCGATGGTTCAGTGACTGTTGCATATAACTGCAGCTGTTGCAAAGCAGCAGATAAGTTCTTATTTCTTAAATGGATAATCAGTGGCTGGCTGGCTGGTTGTGGGAGTTTCTTCTATTTGTCCTCTCACGTTTCATCCTGTAACCTCCTAAACATCTCCTGCAGCGGGAGATGATTCCTCCAAAAAGGGCTGAATTACACTCGACACCTGCAAATCTAAAGCCAATTCCATCCCTTCCTAAAGAGTCATAGATTAGTATCTAGGAAATTTGATGGATGGAGCTACGATATCTCACCATGGTGATTTCGAATAATCAATCCCCCATGCCAACATCAAAGTTGATAAAATCATAATTGATTCAGATGAAAAATTAAAAGGTTTATTTACAATTCATAAATCACAATTGATAATGATAAAATCTCAAGTTTGAGAGCGGTCACTTTCTCTAAAAAAACACTCCACATCCAATTTACTCTCCTAAAACCCCAAATAACTGGGAATGTACGACCAACATTACTCATTAGATAATTGTCTTTTTTTAAATCTTATCACATTTTACCATTTTTTAGCAATCAAGAATGCTTGAATTTCAAGTCTCAAAACGGAACTACCCATTCTTAAAAATTTCCATACACTACATCTAAAAGAGACATAAACTGAGTCATTTACTAAGCCTGTGTTTGATTGCGGTGCAAATTTATTTGTAATAGTACAAATGCATTGGAGTGTAAATGTAAAAAATGTAATTTCTTGTTTAATTTTGTTTTGGATTTTACTTTATTGATATGGTTTCATGCCAGTATTTAAATATATGGGGCCCACATCTTTTATCATGAACGTCATTGGTTCCACAACAAAAGCGTTCAATTAATCTGAATTCTGTTTCTATATCCAGCATTTAGATCACTACTTAGGGTTGTTCATAAGAAAACCCAACCCGACCAACCCGAACCAACCCAATTCGAGTAGGCTGGGTTTTCTTTAGCACCAGTTGGTTTCGGGTTATAAAAAAGCATAAATCGATGATTCGGTCCGTTTTCGGTTTTTCATGTGTGAAAATCAACCCGACCCGACCCGACTTAGTTGTTAGTTCCTAATTACTAGTTACAACTTACTTAGTTCCTAATTAACTAAGTTGTCTCCATTCTAATTACAACATAGCTTAATTTCTAGTCTTCTAATTAGGAATGACATTAATGGCAAGTATTGTAAGACAAGGAATCCTTAGTCCTACTCCCTACACCTTTCATCTTTTAGATGATAGCTTATTGCATTTTTAGGAAAAGTTTAAAGAAAAGAATCAAAGGATCCTAGTTTCTAAGGTCTTTTACACCAAATTTAGAAGGCTTCTTGAAATATACAAATTTCAATCTTCTTTCTCTAGTACAATTTGATTTTCGATTTTCTTGATAACTTCTAACTTAGTTCGCCCCCTTTAGCCCCTCAAACTCTGCTCCCTCTACAATTGGATCCATGGATGGGTTACAAAACATTAAGGAAATGCCAATTTCTTTTGGAATGCAGAGCTAGAAATGAACACTTGAACATCAACTGAATTACCACCTAGTAGAGACGAAACCGATCCAAACCGATCAGATTGGTTTTGCTTAACACAGTGTCTGTTTCAGTTTCAATTTCAGTTAACCCGACTAGATCAAATCAATTGAAAAATTATTAATAAACCGACCTAACCCAACCCATAAAGAGCCCTGTCACTACTAACAAGTGACAAATGACATATGAAACGTTCCCAAGATATACCCTTCATTCCTCATGGTACTTTGTCACCGACCTTCACTTGGGTGCCGCCGTATTCTGGCAAGAGAACAGGGATGAGGTTCCCCTCCTTGTCTCGTGTTCAGCTTTGTTTGGGTCTTTGTTAGGGAGAAGAATACCGGAGTTGGTCTTGAAGAAGGGTGGAACGATCTTCTTCACCAAGATCCGGTTCAAGCTTGGTAGCAAACGCTTCACCATTTCTCTCCATCTCTGTAGCCAACGATCCTATTACCAATTCAGTTAAATAACAGAACCAGGTGAAGGATGAAAAAAAATAAATACTAGACTCTTTTCCTTTGTGTTTCCAAATATATATTTTTTTTATAGGGCATAGTTTCATCACTGATTTGAGAATTATTTTCTGAACAAAAGACCTTTGATATTTCTGATAGTTTTCTTTTTTTTTTTTTCCAAAGTTTGTTTTGGTTGTATCTATTTGCTATTAATGCCATTCTGCATTTTTCAACAATTTTCACAAACAAAACGAGGGATTAGGAAGGCTAATGAAATTTCTTTAAGGGTATCCTTGTAATTTACCAAAACATGGATTCCTCTACAGACGGATAGACTGGACTTACTGGACCGGAGTGGCAAAGTTGTAATTTTGATAATGTAGGCAAGGGGATTTGGTAATTTTGGTTTTACCCTAATGGCCTCCTTTGCTTCTTATGAGTGACTTCCGGTTCTTCTCCCAAATATGAGGGAGTGGACCGGCGACCTTCACAGGTTTCTCTCTCTCTCCCCACTGATGCAGCTTATGGCTATTGGCTTTTTGATTATACGTGCTCTTTCTGTGCTTTTATCTTCTGCAAGTGTTTCCTGTAGATCCGAGCTTTGGATAAGTAATACTTTGCTATTTTATGCTTTGGTTTGCAGATTTGGTGGTTAGTCTCTAGTTATCTTCTGTCTTAATAGACCAACGGTATAATGTTGATTATCGTTACTTATTAATTTTAGTTCTGAATTCAATTGGAGTTGCCTCAGTTACTCAAACACGTCCCTTTTGTCCAAAGACATTTGATGCTTTTAGTGGAAGATATACAAATGCAGATAAAAAAGGGAAGCAACTAAAAGCAGCACGGGTTGTGTACCTGTGGTGTTAGGAAAATAATTTCATTTTGATATTTCTCTCAATTGGTATATTTGATCTATCTATTAGTAGTGTTGAGTGTATGTAGTTGGTTTATTGTGTCAACCAGGGAAAAAGACATTGTTTGGCTTACAATGTTGACTATGTCTATTCTTTTGTTTACATTGTATCTCCATTTGTTTCTCCATAAAATGAGTAATATTTTTTCTGGCTGAAATATTTCAGCTATTATTTCCATCTCTTTTACAGTTAAAAGTGCCTCTTCTAATTCCAAAGAAAGGAGAGTCTTGGAGGTTAAGGACTTTAGACCAATAAGTCTGATAGGTTGTACTTACAAAATTCTGGCTAAGGTGTTGGCAAGAAGGCTAAAAGAAGTTCTAGGAGACTTGATTTCCCCAAACCAATTTGCATTTGTGAAGGGAAGACAAATAGTGGACAGCATTCTGCATTCTAATCGCAAATGGATGTGTGGAAGACAAGAAAGTTTCTGGGAAATAGGAGGTCCTAGTCAAACTAGATCTTGAAAAAGCTTATGACAAAGTGGACTGGGACTGCATTTTAGATTGCTTGAGGATGAGAATCTTTGTTGATAAATGGATCCACTGGATTAAAGGCTGCATTGGTTCCTCATGATTTTTAGTTCTACTAAATGGAGAATCTAAGGGCTACTTCAAGGCTAGCCAGGGTCTTAGACTAGGCTGACCGCTTTCCCCTTTTCTCTTCACCTTGGTGATGGACCTTTTCAATCATCTCTTTCAAAAGGCCAATCTTCTAAATTTGGTGAAAGGCTTTGAAGCGGGGAAAGACAGGATCCACATCTCCCACTTACAATTTGCTGATGACATCATCTTGTTCTTGGGTCCTTTTTAGTTTACATCTCAAACACAAAAGGGGTAATTGAGTGCTTTGAGCTAATTACTAACTTGAGGGTTAACTTTTGCAAAAGTGGTATAGTAGCCCTAAATTCAGTAACTTTAAAGCCTTGTTGGGTTAGAAAGTTGAGAACCTTCCTGTTTCTTATCTAGGAATGCCAAAACCTTAAACTTTTGGGGGCCGGTGGTGGAGAAATGTGAGAAGTTAGCATCTTGGAAGAAGTGCTACCTATCAAAAGGGGGGTAGGCTCTCTAAAAGGCCTCCTTAACAAATCTGCCAGTCTACTTCCTTTTAGTCTTCTAAATTCCGACCAAAGTTAGAAATTAGATTGAGAAACTTCGAAGGAACTTTCTTTGGGAAGGAGGTGGGGAGAAAAAAGTCATTTAATAAGTTGGGAACAAATTTGCAAGAGTGAAGGAGGGTTGGGAATTGGGCATTGAGAAAAATACCTCTCTCTTGGGTAAATGGCGTTGGAGATTCCCTAAAGAATCCAATGCTCTTTGGACTGTTGCCATTTCAAGGCAAGTATGGGTCAAATGGGTGGGACAACAACCTCCGTTTGAACAGGAAAAGGTCAACTAATTCCCGGAAAACAAAATTGGCAATGGTTCTCAAAATAAAATTCTGAAAGACCTTTGGTGGGGAGAATCTACCCTTGCTGCCTCTTTCCCTAGACTCTTCAACCTCTCCCTAGACCAAGAAGCAACTGTTTTTTCCTGCCTTCCGGATCTCACTACTGAAAACACCTTGAACCTACACCTCAGAAGACCCCTAAGGGACCCAGAGATATCTGACTTAGTTGCTTTATTTCAAACCCTAAAAGAAGTCTACATCTCCCCCTCTTCCCTTAACACCCGAATCTGGACTCTCCACCCAATTGGTGAATTTTCTTCCAAGTCTCTGTTCAAGGCTCTAATTGCAAGTGAGCAAAATTCCTCCTCCCCTTCAAGATCTGGTGCAGTTATATCTCTTCAAGAGTCTGTTTCCTTGTCTAGGAAGCTTATCTTCAGAGAATAAATACATGTGACTTCCTACAGAAAAAGAATCCAGGAAGACTCTTTATCTCTCCTCGTGTTATCTTATTATGTCTAAGTGAAGGTGAATGAGCTGATCACATTCTTCTTCATTGCAAGTTCACTCAAAAATATGGTTTTATTTCTTGAGAATGGCTGGATTTAATTGGGTTATTTCTAAGCATATTATAGATTTCTTGCATCAGTGGCAAGGTTTAGGCCTAAGCAAAAGAGGTAAAGTCTATTGGAAAACTGTGCTTCATGCAGTAATGTGGGGCATTTGGGAGGAAAGAAACAAACATCTGTTTGATAATAAATTCAGGCCCCTCAAAGAGTTAATTTCAGATATCACTTACCTTTGTAACCTCTGGGTTGTTAATTCAGATCTGTTTAAAGGTCTCTCAGCCAATGACCTTAACAATGCTCACACATATCTTTTTCTCCCACACCCTCAACAAGCGATCCAGAGACAGCCTGCTGTTCTCGCTGAAGGAGTGATGACTTTAAACCTTGATGGAAGCGCGCCAGGCAATCCTGGCCCAGCTGGCATAGAAGGCACTTTAAGGGATGAGAGAGGTTAACATCTGCTGGACCTTCAGTGATCCAATTAGATTGGCTGACTCTACCAAGGCTGAACTGATGGCTGCTTGCACAGGAATCAGAATAGTAAAAAACTTGGAAATTCAAAACTTAATCATTGCAGATGATTAAGAAAATACTATAAAATGGTTAAGGGACAAAGAGGGGGGACCTTGGAGATTGATCCACTACCTGGTAGAGGCTAGGGACTCTCTGGACTGCTTAAACGCAAGACTAGCTTGGATTCCTAGGGAACTAAATCACATAGCAGATGGTCTAGCCAAATATGGTGTGCTTTTGGAGTTTTTGTATAGTGACAGACTTCCTCCTATATAGACCTTTGGGGCTCTCCCTTTGCTTTGTACATCCTTTCATGTATGTTTCATTTTCTAATGAAATATGGTTTACTTTATCTCTCAAAAACAGTGCCTCTTCTATTTTGTTTTGATGTAAATGGTAAAGAAAACAATGGATATTCTTTCTTCCCTCTTTACAACCAAATCCTATGTTTTCTATCCCTTTTAATTGATTTTGATGTAAATGCTAAGGAAAATAAAGCTTTTAATTGCCATCTTTTTATTCTTTTGAAGTTGAGAGTATGGTGTGTTATGATGATGCATGGGGATTCTTCACCTATCTGTTTCATTGATCATTTATCTTGGAGTTGAGTTTGATGAGTTGCACTTTGGTAAATCAATATTTAGCACTGCCATGTCAAAAGAAACAATTTTAGGCATTTCTACACATGTCAGGGTCCAACTGGATCTTCTTCTTTAAACTTTAGTTTGTATGTGTGGAAGGAGAAGGTGGGGAGGGCGGGGCATCCTTCATAAGGTGTTGTAATTGAACAAATATTGGAATTTGTATAATGTTTAGCACTGCTATTTCAAGGCAACAGATTCGAGGCATTTTTTCATAGCTTAGGGCTCAACTAAATCTCTTCTCTGAATTTTAATGTGTTTTGTGTGTGTATATGTCTATGCGTGTGTGGGGCATGGCACCATTAATGAGGTATCCTTGTTAATTCTCTCTTTTTTTATTCAATGTTCTCCTAGAATAATTATTGGAATTTGCATTGGTAACTGTTTCTTCTACGAGATAGTTGCAGCAGGGATTTTAGGAAAATGCTTGATCGGCTAAACTGGGCCTCTCAAGCATTAATCAACACAGAGCTGATTGAATTTGTATCTGGAGCATAGAATTCTAGAAGGCTGATTTCTGGGAGTACTATGACTTTTGTGTTTTGAACATAGTTGTTAAGGCAACGTGGCACCCTTTGAGGCTCGCCTTGCCTAATTGCCAAGCAGTTTTCTACTATGTATTATAAAATACTTTTTTATTCTTTATTTTTTGACATTATAATTATAAAATAGGCAGTATTAAACTAATATTCATTTTGTGTGTTTATATACTAATTTCTTTTTATTATTTTCTTATTTGTTTAGGGTTTAATCAATACAAACATTGCTAAATGCTGTATTGAACCCTCAAAAACTTTAAAACCTGAACCAATAAGTAAGGAAGAACTTTAAGTTTTGTCTAATCAACACATTTTCTACTACTATTTTTTTTCGTCTTTTACTATAACAAAAATAAGGGTTCAGCCCCTATATTTTTTGAATGTTGTTCTCCTTCTTTTTCTTCTTCTCATTAATATGTTGATTTTCTATACTTTAACACGAACTCTATACTTTTCTTATGAAAATTATGAACAATTATTATGTATGGTTATGGTACCTAGGGAGGATCTATGTTTTCTACATAAAAAAAATCCATCACCTAGGTGACTAGGCGCCTCGTCGCCTAGCCTCGCCTTGGCGCCTTGAAAACTATAGTTTTGAACTATTGTGGATCTTTTATCCTTCCATTTCTTATTTACCAAAACAAGTGTATTTTATGGTGCAACAAAGAAAGATCATAAAGGTTCACAGAAAATTGTTAATTGTTTTGCTTCAGTGGATAAATGGATCTTCTGTGGATCATCTGGTGATAGTTGTCTGAAAATATGAACTTTAACATTGTTAACAATGATGGCTCTTTCATTGTCTTTTTCCTTTTATTTTGCCAATCATGTTCTTCTTGATCTTTCCTCAGCAAACATTTTTGTGCTGGGGATCTCTGGCACGTTCCTGCTTCTTTTATCTTGGAGTTGCAAAATATGTTTTATGTCCTATTTTTTATTTGAGTTTTATTGATAAAAACAATGTAGTTTACAAAGTGTGTGCTTAGCGAGCCAACTTCTTCCCTTATTTTATGTTTATTATTTATACTATTTGCTTGGTACTATGCATCTTAGATGAGCTACCTATTGAGCCTAGGAATTTTAATACATGCGAATCATAATTCAACTTTAATAAATTGTTAGAACTATTTTAAACATATAACATCAATGAAGGCTTCTCATCCAATCTTTAGTGTTCATTTGGTTGTATTTTCTCAGGTCACCACATTTTGTTACAAAAATGGCGGATGGATCACAACATTCATCTATATTCTATAAAATACATGGGAAGTCCTACCTCTTCTCTAGGCTCTCCCCCAACTTGCAGGCCAGAAATTCTACCATCTACTATATATCTGGTGCATACATGAATGGAGGCCTTCAGAGCCATCTGCTGTCATCATACCAAGGCAACATGTCTATTATGCGTTTATCACCTGTCTATGCTCAAGCTCCGTCAGAGAAGGGAGTTGGTGCATTTATGGTTGATTTTCTCATGGGAGGAGTTTCTGCTGCTGTCTCCAAGACAGCAGCTGCTCCAATTGAGCGCGTAAAGCTCTTGATACAAAACCAGGATGAGATGATCAAGGCTGGTCGGCTGTCTGAACCCTACAAGGGAATTGGTGACTGTTTTGGCAGAACAATCAAGGATGAAGGCTTCATTTCCTTGTGGAGAGGCAATACTGCTAATGTCATCAGATACTTTCCCACCCAGGTTAGTTCTCCAATATGATGCTTGACAGACCAATTGATAGTTGTTTTTGAGGGTGTACCTGGTGTTAAATCCATGGTTTGCAATTTCTTATTAATGATTCAAACCTGTGTATATGTGCCAGGCTCTGAACTTTGCTTTTAAGGATTACTTCAAGAGGTTGTTCAACTTTAAGAAAGACAAGGATGGCTACTGGAAGTGGTTTGCTGGAAACTTGGCATCTGGAGGTGCAGCTGGTGCTTCATCGCTTCTTTTTGTCTATTCCCTTGATTATGCCCGGACACGACTTGCCAATGATGCCAAGGCTGCCAAGAAGGGTGGTGAAAGGCAATTCAATGGATTAATTGATGTATACAGGAAAACCATTAAATCTGATGGGCTTGTTGGCTTATACCGCGGATTTAACATCTCATGTGTTGGGATTATTGTATATCGTGGACTCTACTTTGGAATGTATGATTCTCTTAAGCCAGTGGTGCTAACTGATCAATTGCAGGTCAGTTAAATCATAAAATAGAAAGTTTATAACAGAATGCTAGGAAGTATTACAAAATTCTCTGTATATTATGTTTGTGACAATTCAGTCATGTCATTTTTTTATGAGTGCAGGATAGTTTCTTGGCAAGTTTCCTACTGGGATGGGGTATCACCATAGGTGCTGGGTTGGCTTCTTATCCAATTGATACTGTCCGAAGAAGGATGATGATGACCTCAGGAGAAGCAGTCAAGTACAAGAGCTCATTCGATGCATTTTCTCAGATCCTTAAGAATGAAGGTGCCAAATCCCTCTTCAAGGGAGCAGGTGCAAACATCCTGCGAGCCGTTGCTGGTGCTGGTGTGTTGGCCGGTTATGACAAGCTGCAAGTGCTTGTATTCGGGAAGAAGTATGGATCCGGTGGTGGTGGATAACTTGGTCACTGGGTGTGGAGGTAGATGTAGTCACAGTGGCTTGATGATGACGATGAAGAACAATAGTAGTTGTTTTCCCTTTTTTGGAGTTTTGAATAATTTGAGCAGCTTTTGTTTTTCAAGACTGAAGCTATTTTGGTATTTTGCATTTATAGTGGATGACTATTGACTAATGACTTACCAGTTGGACTAGGTAATTAGATGCTTGAATATACAGAAAGATATTAGCTTTCATCTGAGCCGTATGATAGTTCTCAGTTGTCTTTTTCTTCTTTGCATCGAAACTCGGGTGAAGTGTTCCACACCTTATATGTGGAATTCGATAAAATACGGTCTTACAATTTACAGAATTCTGCATTTTAGTGGAATTAAAAAAAATCGAACTGAAAAATCTGGGTAGCCAAATTGATCGGTTTTTGTTAGTCTATGAATTGGTGGATGGTGGTTAACTGAACTGACCGGTATATGTATAATAAATTAGTCAGCTACCCTTTCTGGCTACCCTATTCATTTACTCAATATTTCCAACCCCAAGTCGCCAATATTCCCACTCTTTTACATTCATTCAAATTCTCCATGGCGGATTCAGAAGATCCTTGCTGATTGCAGAGCTCTTATTTCTTCATTCTCCCAGTGCTCAGTTTTTTTTGCTCCTAGATCTACACATAAGGCTGTCAATTTACTGGCTGGTTATGCTTTATCTATTTCATTGAAGCATACCTGGTCTAAGAACTCCATCCATCCTTTCTTGAGGGTTGTATTATTCATGATTGTATCTGAGCACTAATTAAAATCTTTGCCTTATCAGGCTTCGAGAAAAAAAATCGCCAAATTCCCCTACCCAATTCGGCAACTCCCATTTCAAATTGTTATTATTCATTTTTTCCATGCCTTCACCCTTCTTCCAATGCTCACCAACCAAATCCATTCAAGAAAAATCAACTCCTTAGAATGAAATCAAAATGGCAAAAACACCATCCTACTCTCGCTCCATCTCCATTTCTCTTCAGTTTCCTTTAGTTCTGACATCTTGGCTCTTGCTCTCTAGTGCCAGTATGCCACCACAAATCTACAATGTGTCACTGCCTCGCCGAATGCCAGTGACTATTTACCAAAGTCCACACTCCTCTCAGGCAATTTAGGCGCTGTTTGAATAGACTTTATGAAAAACATGACATAATATTTTTATTATGTACTTTATACCTTTTTCTTTCACACTTAAAATTATGAAAAACCCCAAAAGCACGAGGTCAGTTTTTTATACTTCGTGCTTTTGACAAAATTATGCTTTTTTTTTTTGCAAATGGGTGGTCATGTGTGACCACCCTTCGATAAAGCTATCGACCCAACCACGCTCATCGCAACTAGAGTTGGACTACTGTCTCCGATCTCAAATCTCGAATTCATAAAAAACCGTCACTAGAAGTACAAATGGACATGCTTTTGCCAAACAAAAAATGACACTTTTGTTTTGGAAAGTATATTTTTCAATATCTTTTACCCAAATACTAAAGTAAAAGTATTTATGTATTTTATACTTTGATATTTTTAAAAGTACAAAATAGAAGTCTATCCAAACAGTGCCTTAGTTTTCTCTCAATAAGGTATAGAACACCATCCTCCTCTTTTTTTATTTTTCTCTAATTTTGTTTAACTTTTTTCCTTTTATTTTTGAAAATCTATTGTTTATTGTAATTGTATTTGTATTTTCCCTTTCTCTTTTATTTTTTTTTTATTTTTCTTTATGATGAGGGGCATTTTGGTCATCCCACGCAACTACCGACATGTGGACGTTGTTGGCAATACAACATCCAACTCAGCAAGGCAGTTCAACAGACCAATACGTGGCAACCGACATCAGGCATGCAACCGAGTTGGGGCGAGCTCGGCACGCCGACAACACCAACTCGGCCAAAACCGTTTTGCATATCACGCCCTCACGAACACCATTACCTCAACCTTGGGAACAATTCGCCGAACCGCCCACCACAAGACCTGTAGGCGACCTATAACCACCACACGAATCTATCAACTGACAGTCCAACACACCCCAAACGGCGGAAACAATTCCATAGGAGACTTAAAGACGTTGCCTGATGGCACCTAAACCTCAGATAGATATAAAAAGATCCTAGGATCACTCTGAAAGGTATGCGCACAAAAGCTCTTGAACTCTCTCACATATCCTCACTAAAATCTTCTTACTGATTTAAGCACGAAGTGTCTTCCTAGGTAAAACCTACCCAAGCACTCTAACTCTTCCCCTTTTGCAATCATTCTCAACTCGGACTTATAGTTACCAGCTCGACAGTATAGCTCGGCATTGCCAGATCAAAACTTGGTTCAGGCCTAGTCACAAACACAAGGGAGTGAGCAGATAGCACATCATCACTTTATATGAAGATAAGAGTAATACTTTGGTGTTTTAATTTATAAATAAATCTCTTAAACAATTTTCTAATAATATAATTAGTTAATTGCATTAATCTATAACTTAATGCCAAATGGCCCATCAAAAAGGATTTAGATTCCATGATTATAAGCTTTTGGTTGCAATAGATTTTTTTGTTTAAATGAAAATTACATTGTAATTAAAAACCAAAAACCGATAAGCGGTTAACTGGTTAAACGATTAATTAGCTACTTCTTCCATTCATTTCAGTTTGAGTTTTTAGAAAACCGACCAGTTCAGTTTAGTTTCAAAATATTGGTCATAGTTTAGTTAACCAAACCATGAGCACCCCTAGAAGGAAGAAGATTGTGCAAATTTTGCATCAGTTTTTAAGATGCAAAATTTGAACTGTGTAAATGAGAAAAGTATAAATTTTGCATTAGGTAGGACTGCAAATCATAATTACAAATGAAAAACACGCATAAATGGATTGGATGCAAAATGTGTATCTCGTTTACATTTAAATTGCAAACAAATAGAGTAGAGTCTAAATGATGGGGGAGAGACTAGAAATCTTACAATTTAAGAATAGAAAACTCTTATAAATCTCACATACACATTAATAACTACAAATATAAAGCTGAAATAACTATGAATAAAATACAAATACATAAGAGATACAAACTCAAATAGTTCATATGAAGAAATGCATTAAAATCAACATTCCCTTGCATGTATATATTTAGACCTGTTCATGGGCTGGGCTCGGGCTTGGCTTTTGCCAAATTTTGAATGAACTCGGCCCAAAGCCCAAGCTTGACATAGTATAAAGTTAGGCTCAAAGCCTAGCCTGTGAATAGGTCTATATATATATATATATATATATATATATATATATATTATACAATAACTTTATTAATAATAAATCAATCAAGAGTCCAAGACACAAATCCTATGCAATCATTGTATTCTAAATTATAAATTAACTATTCTATATTTATTATTTTTACTTTGTATATTATCAAAATGACTAATCTTAACTTAAGAAATGACTATATAACTTCTTAAAATTTATAATGTAAATTAAGTTAACTTTGTAAATAAAAGAGCAATTACTTAAAAATAAAGACTTTTAAATTTCCTAATTTAAACAAAAGAGTAACTATAAAAACTTTTTTTTGGGTTATGGTTGAGTTGGCCCCGAGTGCCATGTGTCACCTCCGCAGTCATCTTATCTCTTCGGCCACGACGGCACCACGTAGGATGGATAATCGTGACCAAGAAAGAGGAGCCCCGTATGGATAAGGAGGAAAGCCCACCGGGGATCAGGACTCATCCTAAATACCTCAACGAACAACCTCATCTCGACAACCCCAGAAGCCTCTTCCGAGTAGGACACGGATCCTCGACTATAAATAGGTAACCCCTGCTTGAGGTAAGGGACTTTTGACTCTTCAACCTTCATACCGTTACTCTGCCTCTACTTAGACTAGCATGTTTCTCTCAACTGCTCAGCACGATCACCCATCTTCCATTATTGACTTGAGCGTCAAAGTGCCTACCCCAGGAACAACTCCTCGAGCCTCTGATCACTTTCTTGTTTCAGATCTTATTTCGTGGCTTCGTTCTTCCACCTCGGCTTCACCAGTTGGAAGGATTATCTGATTGCGACCTTGGTTCGAGACACCTTAGATCGAACAACATCAGATTGGCGCCATCTGTGGGAATACGTACGAAAAATCATCCCCAAATTTCTCAATGCGCAATCAAGAATCATGCCAAGAAATGCATCCAATCGCTCTATAGGTCAACCCCCATCTCGGGATGATGTAAACGCTGGGAAAGCCAATACAAGCACCTCAAACCATCCCTCCTCCCTTCCAGACACTTAAGATCCTCATCCTAAGGACCCCAAAAAGCACCACTTGGATAGGCATATGACACGATCTAACCAATAAAGGCAGTAGTCATCAAGAAGATCAGATTCTCCAACCCGATCCCGTGCACGTGATGATTGCAACAAGACACACCGCTCTGCCTAGGTTCCTACAAAAGAAAGGCTCGGTCGTCATCCACAACAGCAACCAATCTCCATTGCTAAGTCCAACTCGGTTAGAGACTGCCCCATTATGCCCAAAGGAGAAAGGTCCATGCATGCAACCCTGGACAACAAGGATGCGGAGATCATGGATCTCAAACAACACCTAGCCGAACTAGAGCGCAATCAAGATGACAAAAGCGCAGCTCCTCCTATAGTTCAGCCCATGGAACCCTTCAACCAGCCCATCAAGGAGTCTGTCTTCATCCAAGAAATTGTGGGCGAACTCCCTCCCGCCAGCTGATGACCCCTGCAATTCGAGAAGTACGATGGAGCTACAGACCCCAATGACCACGTGGCTTCAAAGTCCTTATGATGCTGCATGGCTCGTTCAAGGGTTTGATGTATAAGGATTTCGTCACCACCCTCAAAGGAGTTCCTCCGTGCCCCATCTCTTCTTGGCCACAGCTGGAGAGCCAATTCCTAGCACAATTCACAGCCATCCAGAGACATTGGAACACCTCAGCCAACCTCATGCAGGTGTGGTAGAGGAAGAGACCCTTAGAGAGTACTTGGCAAGGTTTAACACTGAGGCCCTACAAGTCCATGCCTTGAACCAGTTCGTGGTAGTCACAGCCATCATGAATGGCTTGCATTATTTCGCCTTCAACTTCTCACTATTGAAGAACCCTCCTCCAGATCTAGCCGCACTAATGAAGCATGCACAAAAGTACTTGAATGCCAAAGAGGCGCAAGAGCAACAGAAGAATGATGAAGGACAACATGACCGAAAGAGGAGAGACCATAATGAACGCAGGCCGAAACAAGAAGGCAAGCGACAGGACCAGAGATCCGACCAAAGACCGAGGACCCCGCCGCCAATCTATAGGAACTTCACACCCCTGAACGCACCATGATCCAACATATTGATGCAGATATGTGACCGAAGCTTCATCAGATGGCCCGAAAAGATGAAGTCCCAGAACAACAAGAGAAGCCAAGACAAGTACTGTGACTTCCACCGCGACTACGGCCATGAGATAGACAAGTGTCGTGATCTACACCACCACATCGAAGACTTCGTCAAACGTGGGTACCTTGGCGGGTTCATGGGCATCAAGAGCATAAGCCTAAGGAGGAAACACATTGACCTGATGGACCTCCAGCCCGATCTCCCTCTATCGGAGTCATCGTAGTAATCTCTGGCGGAATGGCATCCGAAGGGGACAACAACTTGGCCCACAAGGCATATGCACAACTACATAAAGTCAAAGACAATGAGCAAAAGAGGCAACGACAAGACGACTAGATCACCTTCACTGAGGACGACCTCAGGGGGATTCAGACGCCACATGACGCTGCCCTTGTGATAACAGCCGAGGTAGCAAACTTTGAAGTGCGGCATATCTTGGTAAGCTCCACCAACATACTCTTCAAGGAAGCTTTTGAATAGTTTGACATCAATAAGGATTGCCTAAACTCGGTCAACACCCACCTGGTTGGTTTTTCAGGAGACTCCCTCATGCTGCAAGGAAAGATCACACTACCCTTGATCATCGGAGATGGCGACATCACCCAAACAGTGATGGCCAACTTCATCATTGTCCGATTCTTCTCTCCATACAATGCCATCCTCGACCAGCCAACCCTGAATGCTCTACGAGCCTCGATTTCCACATACCACCTGGAGGTCAAATTTCTAACACCATACGGAATAGGAGTTGCCCACGGAAACCAGAAAACTGTACGACAATGCTACCTGATAGCCTGCCGAGGAAAACCTCATGCCATAGAGACCCTTAGCATAGAAAACATAGACTTGAGGGATAAGCTAAGGACACAACGTGGCCAACTTGTTAAAGACCTCATCCAGGTGCTGTTCTCTGAAGAAGACCCTGAGAAGACGGTCCAAGTCAGATCCCTCCTAGAAAACCGTCTCTGGGAGGACATCATCCAATTGCTGAAGGACAACGCTGATGTATTTGCTTGGTCGGTGGCAACCTGTGCTACTGACCCCAAGGTCATCACCCACCTCCTCAATGCCAACCTGTGCTACTGACCTATCAGGCAGAAAAAGAGGAGCTTCACCTCTGAACGGTGGCAAGTGATCAACGAGGAGGTGCAGAAGTTGTTCAATGTTGACTTCATCTGAGAAGTAGAGTACCTGGACTGGATAGCAAATGTGGTAATGGTCAAGAAGGCCAATGGGAAGTGGTGAATCAGCATCAACTTCACCGATCTAAACAAGGAATGTTCGAAAGATAGCTTCCCCCTCCTGAGGATCGACCAGCTCATCGACGCAATAGCAGGGCGCAAACTCCTGAGCTTCATGGATGCGTTCTCGAGCTACAACCAAATCCAAATGCATTTGGACAATCAGGAGAAAATTGCCTTCATCACAAACTGAGGACTATACTGCTACAGAGTAGACCTATTCATGGGCCAGGCCAGGTTGGGCATTTACTCTTCATTAACATGATTTTTTCAGGCCTGAGCTCGAAGTCTGACTGTGTATACAACTTTGTTGCTCAATGCAAAGGGAATACAATCATCTATTGTTCATCTACAACTAAATTAAAGCATCAAGGAAGAGAGAAAGAGGTAAAACTTGTTTTTCTTTTTCATCATCATCTAGTGGACCATTAAAAATAACTAGAGTTGAGTAATGCCTTCCTGTTTTGAAATTACACACAAGCATTGGGCGCGGAGAAAAAACCAGATGCAAATAGAATTCACATTGGTGTATGTAGTTAAAATAAAAATAAAAAGAGAAAAAAAGATAATGGGGTAATGGTGACAGAATAAGGCAAACAAAGAGTTCTGGTATTGGTAGATCGATGGAACAAATTTTCTTGGAAAACAAGGTGTCGCATTCTTCTTCTTTACATCACCATGGACTCAAGCAAAATCATTGGTAGTCCGTAGTCGAACCAAGATTCAGAGGTGATCAGATCTTTTTCCCTTTTTTCTTTTGGGTTGCGATCAACAATGGATATCAATTAGACCCACAAGAGAAATCCAAGAAAAGGAAAAGCCATCACAGATAAAAAAGTGGAGGTTGTCACGAGACTCACAACAATGTTTAGTTCTATCTGACTAAGTTTTCAACAATTTGAGCGAGTGATTGTAAGTTGTAGTGGACTCACCATGAGTGATTGTAAGTTGCAGCAGAGGTTGTCTTCACTGGTATTCCCAAGCAGGATGTCAGTGACATACGATTCAATAATGATGGTTCCAACGCCAGTAAAGGAAGAGTGGAGAATGAAAATACGGAAATGAGAACGAACTTACGTTGATTAATGGTGGCACTGATTAGAGTTGAGAGTTAGAAAGAATGAAATATGAGAAGGGTTCGGTTTAGGAATTTAGGGTTCAAAAGCTATTATGGAAAATCTTGAGCCCGGCACATAAAACAGTCAAGCTTGGGCTTTTAGGCCCGAGGTCAAGCCCACAGGCTAATATCTAAGCGCAAGCCAGTCTGAGGATCGGGCTAGCCCGTCGGGCTACCCGACCCATGAATAGGTCTACTATAGAGTAATGCCCTTCGGTTTGAAGAATGTCGGCACTACCTATCAATGACTGGTGAATCAAATTTTCAAGGACCAGCTTGGTCGCAATGTGAAGGCATACGTAAATGACATGCTAGTGAAAAGCAAGAAGGTCGAGCAACATCTAGCCGATCTCAAGGAAGTCTTTGGCTCCCTTAGGAAATATCGAATGAAACTGAACCCGACGAAATGTGCCTTCGGGGTTAGCTCCGACAAATTCCTAGGGTTCATGGTCATGCAAAGGGGGACTGAAGCCAATCCAGAAAAGATCAAGGCCATCCTCGACATGCAATCACCTCAGATCCACAAAGAAGTGGACTGCTTCACTAGACGAGTAGCCGCCCTCAGAAAATTCATGTCAAAGTCTGTAGACCAGTGCCTGCCCTTTTTCAAGGCCCTCAAGAAGATGAAAGACTTCTAGTGGACCGAAGAGTGTGAACGGTCCTTCCAGAAGCTAAAAAGGTACATGAGCTCGTTGCCTCTTCTCACAAAGTTAAGCCTTGGGGACATACTACTCCTCTACCTCTCAACTGGAGATGAGGTGGTCAACTCGGTCTTGGTGAAAGAAGAAGACCAAACACAAAAGCCGATTTACTACACCAACAAAGTTGTCACTGGTGCCAAAGCTCGGTATTTGAATTTGGAAAAGGTTGCCCTGGCTCTAGTCACCTTGGCAAGAAAGCTTAGGTCATACTTCCAAGCCCACAACGTCCGGGTTTTTACCGACCAACCTCTCAAGCAAGTTCTGTAGAGGTCGGAAGCATCTGGCTACCTAGTCAAGTGGAGTGTGGAGCTGAGTGAGTTTGACATCGACTATGCACCTCAGCTTGCCATCAAAGCCTAGGCCTTGTCCGACTTTTTGGCTGAATGCACCTTCTCGACATAAGATCCAATTGTTGCACCCCAAGTCATTCAGCTCGGAATAATACACTTCAAGGAGTTCCTCAACCAAAGACCTCAGAGCTCTTCTACACCACACCACAACCAAGCATTACAATCATCGACTTTGAAATTGGGGGAGTGGTGTTCGGATTATGGTTGAGCTAGCCCTAGGTGCCACATGTCACCTCTGCGACCGTCTTATCTCTTTGGCCACAATGGCACCACGTAGAATGGATAAATGCGACCAAGAAAGAGGAGCCCTGTACGGATAAGGAGGATAGTTCCGTCGGGGATCAAGACTCATCTTGAAGACCTCAGCGGACAACCTCATCCCGACAACCCTGGAAGCCTCATCCGAATAGGACATGGATCCTCGACTATAAATTGGTAACCCCACTCGAGGTAAGGGACTTTTGACTCTTCAGCCTCCATACTATTACACTACCTCTACTCAGACCATCATGTTTCTCTCAACTGCTCGGCCCAATCACCCATCTTCCATTACTGACTTGAGCGTCGAAGTGCCTACCCGGGGAACAGTTCCTCGGGCCTTTGATCACTTTCTTGTTTTAGATTTTACTGTGCGGCTTTGTCCTTTCACCTTGACTTTGCCATTTGGAAGAATTATCCAATTGCGATCTTGATTCGAGACACCTCAAATCGAACAACATCACTTTTAAATTACAAATTAAACATGATTTAATTAATTAAAATAAATAAATATTCAAACTAAGTATAAATACTAGATAATTAGTGGATCTAAAATTAAATAATATTATCACAAAGAAAATATAGGTATTGGAATGGTCTCAAAGAGAGAGAGAAGCGTATAATTTTATGATGTTCTCTCAGTCCATAGTTGGTGACTCTGTTTATCAGTTGTGAACTCAATACTTCATTCTGATACAGGAAGTCTGGTTACACAAGACTTGTTTGGAATATATATTATACTTGATCAACTATTTTACTTATGTAATTTAATATTATACATGTAAATAGATCTCAGAATCAGCTAGCTCATAATATGACTTATCTGCATGTAAGAAAGTACTGCTGACATCCAGAACAATATCCCTTCTATGGCTACATGTATTAAATGATTTTCTGGAAGTAAAGAAGTAGTTATGTCATTTACTTCTTTTAACAAAAAGAGCAAGACTGGTCCCTTATTGAGCGTAGGAATTTATTTTGGGTGCTCACAGTTGGTAAGAAGACTTGGTAATAAAACTCAACACATGAACACAATAAATTAACCTTGGATAATTAACAAAGTAATACATGATTGCTAGGGTTCATCTAAGATAGAAACCAAAGAAAAAAAAATCTCACTCGGGCTATGCTTTCTTTTTCTTTTGTAAAATTAGATTCATGAGGCAGGAAATCAAACAGAAAAGGGAAAGTTATACAAATTTACATATTCTTAAAAGAATTTTCGAGTCAATGGTTTGACTAATCACCCATGGTAATCTTTTAAAATATTTCAAAATAAAAATTTGGCCTGAACTGGTCAATAATTTTATCGCTTGGGTCCGTGGATTGTTGACTTTAGGGGAAAATCAGAGTGAGATGGAACAGATGCCCTCATCAGTTTTTGGGCTGAATGGTTTGACGATTTGTAAACCTTGATGATTATGACATAATCATCATCATCATCATCATAATAATAATTAGAAATTGCTATTGTTTTATTTTATTAATTATCTATGAATTATTTAATTACATGTTTACTTATTTTATTATTTGTTCAATTATTTATTATTTCATTATTTTAATTAATTAAATATTAAATACATAATTATTATTTATTATTTAATTCATTAGTTAAAAATTATTTAATTATGTATCTTAAAATATATTAATTAACAATTAATTAGTAAATATTTGATTTATTAAAAATAATTTTGTAATTAATAATAATAACAATTATTATTATTATTTTAGTTATTTTATATTCATTTAGTTAATTGGTAATTAGTTTGTCAAAAGTCAAACTAGCTTTCTCGTATCTAGGGTTAAAATAGTCAATTTTTATTTTCTAAAACTCATCACTTAGATTTTAGAACAACATTCTCTACATTTAGACTTAAATAGCAAAGAAAAGTTCACCAACTCTAATACACTTCTATAAATAATTATTATAGTTTTAGAGTCATTTAGATGTCAGACTTCAATGCCAACGAACAAGCCTTTAAACTTGTGGGGAAATTTCCGATGTGGAGTTGAACTTCATGCTTATAGTGAAAAAGGTTTTATGATTTCCTCTGAGTCCAGATCTCTTGCATATGTTATACAACACATCTTTCACAGGATGCCATCTCAACACCACATTAGATCCGTATCTCCCATTGCAAATAAAATTACCGGACATACAAAAAGCATGTTTATTAGCGAACACCACAAAAAATAAGATGCCCCAATTTATAATGAGTTTTTTTTTTTTTCAAATCCCAAATAGTACCATCAATGACCTAGACAAGACTCAAAGAGATTTATTTGTCTAAAGAAAATAATAGAAAGCTAATTCATCTTGTTAATTGGAAGAGAGTGTGTAGCCCCAAAACTTGGGGGGGGGGGGGTCTTGGACTCAAGAACCTTATCTGGGTCAACCCATCTTGCCTTGCTAAGTTTGGGTGCAAAATTCTTACCAATTGTAATAACCTATGGATGAAGGTGGTTTTAAATTTTGCATTTCATTTCCTTCATCAATAAAACAAGTCTTATTCATAACAATTATTTTTCTTTAATATGATTAATAGAAAATATTAGAAATGTGCTCAAATTGTTTTATAGATTTTTTGATTTTGTAATGTTTGTATTTATTTTTTTATTTAAATTTTTTGACATTTAATTATGATATAATGGGTTGATCCATTTGACCTAAATGTTTGAATGTCTTATGAATTACTTAGACAAATGAATAGTTCTATTCTTGGGTCAATTAAAAAAATATGATCATTTTTAAAATTTTGAATTTAGATCTAATTAATATAATTTATTGGTGAGAAAATAATACTTTAGATGTAGGATTTAATGAGAAAGAATGTGAGTTAATAAATTAAACATAAGATTTAATAAGAGGGAATTCAAGTAGTAGTTCAAATGCCCTTGAAATAGAAAAGAACTAAATTTAAAGATAGTGGTATTTTTGTTAAGAAGAAAATTTTAATGATAGAAAATGAGAGTTAACACCTTAAACATAAGATTTAATGAGAGGGAATTCTATAAGGTGAAAAGAAGTAGTTCAGATGTCCTTTGAATTAGAGGACCAAATTTAAAGATATGGACATTTTAGTCAAGAAAAAAATGTTCACCATTTGCACTTTTAATAGTAATATAGATATATAACATGAAATAGTAGGAAATTAGATACAGGTTCTAGACCCAACTTACACCTGTCCCACCCTTAAATGTAATGAGGGTAGGGTTGGAGAGGGTTTTGCATTTTCATGTGCAAGAGGGGTTTGGATTTTCAAAATCCAACCCACTATAGATTTTGGAGGGTAAAGGGTTAGAAGGTCTAGGGAGGTGATTAAGGTCTAGAACTTATAAAACCCTCCCTGAACCTGCCTTGTTTCCATCCCTAATAAAAACTTATCTAGGTCCCTTACCTAAGGGCTTAAGCTTTTAAGTTGAACAGTTCCTTGAAAATGGTGTTAGAGTCTGTTTGACCATATGGCCTAGTGTTCAATCCTCACTACCCCCATTATACGGCTCATTTTGGAAGGAGTACAAATACAAATATGTTCTACTCTACATATTTGTCTTTTGTACTCCTTCCAAACTGAGCCTAATTAAAAATTCAGCAAAAGGTATGCCAGGCTTTTGAGAGAGTGGGTATGTTAAAGAATAAAAACCTATCCCCTCACCTAATAGCTTAACTCTTTTTTTTTTTTTGGTAGAAAAGAGTGATGTATTAACTAAAAGCAAAGAAACCGAACCAGTTAAGGATCAGATAGATCATTATCAGCAAAGTTTTGAATCGAATTAGTTGGGACATTGAAAAATAAAAGAACTCGACCCTCCAAGCACTTTTTTTGCCAACTCATGAGCTACCCTATTTG
Source organism: Nelumbo lutea (assembly GCF_056320005.1). Lineage (NCBI taxonomy): Eukaryota > Viridiplantae > Streptophyta > Magnoliopsida > Proteales > Nelumbonaceae > Nelumbo > Nelumbo lutea. The sequence continues at coordinate 134,882,059 of NC_142684.1, read as the reverse complement.
CAGTCCAATTTACAAATTTACAAGTCACTGGAGAAGAATAAATTTCCTGTAAAATATCCTAACACAGAAACACAACATCTTTAGCTCCTTAGCATCTCCAGAGATGATAGCCGAGATCACGTTTGAGCAGTCACTTTCGAAAACTAGATTTTGGGAGTTAAGAGCCCCTGCCAAATCCAGCCCTTTTTAAGATAGCTAATGCTTCAGCTTGAAAGGAAGAGTGGGCTTTGGATGAGCCAAAAGAAGTAGCTAGCACTTTCCCATTTGAGTCTCGGGCCACTACACCAAAACCAGCAACACCAGAGGTGAAAAAACTTCCACTATTATTGATCTTTACATAGCCTTGGCCAGGTGGAATCCAAGAAAGACTTCGAGCTGCTATATCAGTTGCCTGCAAAGAAGGTCAACATCCTTGAGGGGAAATCATGGATATCTCCTTCATCATCTCTTTCTGTCAAGTTTTTTGACAGACTTTCAATACTGCGGATACAGATCATGTTCGAACTGTGTTAGGACAACTTACAACTTTTGTTGTGAGCAGATCCCAACTCTATAATTGAAATGGATTTACTAAAACCTAGTTGTAGTTTACATTTTACTAAAACACTTCTATAGTTGCAATTGATTTACTTAATCGGCTTTGAAAACTGATGGTTTTGACCATGACGTCTGTTATTTTCTATCTAAAACAAGTCTACTAGTATAATGTATCATCATCACACGTACAAGAAGATAACCATGATTGATGTCTCATTGTCTCTTATTTGTTCTTTATGTTAAAATAATTAAATAATAAAATTTTTAAGAATTAGGTGCATGTACCCAAGCCGCACCACTTAATGGGTATATGGCACGGTGTGTTTCACAGGCATTCTGTTTCTGTTGTTGTGTCATGTGCACTACTACATCAATAAATAAATGGAATCGGCGAGAAAATCACATTTAGCAAGCCTGTCTCTCAGAAAACATTTTTGTAATAATTAGTTTTGAGATTCAAGAAATGAGGGATTTCTTGAAATGTCAAATTGATGTTTTTTGTATTGTCTTGGCGATTCTAAATTGCCTTGATGACATGGTACATCGAAATTCGAAAAAAAATTAACTAGATGTCACATAATTGTCATTATAAATATATTAATATATTATAATATTAAACTAAATCACTTTAAAAGCTTAATCAGCCTGCATCCTATTTTTTTGTGTTTTACAAAAAAAAAAAAAAAGATATAAAAATTGTGAATCAGAACTCACTTGTAAAATGGGATGCTTGTAAAAAGTATTGGTGCCAAATACCTACTCAATATCTTATATGCATTTATGGGTGGCATTGAACAAAATGATTGGCCCATAGACTTAAATACTCGTCAAACTCAGCCTATCCACTCTCCCTTATTTGAAATAGAATGGAGGTAGGAAAAGGATTATGGGCTGAAACAAATAAATGAAAGCCTTTGATTTATTGTCATGGCCCCACATTGAATTAAATGAAGTGACTTATTGGTGTATATGTAAGTGGTCCTCTCACATATTATGACATTGAGGCTGCGTTTGATACCATCCAAATATAGTGTAAATCCTGATTAGGGGTAAATTTGCACTTTGATTCACTTTTGTAATGGAAGAAAATATATTTTTCAATATATATTTACATCAATAATGAGATGTAAAAGTATATCAATAAAAAAGAAGTAAATTTGTATTCAATTGGGCTTTTGACAAAAACAGTCATATGCTTTATTGAAATTTGTATTTGCATTCATTAGCTCAGTTTGAAAGGAATACAAATGCAAATATATACAGTGCAAAATTTTGTATTTTATATGTATTTGTATTGTATATATTTGTATTTATACTTCATCCGAAAAAAGTATTTTGATGAAAATATAAACTTATTGATGCAAAACCAACCCAATTTTATAATTTATACGAACTGTTTTACACTCTATATATTTAAATTTACACTTATTTGCATCGTTTCGAAATGCAAGAGAATCGAGAGATAGGAGGAAATTAGATGGATTGTGTCAAATAGAAGGAACAATGCAACACCAACACTAGATATGGTACTGTCAATGGATAGATCTCGACGGATAAAGTAGCAAAACCAGTTTCAAACCAGACCCTAATCGGGACTATCGATTCTCAGTCAATAAGAATTGGCAAACTACACTTTTAACTTGTAATTTGGTAATAATCCAACTTTAATTGTTAAAAATAAACTGCGGAGAAGGTTCAACATCATAGCAACTGCAAGATAGATATCCTTGGAGGACTGATGAGACTAAGCAACTGTACATGAGCAACCTCAGATTATCGATCGATCAGGCCACTTGGCGTGCTAGCGTCAATTGATTTACCAGCCAAGATATATAATATATCATTCCCTCGCTCACATCATTACCTTAATATTGGATCATTTATTTGCATTAAGAAATTTTGATTAAGGTGGTGCCTGGTGAGGATGAATCATGGTTGAGCTAGTAATTTCATTTCATGAAAGTAAAAAGATTATTATTACATCGATCAATCAGAACGATGAACGAACAAAATACAAGGCATCCCTTATCAAGAAAACGAAGAAGCTAATAACCTGAAAATCTTGGACATAAATTCTAATAAATGATGCCCAAAGAGGTCTTCCATGGAGGGGTTTGGCTTTCGTCGTTGGCTGTGCGCCATGGGAGAGGAGGAAAGGAGGGCTTTGGAGCAGGTACGGACTGGACGGGAGTGGCTAGTGAGTGACCGACTGAGGCAGCAAAGATCTGACGCCTTGGAGTTAATTTGTTGTCAAATGTTGTTTCCATAGCTCATCAGCTATCTTGGTGAAGGCAATGGAGGACGAGCCACCTTCGGCTAACGCGGTCAGGGCCTGCTGTCTCATCTCATGACTTCGTTCTCTCAGAGCTCTTCCATCTTCTGAATCCATCAACGATTTAACACGTTTCTCAACTTCATCGGCACTCACGAACCCATCGTCAGATTGATCGATGGGCATAGCCAACTTGTAAGCATCCACCAATATTGTTCTGTTCATATGCTGCTCCGCATACAGAGGCCACGCCAATATGGGCACCCCGGCAACAACCGCTTCCAGCACCGAGTTCCATCCGCAGTGGCTCACGAACCCACCCACTGATTCCCGATTCAACACGGCCACTTGTGGTGCCCATGACTTCACAACCAACCCTCTCTCCTTGGTCCGCTCCAGGAACCCTTCAGGCAACAGAGCATCCAGATCTGGATCCATTGCTGCTGATCCTTTCGACACTACTTTGTCCTTCTCACTGGGTGGCGGACTCCGCACCACCCACAAGAACCTCTGCCTGCTCCTCTCCAACCCGATAGCTATCTCCTTCAACTGCTCTCCGGAGAACGCACCCATACTACCAAAACACAAGAAGACGACACTTCGTGGTGGTTGTTCATCTAGCCACAACAAGCATTTGGGTACACCACCACCACCACCATTTCCAGCCTCCTCAGTTCCATCTTGGGGTTCTGAGATCAATGGCCCGACACAGTAAACAGGTGGTGTTGGACCATCGGGTACACAGAGCCCATCTGCCATGGCTTTAAGCGCTACTGGCTCGAGGGACTCAAATGTGTTAACCATAATAGCTCTTGATTTAGTCATCTGAGAAGCTATTTTTAAGCACTCATGGTATGCTTGGTCATCTCGATCGAGAATTGGTTCAGGCATGTGTGATGCTCGGATGGGTGGCAAGCCTGGTATATGGAGATGGGTGGTGGTGAGGTCCTTCAAGTTCTGGGTGGTCTGCTTATCGATGATGGGTAAGTGGAGAAAGGAAGACAGAGCGGCAGCACCACATGTGAAATAGTTATAAGTGGGAATACTGAGGTCGGAGAAGACGTCGACGGCAGTAGTGAACATGTCGGCGACGAAGGCTTGGACAGGGGTGATCTGTGAGATGGTCTTTAGTGCGTGAAGGACGTTGGGGTTGTTGAGGCGGATGAATTCCAATAAGACTGCCAGACTGCTGCGGTTGGTAGAAGGCTCAACAAGGGAGAAAGGGTCGGAGAGTGGGGGTAGTCGGAGGAAGGTAATGGAGGGATTGGCTTGGGAGATATGGTGGATGTAAGAGGTGGTGGCAGGTGTGTCAAAAGGTCCGGTTGTGATGAGGACGGTGACGGAGAAGTGGTGGCGGAGGACGAACTGCTTGGCCAACTCCAGCATCGGGCCGACATGGCCTCTGAGTGGAAAAGGGTAGAGAACTATACAACCACCGCTTCCCATTCTAAATTTGAATTTCCTAATCCTGGGATCCGCCTCTGTATTCTGAAAAACAGAGAGAGTATGGAGGCAGGAAAATAAAAAATGTAATTGAAACTTGCAAATTAAAACTGAGAGGCAGAGACCATCAACCATGAAAAGTAATAAGTTAAACCAGAAAATTCAGTGGAGACTAATAGTAATATGGGCGATGTCATGGACAGGAAATCAACAATAAATTGGCTTTGTGAGATGTTCATGGGATGTGCCGGTGTTGACGGGTAGCTGAACAATGCGACGGAAAGCCGACTGTCTGAATTCATGTGGTGGTTGGTTTTACCTTTTTTCGCTTCATGGGCTCTACACAACAGGTTGGTTTTTATATTAACGAACCATAATAAATGTAATAATTAAGAATAATTTTTTTAGAAGTAGAAATATAAAAGTTGCATAAAAAATTGGAAATATATTATATATTATCGTCATCACAAAAATTGCCACAAATGCTTGTGTGACAAAACGGAACAACGGTGTGATCTCATCTCACGAAAGTCCAGGCCCGTCCTAGCCCCACACTGGGCTTGGACTCGGGCTGTAATATTTCTATATCTCTGCTGCAGCAATTTTAATGCAGCCACACCATGAAAAGTTGATGTTATTGTTTTTAAACGGAGTCTAATTTTTAAAATTAAATATATATAACTTAATTACGATGTCTATTGCAATTACCCATATTCTTTTATTTCTCACGTAAATAAGGTAAATGACTATTTTAACCATAAAAACTTATTATTAAAAGGAGCATTTTTTTCTCACGTAAATAAGGTAAATGACTATTTTAACCATAAAAACTTATTATTAAAAGGAGCATTTTTGTTCCATTAAAGTGTTGACAACTTTCTTCTTAGGTGGAAAAGTTATTTATCCACCTAGGAGATGTCCAGGAAAATAAACTTTCCCTGTTTTCTACATAAATCTGAAAAAAAAAAACATGAGATTCTTGGTCAATGGAAACCAAAACCCCATTGTCCAACTTTCCCCCCTCTCAAAATCGGAAAAAAGAACACCCTCATAATTAAAGTTCAAAAATATTGTTTAGAGAGTAATTTTATTCCAACTTTATAATTCCAAGCCCAAGCTGATCATATTAACTATTCTTTAGGCTCAGTTTGGAAAAAAAATACAAATAGCTAAGTTATAATTAATAACTTTACCCTGTGATGGCAAATTTCACTACGTGAGTGAAGTGGGCATCCCTTGCCAAGTAAGGATTAAGAAGAGGGAGATCCATCGCCCGGCTGGTGGGCTTTTTGAGAATCTCTCCATATGGAAGCTAAGCAAATGCAGTTACAGTCCTGATTAGAGCTTCACGAATTAGGCTGCCAATATCAAATATAGCATCAAACAATAAGCTCTTTGACTGAACAGAAGCAAGAGAAGAAAGGAGAGAACTGAGTATGAGAAGAAGGGAGAGGATAGAGTTCTTGTGGGTGGATCACCATTAGAACTGAACCAGTGGTAGCTTGCAAAGGTAAGCCTGGCTAAGCAAGTTTTTTTTTTTTTGGGTAATACAAGAACTTACAATCAAAATCCGTAAAAAAAAAAGGCAAACAACAAAACAAAACCAAGCCAACACAAGGAACCGGCTACACACAGCAGGGATATCCCTTGCCCAACCATCAAACAAATATACAGATAAAGCGTTCAACAATGGATCACCAGCAATCCACGAAACGTCTCCCTCGTTCACCAATCCATCGATTGTAAGACCCTCTCTCAAAACATAAGAATACTGAATGTTGATATTGTTAACCCTTAATCCGGTAGCACTCCTTGATTAAACCCTCCATTATCTACGAAGGGTCACTTGTCCCTTTTAAACTGTTGATCATCAGCTTGGAGTTAGGGTACAATCGAGCCAAGCTGAGTCAAGTCAAACTTTTGTATGTCTTAGTTCGATTTGACTAAAATACTGTTAAGCTTGAACTTGAATTCGAATTTATTTTGAATTTTTTCTTAGTTGGAGCACGATTCAATTAAATATCTGATGCATGGTTTTCAAAATTGGACCGGACCGGATGGTCGGGTCAGTAAACTGCTGACTTGGGCGGTTAACTGTTAAAACGGTTTTGATCATTTTTTATTTATTTTTATTTTTTAAATTTTTTTGTCAGAACGGGCTGACCATTCGACCTGATAACCGAACCCCTGACCGATTCGGTCTTTGGGTCGTTTTTAAAAACCATGATCTGATGAGCTTGAATTTGGCTCAAAAGATAAAAAATGGATATATTTTATATTTTATAAATATATATAATATATTCTTATATTATATATAAAATATAAAAAATATTTTATATAAAAATGTATCTTTGTAATATATATTATAAAATATTTTTATATTATATAATATATGCTAGTCAAGCATACCTCAAGATTCGAACTCCATTGCATCCCTACTTTGAGTCTGGCCCCCTTGATAATAAGATTCATCCTCAAGAGATTAAAGGCTAAGCAGTGAGCATCCATTGCTACCCTTTCATTATCGTCTGGTGTAAAACATTCCACAACTGTAACCATCATCCTTTCTTGAAGCAACCCCCAACTTGGAGGCTTTTGATGCTGCTCGATCCGAGGTGTTCTGAACCGAGGCCGCAGTCAGATAATCTTGTCAACTAGTCGAAGTCGAGGTGGAAGGATGAAGCCGTACAACAAGATCTAAAACCAAGAACAGAATCAGAGGCCCAAAGTCAAGAACGGTTGGTGGTTAGGCCAAGCAATTGAGAGAGCAATGCAGGTCTGAGAAGGACAAAAGTACGGGTGCTAGAGAGTCAAAAGTCATATCCCTTACATTGAGCGGGAGTTACCTTTTTTATAGTTATGGATTCGTGTCCTATTTGGATGAGGCTTCCGGTGTTGTCGGGATGAGGTTATCTGTCGAGGTTTTCGAGATGAGTCCTAATTCTCGACAGAGTTGTCCTCCTTATCCATATGGGATTCTCCTTTCTTGGTCACGCTTACCCAGCTTACGTGGTGCTAATGTAACCGATGAGATAAAATGGCCGCGGAGATAACACGTTGCACCTGGGGCCAGCTCAACCATAACCCAAACAGCTTCAGATCCACCCAAATTTGCGTTGATAATTTGGACGTTTTCTCCCCACCATTCTCTTCAATTCCTCTAACTTCCCATAGAGCCTTCTCAATTATGATGGAAAGGGGAAGGAGGACTCTAAGCCTCTAATTCTACTTAGAAGTTTGAACCAAAGAATATCTAACAAAGCCAAGTACAACTATGATTTTTGTGGGTCTGGATGTAGTAGGCACGTTAGGTAAGTGCAGTGAGTGAGCACGTAATAGCTGTGTGACACATGTCCCAGTTAATTAATGTGCCTTTCATCCAAATGTTTTTGTTCCGTTAGATAGAAATTATCTATTATTTCATTATCTTTGTCATAATAATTAAAAATAAAAACAATGAAAAAGAAAAACCTAAACGTGTTGGGAGTTGGGACTTGAGACTCATTTACATTTTCTCTTTTCATTGTTTTCTATTTTTAATTATTTTGACAAAGATAATAAAATAATGGATAATTTATGTCTAAAGGAACAAAAATGTTTGGATGAAAAACACATTAACTGGGACATGTGTCACACAGCTATTACATGCTCATTCACTGTGCTTACCTAACGTGCCTACTACATCCAGACCCTCTACTAAGACAAAAGCCGAATGCGGATAGCAGGCCGGGTCAACAACTGATTCCCTTTTAACTATGTTTTTTGGTGCCATTAGTGGACTAATTGAAAGTAGAGGATATCTAAAATAAATAGAGATTTTAGAGGGGCCTTACGATAATGAGATTGTTTTATGTTAAAATTTTAAATAATTGAATTATTAACTAGTGTGGTTAAGTTAAATTCAGTGTGCTAGGGGAAAGTCAAAAGAGAGAAAGATAGGAAGTAAAAAAAAAACAAACAAAGCTTGGTAGCAAAAAGTGAAAACACATTAAATTTAGAGTGCAGTCAAGGCATAAACTTGAATATCAATAATACTTGAAAAAATGTAATAATATAGAGATTTTAGGGTTCATTTGGTTTACAATTGGAATCAGAATCAAAATCCTTTGGAATTGGAATCAAAACATTTTAATTTCATAGCCCGTTTGATTTAGACAAGAAAAAGGAATGAGAATTGGAATAAGTGAGAATGAGATTTCATTCCCAAAGGAAGGGTAGAGAATGATCATTCTCTCAAATAGGAGAATGCCATTCCGGTAGGAATGAGAATAGGATTTCTTTTGTATTCCACCTAACCAAATAGTTTGAATTGGAGTAGTGTGACTAAGCCAAGATTTTTTTTCTTGAAGCTGTAGGTATGTCCAAATCAATAACAAATAAGAAAACAATACTTCCAAGACTTCTAACTATCCACATCAAAATGATATTAACAGTAACATGAAACAATGAAATATTAATTAATAAAATAATTTCGATATTTTTTGTTAATCAATGACGGGCTGTTGTTCACGCCAAATGACAAGCTTCTCCTCTAACATGTGTCGATAGTGAATGTAAATGGTTTACTGTGGGCTACAAGAGCCCTGTTGTGAAGTTGTTATGGTAGTTGCAGCAGTTGCTTGCCCTGGTGAAACGTGAAAAGAGGATTACCCTTTTAAGCCAAGAAGATCAACTCGGGTGCCTATCAGGAATCCAAGGTACGGGGATTGAGTATGCATCACCTTGCATGGGACATGCAAAGCAACGAGTGACCTGGACCATGGGCTTACTGATTGCGACTTAAAGATTTACACTAGTTATTTTTGTTAGTTTGTTGCATAGAAATCAGTCAATCAATTAGAGAGGATAATCTCATTATTAGTGGCTATTTTATTGTCAAGTAGTTGAGTCCATGCTGTATTTAAACTCTATCATTTAGCAAGTTAGACAAGTTTGAAATTCAATAAAATTACAAGGTTCATTCTCACCTCAAGTAGAATATCATTTTACGATTCTCTCAAATAGCTTTGACAGGGACCTATAAGTGGTATCAGAGCTAGACATTATGGCTACCAACAAAGAAATAATCGAGAATTTAGAAGCGGATCTCGGGGGACTTCAAGCTAATCTGAGCAAAATGGAGCTGGGTGTTAATGACAAACTACATCAGCTAGAGACTGCTATTAGCAAGATCTCTGAAGTTTTGCTTACAAGACAGGAACCAACCTCTAGCAATGTCAACGAACGTAGCGGACAGTCCTCCAACAGGCGCTCTCATGAAAACAAAAGAACGGGGATGACCACTGTTCTCCTCTAAGTTGGCCAAGCTCGAATTTCCTAAGTATTATGGTGATGACCAAAATGAATGGTTCATGTGTATTGACCAATTCTTTGAATACTAGGGCACTTTGGGAACACAAAAGGTATCTTTGGCTTCCTTTCATTTGGAAGGAGAAGAAAATCAATGGTGGCAGTGGTTATGCACTTATCATGAGGAAGGGAAAGAGGTGTCGTGGACCATTTTTGTACAAGAGTTATGGTCTCGCTTTGACCCAACAGATTGCGAAGATTTTTTTGAGTCTTTATAAAAAATAAGACAGACGGGATCCTTATGTGAGTACCAAAAGGAGTTCGAGAGATTGGGAAATAGAGTGTAGGGGTGAACTCAAAAGGCATTGGTGGGCACCTTTATGGGAGGCCTTAAAACTGAAATAGCAGATGGGATTCGAATATTTAAGCCAAAATCCTTAAAGGAAGCCATCAGTTTGGCTAGGATGCGAGATGAGCAGCTGCACTGGGAAGAGAAGGCTACACGTCCAGTCAATAGGCCCACTATCGGCTCTTCCCCAACGAAACCGAAGCCTGCTTTGCCATTGAAACGACTCACTTGGACTAAGATGCAAAGGAGGCGTGTTCAAGGCCTTTGTTTTAATTGCGATGAGAAATTTGTACCGGGGCACAAATGCAAAGGACCGTAGTTGCTATTGCTTGAAGGAGGTTTTGGCGAAAGCGAAACAGATGATAAAGAGGGAGCTCACACCAACCTGCGAGGAGAACTTGAAATTTCACTCCACGCTCTCATGGGGTGGTCAACAGCCAGAACCATGCAAGTCTCGGCTAAGGTGGGATCTCATGAATTGATTGTTCTTATTGATAGTGGGTTAACCCATAATTTCATCAATGACAGGATAGCTGAATTATTGCATTTACTGGTGGTGCCAACTGAACCCTTTAATGTGAAAGTCGCCAATGGTGATCCTCTCAAGTTTCAAGGGAGGTTTGAAAATGTTCAAGTCCTATTGCAAGGTATTCTATTTACCTTAACTCTCTATTCCTTACCACTGATTGGGTTGGACATGGTGTTAGGTGTTCATTGGCTTGCACAGTTGGGCATGATGGTTTGTGATTAGAAAAGAATGACAATGGAGTTTTCGTGGAAAAACCAGTGTCATCAATTGGAAGGAATGGACAACCAGTTGATTCAGCCTACGGAATTCAAAACGATTTCAAAAGAGATGAAGCAGGGAAATTCCATATTTGTCGTATGTCTACAAACAGCCATGGAGGAAGTGCCTCAAAGAACTCCGTCGGACATGCAGCAATTGTTACAAGAATTCAGGGACATCTACCAAGAACCAAAGCAGCTTCCACCAAAAAGGGAGATAGATCACCACATCAATCTCAAAGAGGGGACTGAGCCAATTAATGTCCGGCCATACAGGTACGCCTACTTTCAAAAAGCTGAAATAGAAAAACAAGTTCATGACATGTTAAAATTGGGGCTGATAAGGTCTAGCACAAGTCCCTTCTCTTCTCCTGTTTTGTTAGTAAAAAAAAAGATGGAATTTGGCGTTTCTGTACTGACTATAGGGCTCTTAATGTTGTAACCATCAAGGATATGTTTCTTATTCCAGCCGTTGATGAAATGCTTGATGAACTATATGGGGCAGCCTTTTTTACTGAACTTGATTTACGATCAGGTTACCATCAGGTACGGATACACCCATTAGACATTCATAAAACTATCTTTTGTACACACAATGGTCATTATGAATATTTGGTTATGCCCTTCGGCTTGTGTAATGCTCCTCCCACTTTTCAGGCCATCATGAATTCCATATCTTCGAAAATTTGTGCTAGTCTTTTTTGATGACATTCTCATTTATAGCCCCAATTGGACCAGGCATATTGAACATGTTAAAAAATCTTTTGAAATATTAAGGCATCACAAGTTTTTCATTAATCTTAGCAAGTGTGCATTCGACCAGCAAGAAGTTGAATATTTGGGACACATTGTAACTCCACAAGGTGTCAAGGTGGACCAAGGGAAAATTAAGGCTATGCTTAATTGGCCTAGACCACTAATGTTTCTGACTTGCGAGGATTCTTAGGCCTTACAGGTTATTATAGAAAGTTTGTCCGCAACCATGGAGTTATAGCTCGGCCACTCACCAACCTCTTAAAAAATGGATAATTTAAATGGACAGAAGAAGCAGAGAATGCATTTACAACTTTGAAGCAAGCAATGACTTCTACTCCCACACTTGCTATGCCAAATTTTCATGAACCCTTTGTCATTGAATCAGATGCTTCTGGTGCTGGCATTGGAGCAGTGTTAACTCAACAAGAGAGACCCATAGCATTCATGAGCCGAGCCTTGGGAGTCACTATGCAATCATGGTCTACCTATGCCAAAGAAATGCTTGCCATTGTTCAAGCTATTCGGACTTGGCGCCCTTACTTGTTGGGCCGAAAGTTCTACATCCAAACTGATCAACGCAGCCTCAAGTATCTAATGGAGCAGCGCATAGTGATGTCGGAACAATAGAAGTGGGTGCCCAAATTGTTGGGGTATGACTATGAGATCACTTACAAACCGGGAAGGGAGAATTCCGCTGCTGATGCTTTGTCAAGAGTAATAGGCAGTCCTAGCCTTAATACTCTTTTTGTCCCTCAAACATCTTTGTGGCACGCACTCACGATTGAAACCAGCGAGCATCCCTATATGGTTCGAATTGACAAGATTGCAACTGAAAATCCTAGAGCACCCTATAAATGGCGGAATAGGTTGGTATGTTACAAAAACCGTGTAGTGATTCCTCCTAATTCCCAACTTGTCAATCGGCTATTGTAGGAATTCCATGATTCACCATATGGATGACATTCTAGGGTATTGAGAACATACAAGCGAGTAGCACAACAATTCTATTGGCCATTAATGTATACAAGGGTTCAACAATATGTGGCCTCTTGCACTGTTTGCCAAAAGAATAAAGCAGAAACTTTATCTCCAATGGGTTTTCTTCAACCATTACCCATCCTTTGCCATGTATTGGACGACATTACCGTGGATTTTATAAAATTACAAGGTTCATTCTCACCTCAAGTTGGTTATTTTGTAGTCATCGGCCGCCTAAGTAAATCAACCCATTTTTTTGCCTTGTCGCATCATTACACGGCAAAAATGGTAGCCAAAAAAATTGTGGAAGGGATTGTCAAGGTCCATGGCATGCCAAAATCAATTATTAGTGACAGAGATCCCATTTTCATGAGTTTGTTTTGGTGGGAGTTCTTCAAAATGTCAGGTACTAAGCTGCACATGAGCTCCGCCTATCATCCTCAAACCGATGGCCAAGCCGAAGTAGTTAACCGGTGTGTTGAGCAATATCTTTGATGTTTTGTTTCTCAACAACCTCAAAAATGGAATTCTTTTATTCCATGGGCTGAATTTTGGTACAACACTACATACCACTCCTCTATTGGGGTGACACCCTTTCAAGCTCTCTATGGGAGACCCCCACCAAGTATTCCAAATTATCAAATGAGGGCGTCGTCTGTGGAGGAGGTGGACTAGACCATGGTATCTTGAAATGCCATTCTACAGTAGATCAAAATCAATTTACATGCAGCAATTAATCGAATGAAACAATTGGCCAATTCCAAAAGAAGGGACGTGGAATTCCAAGTGGGGGATTTGGTCTTCCTTAAATTCCACCCTTATCGACAGCAAACTATCTATAGGAGAGCATATCAAAAGCTGGCTAGTCACTTTTATGGTCCGTACCAAATTGAAGACCGGGTTGGAAAGGTAGCTTACAAACTTAAATTGCCCGAAGGCTCTCGAATTCACCCTATTTTTTCATGTTTCACTGCTTAAAAAGCAAGTAGGGAGACTACTGCCACTAGCACTGAGTTGCCACCCATAACTGATGATGGTGAACTTATTATGGAACCTAATGCCATTTTGGATACTCGATGGAATAAGAAAAGGTCAAGTTTTGTTGAGGAAAGCCTTGTCCAGTGGAAAAAAAACCTCCAAAAAAAGATGCTACGTGGGAAAATACACAGGAGCTGCGAAACAAGTATATCAACTTGAACATTGAAGACAATGTTCCACTGAAAGAGGGGAGCAATGATAAGCCAAGAAGTTCAACTTGGGTGCCTATCAGGAATCCAAGGTACGGGGATTGAGTATGCATCACCTTGCATGGGATATGCAAAGCAACGAGTGACCCAGCCCATGGGCTTACTGATTGCGACTTAAAGATTTACATTAGTTGTTATTTTTGTTAGTTTGTTGCATAGGAATCGATCAATCAGTTAGAGAGGGTAATCTCATTATTAGTGGCTATTTTGTTGTCAAGTAGTTGAGTCCTTCTGTATTTAAACTCTACCATTTAGCAAGTTAGACAAGTTCGAAATTCAATAAAATTACAAGGTTCATTCTCACCTCAAGTAGAATAGCATTTTACGATTCTCTCAAATAGATTTGACTGGGACCTATCATACCCCTATGAGGATGTTAATCTCTTGGCATGGGTGTGGAATAGAGAAATCTGTGTTGGTCTGTTGAATGGGAGAATGGTGAGAGAGATTTTAGGAGGAAGAATGGTGAGCATGAGAGAAATTAAAATAAGAAAGAAAAAAATGAGAGAGAAAGAATAAAAGAGGGACTTTGGATCTCCCGCTCGCAAGAATTTTGCCCACATCTACCCACAACAAACTACCCCCCTATGAATTGGAAACATCTCCCCCTGCATAATACCATGCAGGAGGATGAGATGTTCTCCATGGGTGGCTGCGATGTTATGTGGGTAGACGTAGGCAGAGTTTGTGTGGGCAGGAGATCTGGACTTTAAAAGGGGAGAGTAGAGGAGGGAGTAGAGAAGAGGAAAACTAGATTGTATCAGATGGTTGGATCAGAAAAATAGGGAATCAGTCACTTGATCAGTTCCATTTCACCCCAAAACCATTTTTTACCCAAAACTATTAATTTTGTTAGCAAATCGCTGACTCAAGCGGTCGAACCACTGAATTGTTGACCTGGACAATAGTTTTTAGCCATTTTTTGTTTTTCTAATTTTTTTTAAAATGGGCCATCTGTCCAAACCAGACAGTCAGACTATTAAACCTGGGAATCGTTCCTAGAATGGTCCCTGTCCGGTCAGGAAGGAAAGGAAAAGGGAGTGGGAGAGAAAAGGGAAGAAGAACATAAAAACAAGGTTTTCAAAACTGACCCATAAATGGAACCGTTCTGGCCACTGGTTTCCAAGTCAGCAGTTCGATTGTCCAGGTCAAATGGTTTGAACAGTTTGAACATCTTATGATGTAACCGTTTTCGGCCACGTACCAATGTTTTGTGATGGAAAATTTTTTGGCAAAGTACCTCGTTATTCGACCCGGTGGTGGCGTACCTTAGTGACGAGCTACTTGGTGGCGAACTGCCTGGTGGCGAACTCCTTGGTGGCGAACTACCTGGGGGCGAACTTCCTTGGTGGCGAACTGCCTTGGTGGCGAACTGCCTGGGGGCGAACTGCCTGGGGGAAAATTGCCTGGGGGCGAACTGCCTTGGAGGCTAACTCCCTAGTGGCGAACTGCCTGGGGGCGAACTGCCTTGGTGGCGAACTGCCTGGGGGCGAACTGCCTGGGGGCGAATTGCCTGGGGGTGAACTCCCTGGTGGCGAACTGCCTGGGGGCGAACTCCCTGGTGGCGAACTGCCTGGGGGCGAACTGCCTTGGTGGCGAACTGCCTGGGGGCGAACTCCCTGGTGGCGAACTCCCTGGTGGCGAATTGCTTGGGGGCGAACTGCCTTGGTGGCGAACTGCCTGGGGGCGAACTCCTTGGTGGTGAACTGCCTGGGGGTGAACTCCCTGGTAGCGAACTGCCTGGGGGCGAACTCCCTGGGGGCGAACTCCCTGGTGGCGAACTCCCTGGTGGCGAGGGTGAACTGCCTTGAAGGCTAACTCCCTGGTGGCGAGGGCGAACTGCCTTGGAGGCTAACTCCCTGGTGGCGAGGGCGAACTGCTTTGGAGGCTAACTCCCTGGTGGCGGGGGCGAACTGCCTTGAAGGCTAACTCCCTGGTGGCGAACTGCCTGGGGGCGAACTGCCTTGGAGGCTAACTCCCTACTAGGCGGTCGATGCCTTAGAGAATGTTGGAGCTCCCTGGTGCGGCGCAATCCGACTGCCCTCAGCATGAGGCGGTCTTCTTTCCTTTGTAGGCTGCGGGAGATGAGGGACCTGCGAGAACTTCATCTTTTCCTCCTCTTTGTAGGTGGCGGGAGCTGAGAGACCTGCGAGAACTCCATCTTTTCCTCCTCTTTGTAGGTGGTGGGAGCTAAGGGACCTCCGAGAACTCCATCTTTTCCTCCTCCTTGTAAGTGGCGGGAGTTGAGGGACCTCCGAGAACTCCATCTCTTCCTCCTTGTAGGTGGGGGGAGCTTAGGGACTTCCGAGAACTGCATCTTTTCCTCCTCTTCGTAGGCGGCGAGAGCTGAAGGACCTGCGAGAACTGAATCAGAGGTCCCGGGGGTACTTTCCCGGTGGGGGTTCTCCGATGCTTAAGTTAGCACTCTTATTGTAGAGAGCTTTGAAGATAATATGAGAGAGCTAGAGAGCAGGGTTACTTCCCTTTCCTTTCCCTCCTCCTTCCCCTTTGGGGAGTGAGGTCTTTATATACCGGAGTCTTCGCGGGTTAGGTGGATGAAAAGCCTCCAAACGGTAAGACTCGTCGCATCCGGTCAGAACCGGGGTACGGTGGTGAACTCCTCGAGGTCGTCAGGCTGGCGCTTGTGTCAGGCGGCCAGGTCGGCGCCTGGGCCGGGTTGTCAAAGGGGTGCCTGCGTCAATCGGCGGGTCAGTGTTTAGGCCAGGTCGTCAGGTCGGCGCCTGTGTCAGTCGGCGGGACAGTGCCTGGATCAGGTCGTCAAGCTGGCGCCTATGTCAGTCGGCGGGTCAGTGTCTAGATCAGGTCGTCAAGCTGGCGCCTTGGCCGGATCATGCGCTAGGCTGGTCTAGGTCGGCCAGGTCGCGCAGGCCGTGCACAGTTCGCGCAGGCCACACGTAGTTCACGCAAGCCGC
Source organism: Nelumbo lutea (assembly GCF_056320005.1). NCBI lineage: Eukaryota > Viridiplantae > Streptophyta > Magnoliopsida > Proteales > Nelumbonaceae > Nelumbo > Nelumbo lutea. The sequence continues at coordinate 134,865,469 of NC_142684.1, read as the reverse complement.
GCGCTAGGCCGCGCGCAGTTCACGCAGGCCGCGCGCGCGCCGTGCAGTTCGTGCGCGTCAGGCCGCGCGCAGGTCGCGCCAGGCCGGCCAGACAGGTGCCCAGGTGGGTCACCAACTTCGTAAGTTTGTTGGCTAGGTGTTTTCCTAGTTGTCACGAGGTGCCACGTGTCACAATTTTACTAGAGGGCCAAATCTGCCCTCATCATCTTACTCATTAGATTGGAATATTAGGGTAAGATGCATACTATATAAGAGAAAATAAGATTTGAATGAGAGAGATTTGATAAAACTTTTGGCTGAAAGAGTTAAAAGAAGAAGAAGAAGAAGAAGAAGAAGAAGAAGAAGAGGAAGAGTTCGAAAGTGGAGGAGGACTTGCAGGTTGCAGCGGCGGCAACGACAGTGACTTACAGCGGCAACAGTGACGGCGACGACGATGGCAAACTACAACGGCAATGGTGGCAAACTAGCAATGAAAGTAGATTTGAGATTTCTCAGTCTCAGATCTCACTATCTCACACATCTCAAATCCCTCTCACCATCTCGCATAGACTTGTCTCACACATCTCAAATCTCTCTCACTGTTTTGCGCAAGAGAGATACATTTGTACAAATTTGAGATTTCTCAATCTCAGATCTGAGAAACCTTGCCACAAACTGTTCTTTGAGTCGAATGGTTCAACGGTCAAACCATCTGAGTCAACGGTTTGTTGACTAATTCAATGATTTTTTACCAAATACCGGGTTTGGGGTAAAACGGAATCGATCGCCTGAACAGTTTCTGGTCTGAACGGTTTGACCGCACATCCAAGTCAATGATGGTTCAAAAACATTGCATAAAAAAAAGGACGAATAGGGCCCGTAGGGAGAAATAAGAAAGAAAATTAAAAGGCTTTTATACTTGCACTTCTAACTTCTAAGTCCAAGTTTTTTCTGTTTTCTTATTTTGTTTTTTTCGATAAGCAGTTTCTAAGTCCAAGTTGAATAGCAAGGTGCCAATTTGGATTAGATAAAATTTTGTATCAACTTTTGAGATGCAAAATTTGCAATGCTAATAAATGCAAAATTTGTATTGATTCAAATTTAGAGTGCAAACAAACAGAGCGTAAGAGAAAATTTTGGTGTGTCAAGGAGAAATTATTTGAAGGCCATGGTTTACAGGTCATGCATGGTTTTACGAGTTAATTGGGAGATTGGTTCATTCAACCTGTCAAGGATAAGAAGCAATCCAACGTGCAAAGATATAACTCTACCAAGGGTTATCCTAATTATCATAACAGTTGTATTCCAAGATTTTGTGTATATCTAGAATTCTTTTAGCATTGTAATTATTTTTGACAGTTGTATTAATTCCTTCACTATTTAAGCTAATACAAAGAACGACATCATCGGTAAAGTTTTCACTCAATTCATTTTTCCTAATTTGGTATCATAGTGGGATTCGACTGTTGTTCCTAATTTGGTATTACAGTGGTTGGACCCAAACTAAGGAGCCACCAATCACCTGACTACTTACCATCGGTAAAAGAGCAGGTTTAGGGATGTCACATATTGGATATCCTTCATTCCATACCTCCACTAGTTCTTTTACTTGGAAGAATATTCTTGGAGTTCCCAATATTATTAAAAATCCGATCTCCCGTAAGTCAATTTTGCAAGGATAATAATGCAATGTTTATATTTGATTTTCTTGGTTTTCATGTAAAGGACAAAGCGGTAGAGAAACTTCTTTATTTAGTCTTTATCAGATTTAACCTGCTCGTGATTCTTCTTCTTCTTCTTCATCATCATCAGTAAACAGGCTATCTTTGTTGGAGAACGCACGAGTAAGGATATGTGGCATCAACGACTAGGCCACCTTAGTCATCTGACTATTTCTCGTATGTTATCTCAATTTGGTTTGATCGTTTCTCCTTTTGCACTAGTTGTGGTAAGGGAAAGAGTCATTCTCTTCCCTTTTATCCTTTGGGTAAAAAGGTTGGTACTTTGGTCCCACCTCCTTTGGGTAAGAATGTTGTGGGCTTCCGATGGGTCTACAAAATTAAGAGAAAATCTGATGGCTCAAAAGAGCGTTTCAAGGCCCGTTTGGTGGCCAAAGTCTACACTCAAACAGTTGGTTTGGACTTTAACGAGACCTTCAATCTGGTCATTAAGTCCACTACAATTCGCATAATACTTTCTCTTGCTCTCTCATCTAGCTGGATCGTTCATCAACTTGATGTTCCTAACACCTTTCTACCTATGGGCGTTGTAGATCCCAATCGTCCCAGTTGTGTTTGTCGCCTCAATAGGAGTTTATATGGGCTTAAGCATGCTCTGAGGGCCTGGTTCACAAGGCCTCGTGACTTCTTATTAACACTGGAGTTTGTTGAATCCAAAGCTAATTCAACTCATAAAAACCATCATTTAATCTGGACATTGAAAGGTCATCAGTTCCTAGTTTTCACGGTCCAACCGTCCAGTCCAATCAAGTCTCACAACACCGATACATTGGTCGTGATAGAGTGATCAAATCCACTACAATTCCCTCTAGTCCTCTACTAGATTGAGAGGAAAAAGATTGAAGAATAAGAATAAGAGGAGAAAATGGACCAGTCAATTTATTTCATAACGATGAGAAACAATACATGTATCTTTATCACAATTTTCATTGTACCCATAAGACAAACTTACGAGTTTTAATCGAGACACATCCATGTCACCCAAGCCCAATAATTTTTGCTCGATCTTTTGCCCACAAAATCAAAATCCCAGTCCAAGCCCAAAACAAAATTAATTTTTAAAATAGTTATACACAATAAATCAAAACAAAACAAAACAAAAAAGGTAATTCGTGATATAAATCACTTTGCAACCACTCCATTCTCCCCACCCGGATAAGCAAAATCATTTATGAAGTCATTGTATAGAGATAGGTCACAAGCTCCAAAATTGGGAAGCATCTCTAGCTCACTAAAGAAACAGTCAAGGTCACTTGCTTCCTTCAGTGATTGGGGCTTCACTGCTTCCTTAGCCAGTTGGGTAGAAGTACCACAAAGAGTATCATTGCTGAAGCAACTAATCTTGCTTGAAGAGACACCATCCTCCAAAATGAACACTTTGTCTTTGCCTAGAGTAGTCTCTTCTTCATCTTCATCAATTCTTTCCTCAACAGTTGTAGATGATTCATGTCCATCCTCTTCAATCTTTCCCTTGAAGGAGTTACAAAATTTTTCCTTGCTGTCTTCCATTTGGTCTTTTACAAATTTAAAAGGTGGGTCTTCTGCCCTCTTAGCACAAATGAACTGCTCTTGTCAAAACAAAACCAGAGAATCCAAAGTAAGGAGTTCAAGCATTTGCATACCAGATGGTAGATGCATTACAGTTGATAGCATAGCATACACAGAGATCAGTCAGACAAATAATGATCCAGCCTGTAGAATATGAACTACAAGAAACTAGTTCTTAGGTTATTAAATTCTGCCCATAGTCTGTAAATTTTCTGCATGCACTCCCTTGGATGCAAGGGTGCAACTTGATTGGATTGGGTTAAGGCATTAAGCATTTGTTAAATTTTTAATGGGCCCAAACCCTAACTTGAGCCGGATGTAGTTGAAGCGCTGTTTTTAAAACCGGACCAGACCAGACGGTCGGACCAGAAAAACCGGGAACTGGTCACCTGACCAGTTCCGTTTTCCCCCAAAACCGTTAATTTTGATCAACAAACCGCTGAACCAGCTGGTTAATCGTTCAAACGGTTTTGACCATTTTCCAATTTTTTAATTTTTTTAATTTTTTTTATCAGAACGGCTCAAACGATCAGACCATTCAAACCAATAACCGGACCCCTGACCGGTTTGGTCACCGGTTCGTTTTTAAAAACCATGAGTTGAAATTCTTCAACTTGGGCAACCTGACTTGCTCCCCTACTCAGATGTTCATTTATGTCAGCATATCACTTTTGCTTCATCTTCATAATCTAAGCCTAAAGCCAACTACATGAATCTTGTTTTACCATTTTTCTCTGTTAAAAGTCATAAGCAGTGCTAAATTACAAGTGATTAAAAGTCATAAGCAGTGCTAAATTACAAGTGATTAAAACATTTCAAAACATTACTTTTACTTGTTTGTGCAAAAATGCAAATGCCAAATACCCTCTAAATGTTCTAGAAATGATACAAACAAGATGAGTAATATGGGTTATGAAATCCAATCAGATTAGTACCTTGTACTTTAGGTCTAGTGTCACTTTGGTCCCTGAATTTTAAAATGCGATAATTTAGTACTTGAACTTTCAAAATATGCCAATCTAGTACCTACCATTAACTTGTCTGCTAACCAACCGTTAAGTGCCATTTGAAAAGACACAAATACCCTTCAAATGTCATCTATTCTTTTTATCAACCATCCAAATGTTGACAAAAACTGAACAATCGCAAACCCTCGCCTCTTCTATTCAAGAAAGTTGAGGTCACTAGAACGCCCAATGAAACGTAACCCAACTTTTTTTAATAGAAGAGGCAAGGAGTTGAAACTATTCCTTTTTTATCAACATGTGGATGATTGATAAAGAAAATTAGATTACACTCAAAGGGCATTTGAGTGTAATAATAATAATAATAACTGCCGCTGCACATAAAGACTTATATTTTGGGGCCGCTTGATAACAATTAAAGATGCTGAACTAAAAAAAGCTTATTGCTTTGCCTTTTAGTGAATAGGTTTTAATTTTAAGGAGGTTTTGGGCTCCTTAGTGGCTGAAAGTCTGAAGTTGGATAGATAGATCACTATATTGAAATTTTTTATCATTTAATTGTTTTAACAACTAAAATACAAAGCAATAACTCTTTCGGTTCAGCAAGTTCAGCCGTTACCAAACGGCCCCTCTGTTAACGAGTTGTGTTTAAAATATAAAAATAGCCCAAAACGAACTGCCTTGCTCGTCACGGACATGAAGATCTAAAATACACGACTGAGGTTATTGGGTCTTTTTGTGATTTAAAGAAGGCCGTGACACTAGCATCCACCTTAAAAAAATCTGATACGATATGAATGTGATGCATGGTGAACGTCACGCTCTCACGAACTTCCCTACACGTGGCCTCACGTACTATGTACCACGATATCATCCCACACGTGTATGTAAAGTTCTGTTATTTTGTCTGTTTCCCATTGCTTCTTTTTATCTTGTTGGCTGTTGCTTCTCAAATCTCACCCCACCAGAAAAGAAAAGATTTTAGGGATGCAATTGGACTCGTTCAGCCAAAATAAAACTACTCCCATTTTCTTAGCCATTACATTACTGAAATCAAAGAAGCTCTGCTAATTGAAAGAAGACTGTAGTAAGCAAGATTAGATTACTCACAAATTGGTTGCTTTCGTCTTGATATAGCATGATGGAGTCTCCAGTCTTGAGACTCTTTTGCTTCACAAAATCTCCTGTACACAGAGATTTCAGTGTTATATTTCAGAAGCTGAAAAGACCCAAAATTAGAGATTTTAATTAAAAGCTTTGAATCTGAAATTCAACAAATGGGTTTTACCTGTATTCTCCAAAACATACATCCTGCTCTTATTGTTTGGCCAAAACCTAAACTTTTACAGAAACAGAATATAATCAGAACTCCATTTTCCTACATATGACTAACAGACTAACAGTTTGAATTATTGAACTAAGGAACAGAAAAATCCAAATAACACCAACTTACCCACCTGTATCTCATGTGCCAGACCTTGCTAGAAGCCAAATCTCTTACTGTAATTTGGAATCCTTCTTTCACTGTGAGGGTTGGCAGGTTTGCCTCTGAGTCTTTCTGTTTATTATGAAAATAGTAAAAATAACTCAACAAACAAAAAACATTCGTCAGGTTTATGAATCAGAAGAGGTATCTGAAAAAACTCATCCAAACTCAACACATAAATTGGTAAGAACTAAGAACAGATGAGAATAAGATGCTAAAACTTGATAAAGAGGCTACCCCATGAAAATACAGTAGCACCCCTGATTAAGTAAGGCAAGTAATAACTTTTAATAGGGGTATTCTTGTCATTAATTAGTAATAATTGTAACTTATATTATTAGAATTAATTAATTTTTTTGGTTTATTTTCTGTCACGGTGATCGAAAAAGTCAGGGAAGGAGGTTCGTTATTGGCCAGTCTGAAAAAAAATAGGGTCACAGTGGTCCCAAGAGCAAATCAGGTAAAAGAGAATGGAGGCTCATTCACTTTTTCACAGCTTCCTTTCTTGAAAAGGAAAATGGAATGAACCAAAATCATAAAATATAAAATATACTTGGAGCTAGCTACGGGATTATGAACACCTCACCTTTGGGAGTATAATCCTTCCAAGGGAGTTCACATCACTGTTTTTCAGTTCCTTCTGCAATAAGAGTCGGAGTTTCTGTTCAAAACCCAAGGAGAATCAGTAATGGAGGAGACGCAACACAATTACCAAAAAGGAAAATCTGAAAGCAAATCAGAAAAACCAACAGAAGATAAAAAGGGAAAAAAATTCTAGGGAAACTCAATTTGAAACAACCCACTCTGTTATGTGGTTTGGTGAATGTGAAAAGCTCTCTCTTCTTCCTGTCGGTGTCGCAGTTGCTGTTGCTCTGAGCAGCATCAGCAGAGAAAGAAAGATTCTTGTTGGAAGATGGAGAGCCGGGAGAAGAGGAGGAAGAAGAGTTCTGGTTCGGAGGACCAACTCGGGGGGAGGAGATGGAGTTCATTCGCCTTGCTATCCTTCTCTTGCTTCTGGCAGCCTTTGTTATCGACCCCCATAACCTCTTCTGTTGCACCTGGGATTGAGCCATCGATTCCAGGAAACAAGAATTCTCCAACCCGACTTTGTCGATGAACTTTTCGGTTGGATAGTACCCATCAAGGAGACCTCCAACCATCGAACTGGGTAGTCCATTATCGATTACGCTCGGATCAACCATCAAAGGAAACACGGGAAAGATGGATGAAGAGGAAGCATAATCCGGAGAGAACACATAAGAGTAATACTGGGATTCGCTTAGATTATGGTGTTGATGATGATGATCCTGAGAGTATGGAACCGTGCTGCGCGATTCAGGAGTGGAGAAAGGATGATTTGGTGTAGGAACTGTTGTAGGAGGGAGAGGAGAAACAGAAGCAGGAGGAAGAGGAAGAGGGGAGAAACCCAGTTGTAGTTCCTTCCCATATTCAATGTTTCGTAGCTTCTGTTCTTGACTGAGAGTGGTAGCAACAGTGGTGGTGGGAGGAGATGTAACAGGAAAGGTGGTTGGGGTGGTTGTAACTGGCCGAGGGATTGTGTTCTCCATGACGAGAGGAGAAACGCAGGACGGCAGGAGTACTGGTTCTGGATTCTGATCAATGGGAGGGGAGCTTGTGTTGCAGGTGAAGAAAAGCCATAGGCTATGATGGTGGTCGTGATGATGAAAGAAAAATGACGGCCAATGTATGAAGCACAGATGGGTAAAAGATGAGAGAAACGCGTCAAGAGATGCAAAGGGTCGGTGAGATAGGCCATGACAGTAGAGAGGCTGAGAAGAGAGAGAGGGCGTAGAGACGGGGGTGAGTTGGTTGACAGATGTTCGGTGAGTGGTGGTATCGGGATACTCATCTGACCAGTGGGACGGAGGAGGGTCGAAACTTGGCGCTTCTATGCTTTGGTTTAAATGTGGCAGAGACGAACGAGCGACGTCTGCCTGCACTGAACACCATGGCCTCATGCCTTCTCGTCTCATTGCTTCTTTTTCTTTACCAAGGCCTGCATTTTTTTTTTTTTTTTTCTAATTGCAACTTTGCATGGTAAAAAACTAGAAATTCCGGAGACCCATGTATATAACATCAAATGGGCTCCACCACTGGTGAAATGGGTTCATTCTTCATTGAAATTGGAAATTCTTTCTAGTATTTTTATTGCCACGTGGCACATGCCAACATGTTTGAAATTCTTCTAACCCTTTTGAAACGGAAAAGGAAAAACATAAATCCTTGCCACTTGCCATTTTAAGTATCGTTACGTTGTTGGATTTATTTTCATGTTTAGTTCTTTTTCTTGTCTTATGGTCACAAAGATTTTTCATCCCCATCTCCTGTTTGATTTGCAGCAATATTAATGCAGCCACATTATGAAAAGTTGGTGTTGTTTTATCTTATGGTCATTTGGTCGTTGGTCTGCCTTTGGTTTCAGTGCTTTGCACTGGTGTAAATGCATGGGATACGAATGGGTTAGTTGAGTGTAAATTTTGCTTTAGTTTTGTTTCAAATTTGTCTTGTTTATTGTAAAAATAAAATAGAAATAAAAGTGTGGTCCCATCTTAAATATAAGATAATGGAGATAGAGGAGAACTAATTGTTTTTGAGTGTAGGGAAGAAGATGTGGTTCCCATTTTATATGAGAGAATTCAGGTGGGAAAGGTGGTGTAAATTTTGTATTAATTTTTGAAATGCAAATTTTACATTATTAGTGAATGTAAATAAAACAAAAAAAATACAAATTTTATATCAAATAGAAGTACAAATTATAGTTACAATTATAAAATAAAACCAGATACAAAATTAATATCTGGTTCAAATTTACACTGCAACCAAACGCAGCCTTACTTTCAAACTTTGGCAACTGTTCGTTGATTTTGAAATTGAAAACAAGAAAGAGAAGGATCCAAATTCTTAAAACAAGCTGCTATCTGAATGGGGTCAACTTTTTTATTTATTTATCTTGCCTTTTGTTTATCATTGACATTTATGTAGGACCCACTCTTGGAAATGAAAATAGACGACAAAGAAGAATTAAAATTGCATTAATTATATGAGGCCCATCAGAGAAGTTTTGTCATGGAAATCGTATCTGTAGATCAATAGTAGTACAAATTAATCAAAAGATACAAAGTCTAAACTTTACCTTGCATGAAAGTGAACGCTCTACCATTTCAAAGAGAGAAAGTAGAGGAAACAAGAACTAGTAGTTTCAAACATGACAAAAGATAAAAGATGTTTAAGTCTGTATCAATACAAACCTGCATTACACTCTTAACAGCTTCAGATGGTGTTTGCTACTGGAGTTGTTTTCTGTATGTAAGCATTTTGTTCTCTCCTCACCTTATTTATTTATTTAGTTGAATATTTTCAAGCAACACTAAACAACCATTTTCAGGACGAAAAAACAACATTCTCACCTTTTTGTCTATATGGCACCTAGTTGGAAACATCTCTCATGAATAATATACAAATTTATATCTATCTATACTATTTATAAAAGTGTGAACGAGTAAATATTGGCTTCTGGAATTTATTTCAACTTTTGAATTTAGTTCATCTCCATTGAAATGGCAGAAAATATAATTAAAAGAATACTGTTAAGTACATTCAATTACCTCTCATTAAGTCTCACATTTAAGTCATTAAATAAATCACATTCTCTCTCATTTAATCCAGTATTTATACTTTTGTTTATCATCATTAATTTTCACTAATAAATCCATATATAATAATTATTAATATAATAAAATTTTATATTTTTAAAATAAACATATAAATGAAATCGTATTTTTTATTTAGGTGGGGGGTAAGTATTTCAACCATTTGGATCAAATGGATAATTTCATGAATAAATAATACAAATTTAGAATTATAAAAAAATACAAAAAAGATAGAAAAAAAACTTTTGAAAAAAAATTGGACACGTTTCTATCATTATATATTTGTCACATTAAAAAATAAGTATGATAAAATAAACATAATTGTATTAATGATGGACATCAAATATACAACTTAAAACCGATGAGAAATTAAACAATCTTCTTATCTAGGGGTTTGGTTAGTGGTTTAACATTTCAAGTCAAATAGGTTAACCCACAATGTATAATTAAAAATAATTTCTTTAAAATAAAATAATATAAAAAATATGAAATAAATTTGGGCACATCTATAATATTATATATTAGTAATATAAACAAAAATAAATATGATAAATAATAATTATTTTATCAATGGTATAAATGAAATACAAAATTTAAAACCTATTTGAAAATGAAACAATTTCCATATCTAGATGGTAGGTAAGTCAATGATCTAATATTCTGGGTCAAATACATACATACATGCATACCTACATATATATATATATATATATATATATATATATATATATATATATATATATATATATATGTGTGTAAAATCAAAGAAAATATAAGCTTTGTATAAAGTATTTTGATACAGTTTTATTATTATATATTCACCATATTAAACAAAATAAATGTGAAAATAAGAATTACTTTTATTGATGATGAAAATGGAACACATGATTTAAAATTAACCGAAAAAGCAAAATGGTTTTTTCCATCCAAGTGGTGGGTTAGTGGTTAAACTATCCATGTCAAATGGATCAACACATGATGTTATTGTTAAATAATAAAATACATAAAATTCTAGAAAAATGTAAAAATTTTGATAATTTTGGGTACATTTTATAATATTATATATTCATCATATAAAAAAGTGTGATTAATGAGAATGATTTTCATTAATGATAGAAATGGAATAAAATCAGGATAAAAATAAAGAGCATTAATGTCTAACACATGACCCAACTAACCGTGTCAAATGGTTTAATAATTTAATTAGATAGGTCATCATAGGCAATTGGTTTGGTAGGGATGCAAACAGATCAGATCATATTTGAATCAGGATATATTCAAATATGATCTAATCCAAAGATTCGACCAGATCTCAAAAATATTGATTTGAATCTGAATCCGATCAAGATTCGGATATACGAATCTACTACGATATGATTGAATTTTGTTTTAAAAAAATAAATTATTAGAAGAAAAGAAAATATAACAATTGAAATAAAAAATATATAAGTATTCTTTAACAATTGCCATCATATAAAAAGTTTACAAAAATGCAATATAAATAACATATTTATAAAAAAATAATAAATAACATATATATTATATTTAAAAACTATATATATATATATATATATATATAAATAAATAATTGATTTGACCACAATATTAAAAACCAATGTTCAAACAATATATTGGAATTGCATTTCCTCTTGGTAAATAAGTAATTTTTATTATCTCATAAATTAAATAATAAAAAATATAAATATAGAAATTTTATAAATTTTATAAAAAAAAATTGAACATACATTAATATTATATATTCTTCATATTAAACAAAAATATGTTTGAAAAATAAGAATTATTGTTAGTGAAGATAGAAATGACTAAAATACAAAGAAAAAAATGAATTAATGGCTTAATCATAATCCGTTTTCATAGTTAAACAGGTTAACGATTCAATCAGTAAAGTTATTTGGTTGTTGACTATTATCATCATTATCATTTGATATTGCTACATGCAACGCATGTGCACTTTTACTAGTATAAAAAATATTCCCGGTACGAGTGATATATACTATGAGGCCGGTGTGAGGAGCGCTTTATGAAGAATAGATCTGGACTTCATTTACTTTACCTTCTAAGACGTGGCCATTGTGTAGGAAAACTGCAATGATATCAAACTTCACCTTAGTGGTGAAAATGGGCTAATGCCCAACCTTGATTTGGCATATTTTTTTTATCTTTACACTACCACTATTACTGCTACTAATTGTGTGACACATGCCAAAGAGAAACAGGGACACATAAAAAGGGAATTTTGAGTGCATAAACTGTGAACAGGGCAAGACATTTCAATACATTTTTACTCCTTACAGTTACAGCTGACCTCATTAACAGACCTCTTATGCCTCACTTTATATAAAAAATAATAATAATAAAGAAAAGAAAAGAAAAGAAAAACATGCAAGCATAGATTGAAATTGTACTGAAGTAGTTTTGTGGTAATGATATTGTTGGCATGAAATTATATATTGAATTCATGTTACTTAATTATTAACCTCTATGTAAGATGTAACACATGTTCAAGACCACTTACATTTAATGTCCCACTTATGGGACTTAAAAATAGCTAGTTATAAATAAATAAATAAATAAAAGGGTAAATTATAAACCGCTGCCCTGTGCTTTGAGGGTAGTGACGCTTATCACCCTGAATTTTCATTTGTGACAAATGCCCAATTTAAACTTGTAAACTCCAACACTTTGAATCCACCGTTAGTAGTTTGTTAGCTAATTTTAGAAACAATTCTTAATTGTTGTGTACATGTTTAAACATTTTAAAAATCTTAACTAGCCAATGACCCTAATATAATTTTATGAGATTATTTTGTAGAAATTTGATTAAATACAGCAAAAAAAAAGAAAATAAAAAATGGGAAACTGTAAAAAAAAATATAAGAAACACATCCAAGAAAGAAAAGAGAAAATACAAAATACAAAAAAAAAATGAAATTTTCAGAAAATTTAATAAAGAAAAGGAAGAAAATACAATGAGAATACAGAAAATTGTAGAGAAAAGGAACAGGGAAAGTTCAAAAAGCAAAAATATAAAACTTTAAATGGGTATTTTCATAATTTTATTTCTACCATAAAACCCATTATTGAGGCAGGGTGAAGTGCTGGAATCTAAAAGTTCAGGGGGCTAAGTGTCATGACCCCAAAGTAGAAAGTGATAGTCTGTAATTTACCTAATTAAAAATATTCACTTTTTATATTTTTGAAATATTTTGTCTGCTCTCTTCTTTCAGACTCATATCTTCATTTTTAGTTTTTAACATTCCTTTCCCTTATCTCTTTCCGCCCTCTCCTAGTGTATATAAGGGCATAGACATGTGAATCGCTACAAATTGATAAGGGACTTGACACTTACGAAATTTAAATAGAAAATAATTTATATTTACATTCCTTTACCTTTCATGCCACCAATTTATTCTTAAATTGTTCCTATAATTTGCTCTAACTTATCAACAATTTAAGAATAAATTGGTGGCTAACAACTTGCTACTTTGGAGGATGATGTGGCATGAAAGGTCCTATAGAGTATAGACCTCTCTCCTTAGTCCTTACGAAATGGAAAAAAGCAAATAATTTATATTCTTAAATCAGTTGGAGCATTTTTCTTTGTCATCAACATTACATTCGGACATACAGCAATGAGCTGTCTCTCTCCCTCTCTCTCTAAAAAAAACATTATGTATATGTGGTATATCACTTCAACAAGAACATCTTTATTGCCTATTGTTATGTCACCATTTAGATCAAATGATTTCAATGAATGAGCTTTTGAAGATTTAGCCATATATTAAACCTACCAACTGAATGGGTTTGGACCCAGCCACCACCACTTAATGCCTTCCATTTGACCTCCAAATCAGCAAATTTCATAAGCTGTTTCTCTGCCGGGTTTGATCATAATATCTTGTATGGAAAAGACTACCATTTTGCAAAATCAAAATATTAATTAGTAATAAATTTCTTTTGAACCGAGGGCTGGCTCGTTAATGTGTTAGCTGGTTTGTTCTAATAATATTGATGCAGAAATGAATTCTGCAACCAGACTTTGGGGCAGGCGAAAATTATTAATGAAGCATAACACGGAATAAATAAATAAAAAAAAATCTCACCTTTTCTTTAATGGTAAAAGAAGGCAAATGATGCAGAGTGTACAAGCAGTACCTAGGGATCCTTGAAAGGTGTACACGTGTGTTTGGCCTTCTTTGTTTTTATTTCATTACAAGGGTAGATTAGCTAAAGTGGAACAATGGATTATGGATGTGGGTGGATAACATTTGGAGGCCAAGATATATCAGCAGCCTAGATGCTGACAAGACGAGGAAGAAATAATGATACCTAAGGGTGTCAATGGTATCAGAAAATCCGATTTTGAATAAAATATTTGTTATTATTGAAGAATAAAAAAAAAAAAAAAAAAGGAAAGAGAGAAGAGAGGAGAATGAAAGGGAAGGGATAAAGGTAGACGAAGAGAGACAAGAGGGTGGAGAGTCAAAAGTATAGGCTGGCACTACTTAGCTCTTTATTTATAATACGGCGACTTAAATTAAAGAAAGTAAAATTACGTAAGTACCGCCTAGTGCACCAACTAAGGTAATCCCATCACTATTAAAACCTTTAACAAAAAAAAAAAAAAAAAAATCACTATTCAAACCATTTAACAAATCGAATAGATTTTAGATATGACCTGATTTGCATGGTGTTTGGAAGTCAGGGCGTTATTTTGGGATTGATTTTCAAGAAAAAATGTCCATGTTTCAATACCTTTTTTATAAAAAACACTTCTGCCACGTATCTAGTGAGTAATGCTATGCTGTTTGGTAAAGTGATTTTCATCACCGTTTTTTATGTATGTACTGACAAGTAAGCATCACATAAGATACACATCAGTCAATCATTGGGAAAACGGTTTACCGATGCATGAAACATCAAATTTGGCATTTCATGCATCGATGACGTCCCAATTTCGAGGCATGCCCGATTTTTTAATAATCAGTTGAACCAAACAATGAGATACATGGACGTTTGTTGAAACGCCTATGTGGATCCGATATGGGCATTTTTTGAACCAAACAATAATCATCCCCTTGGTTTGATAAATATTCAAATTCGATCAATTATATAATTCATATATATAAATATTTAAATAATGTAAATAATTATAGGTAAATATACTTTATATAAATGAATTATTTATACTATAGGATTTTTTGCTCTAAAAATCCTTAAACTTTGCAAAAAGGCCAATTTTGACCCTAAAGAATTTAAAGAGCTATTTTTAGAGGTGTAAATCAGGTCGTGCCACAACCCGACACAATTGTATGGGCCGATGGGCCGTGTCGGGCTTGGGGTTTCAGGTCAGTGGGTCGGACTAGCACTGCCCGCACTATATATATATAAAATAAACAATATTCATATAAGCAATTGTATACATCAAAATTCATATAAAATTAAAATTTTAAGTTTTTTTTTTTCAATTTTTTAAAATAAATAACTTTGGCCCAAGGCTCGATCCATAGACCAGTCTGGCCCGACCCAGCACAGGCCCGTGTGAGCTCGAGCCATGGGCCGAGCCGACCCCCTAAAGTATCCCAAGGGAGGGAGGAACAGCTCGTGAGTCGAGCACGACCCATTTTACACCTCTAACTATTTTAGACCCTAGACTTTAAAGAAAAGGCTAACCATAGGCAAAAAGACATGGTGTTTGAAACAACGCTGATACATCCGTTAAATAATGAATAAAATAATAAAAAGCATTTCTTATATCTTCTTTACCTTCATTTTTAATTCATTTTCTTCTTCTACCCTCATTAGAAATGGCAACGGGGCGAGGTGGGGCCAGGTTTTGCCTGCCATATACTTGACCCCAAATTGAAATTCCCTACCCCGAACCCCAATGGGGCTAAAAATCTTAACCCCATCCCCGTCCCCACGAGGAACAGGGATCCTCGACTTTGCCCTACCCCGCCCCGGTCATTCTTACTTGTATCCTTATAAATTTATTTATTTTTATTTTTTTTGAAACTTACCTAAAACAATTTTATATTATGTAATATAATATAGTATAATATGATATAATATAATATACATTAGCATATATTAACAATTTTTATATTATCATGTTATAAATATAGTCGGGGTGGGGTGGACAAATACCATCCCCCAACCCCCAGAGTTCTGGGTTTTCCCCGAACCCTGACCAATGGCCAAAAAACCGGTCCCGACTGAGGCGAGGCCCCCACGGGGACAGGTCAAATTGCCATGTCTAACCCTCGTTACCGCAACAGCGTTGGCAGTAGCTATGGAATCAGAAGAAATCGTCAGCGTTAACACCTTTTGCTTTTTTCCATCGATTTAGCAACAGTAGAAAGCACACTAGGGACACAAGTATAACTAAATCCTGAATGAGAATCCCAGAATTACGCTAGTTCGTCCATGCTACTTTTGGGACAATGGAGGTAGCACAAGCCCTTGCACCTCCTCATTCTGTCCAAATGGTACCGGTTCCGATGACCTAAAGAAGGGTATACGAGGAAGGCATTCCTTGTGTATAATCTCATCGCAAAGCCCAGGATTCCAAGAAGAGGTGGAGGTGCCAAAGCGGGACAATGTGGGTGTGATTGGAATGACGCCGGTGAGGTTATTCTAGGAAACATTGAAGACTAGGAGGGAGGTCTGGTTAAGCAGAGGGATAGCGCCACCTAACCGGTTGCCATCAAGCCGAAGATAGTAGAGTCGGACCAGAGCAATCAAACCAGAGAGGATTAGGATTGTGAGGTTGTTGTAGGAGAGATCCAAGGTGCGAAGGCGATGGAGAGATGAGAATGAGGTGGGATGAGACCCAAGAAGTTATGGTCGAGAAAGAGGGTTTTGAGATTGACAAGTCCAAAGAGGTCGGGAATCAGGCCAGTGAGGGAGTTGTTCTACAAGCTGAGGATTTTGAGTTGGTCAAGACGAACCAATGTATTGAGAGCAAAGACACTAGCAAGACCAAAACCTTAAAGAACGAGGCACACCACTTTCCCATCTATCGTTCGGGTATGTCCAAATTTCTAGTGAATGGTTAAGGGGAAGGAGAGAGTATGGGAGGAGGAAGAGGAAGAAGAAGAAGTGAGAGGGAGAGAGATGGGAATCTCAAAGTGGAACCCACTTATATATTCTTTTCAATATTTATTAATTTTATATATTTAAATATTTTTATTTTATTCTAGTGTGAGATTTAGCATAAAGTGGAACCCACTTGCAATTTATCAATTTTTTTACTTGAATATTATCACATCAACAATTTTTATTATTTTATTTGTTATTTAACAAATTTGTCAACATTATTTCTAGCGCCATCTGTTTTTGCCTACGGTTCGCCTTTTTTTCCAAAGTCTAGGGTCAAAATGGCCCTTTAAATTCTTTAAGGTCGAAATTGGCCTTTTCACAATTGAATCTTTAATGTTGTCTAAGAGAAGGGTATTTTAAGTATTTGTCAAAACCCAGGGATAGTTTAAGCATTTAACCCTAACAAATATTTATACAGAATGCATCAAACACCCTTGATGATGATGATGATGTGGTATACTAGTACTTACAATCAAGTAATAATACATAATTAAGGGGATCTAAAACCATGGTTTTTAAATATTGGATTTAGGTATTTGTATGCGTACAAGTATTCCAAAAGATCTGGTACATGCCAAACAGACATATGGGGGCATTACAAAAGCACAGAAACTTGGTAGAATAGGTCCAAAAGGCACAAGATGGAAAATGTAGAATGCCACTAACATGGTTTTATTAATGAAATTTTTCATAAAACTTTTGTTTCATCTATAGGTCCAAAAGGCACAGGTGGATTTGTTTTAGATGAATCATTCTTGAAATTCTAGGGTTTCATCATATATTTCGTTTTAAATTCTAGGTTTCTGTATAGAACCTATAAAATAAATAAAATGCCTGCAAAAGTGGTAAATATTAAGATCATTATCACCACCATCCAAGCCTTATCCCAGCTACCTCGTCGTACTAGAGAACTCACCAGGCAGCCCGACTAGCAAATCTACTCTCTTAGGAAATACTAGGAGAGTAACATATAATATTCTTCTAAAAGGCAAGGAAAGGTATTTTTGAGGTTTGTGGTATATTAACAAACCATGAGATTAGTGGCTAAAGCAAAGGTATTTTCCTGAATGAGAAGCTAAGTGTGCAGAAAGGCATTCGTTGCACGTCTCATGTGGCTTCAAATTACAAATTACATGGCTCAAGTGTTCAGATTTCAGAGTCGAGGTGATGGCTTAACTGCTTCTGCAACTTTTTGGTAGTTATATACACCAATTTCCCGTTTCCTTCCCAAGCGACCAGCATCAACATATTGCACAAGAAGTGGACAGGGAATGTACTTGGTGTCCCCCAGGCCAGCATGAAGAACCTTCAGTATCGACAGGCAGACATCCAATCCAATAAAATCTGCAAGCTCTAGAGGACCCATGGGATGGTTTGTGCCCAGCTTCATCCCTGTATCAATGTCCTCTTTCGTTGCCACCCCAGTATAGAGAGCAAAAAATGCTTCATTTATCATGGGCATAAGGATCCGGTTTACGATGAATCCAGGGTAATCTTGAGAGCATATTACTGTCTTGCCAAGCCTGCAACCAACAGCAATGTAAACTGTTCAGTAAACAGAAGGCCAAAGTAGAAGCACCATGCTTGAACACTTCCTGACAATGCTTAATAATTGAAAACAGAACATTGGTGTGGAGAAAAGAATGTTTCAACCATAGCACTCACCTCTCCGCCAAGGCTTTTATTGTCACAAATGTCTCGTCTGAGGTGTCTGCACCCCTTACAATCTCAACTAATTTCATAATAGGTGGCGGATTCATAAAATGCATCCCAATCACCTGCCAATGTGAAACATGTCTTTCAATTAGAATTTTAATGAGCATGAGTACTATAGAAAATTAAATATGCCCTCATTATAAATACATTTTTTATCATTAATATGCCCTCGTTATACATGAATTCATGCAACTGAGATTTTAGAACCCATCAAAGTTTCTAAAAATGATCAATAGACAGATGACTAAGAATAAGAAAAAAATGCAGTAATAAAAGTAGAGTACATGCACAAGGGGGAAATAGAATTCAGTTCTGCATGTTCATCCAAGGTTGGTAGAGTAATTTTTCCCAAATCATTTTTTAGGAAAGGTTGTACTAAAGAAGTGTATAAAAAGATATAGGGGCAGAGCAAATGGAAATGCGTTGAATTAGTGAGAAATGATTAGAAGGCCCATGATTTAACAATAGATATGGCACTGAACAAAGTGTTGGACAGTGTCACAAACTAGAATAGTGAAACAGGATTCATGTAGGCAACTCCATACAGTTGGGGCAAGGCTTAGTTGACTTTTGTACTAAAAAAGGATACAAGGCCTTGAAAGCAAACCAAGAGCTGAACCAGGCTTCTATTGCCATAAGGAAAGGGCAAGAACCCCACCATGCAAAAGGTTGCATACAATAACTCAATAGACAACATAGACTTTCATTAAATTTCATTTCTCTCCACACCCTCTCTAGCAAGATCATCTGCCATCAACTTAGCCAAAATCTGAACTCAGTAGAGTGAATCCAGCCTAGCTGCCAAGTATCTTGCCTCTCTACATATCTAAAGAATCATCTCTTATTCATCGAATGACAATATGAGGTTCCTTATTATGGATGATCATTGTCTCAATACCCAGAGAGCAAGACGCTTGAGGCCCTGGAGCAAGGAGAGAAGCTAATCCTCATTATATCCTCTAAAAAAATCAGTTGTTTTATAAAGATAAAAATAAAAAAGATGTCCACAATAGGGTGTAAATGAGTAATTGCATCCTCATCTGCAAACAAAATAAAAATTAGAAAGGTATAGACCTGTCACCATACAAAAAGACAGTTCACTGTCACCCGATCTCCTATACGGCTATACCCATGGCACACGAGTGAGGAAGCAACTTCTGCCACCTCTAAAATCTAGTCCAATACCATAAGGATCTAGGTTTCCAAACGAGAACCTGTCAAAGTTGAGCTTAACTGCAGACTCAAGACAGAGTGACCCCTTAGGTACACGTACAACTCTAGTAGGGCAGGAATGAGCAATTAACTTAGTAATCTCTCAGTACAAAATACACCAAGATCATCAACATCAAAAAAATATAAATATAAAAAAAAAAAACATCTTATGAATGACTCATTCTTTTGACCTTCTCGTGAAAGACCATAATAGATAAAGAGCAGCCCAATGCACAAGGCTCCCGCAAATGCAGGGTCTGGGGAAGGATAGATGTATGCAGCCTTACCCCTGCACATACAGCAGGCTGTCTCCAAGATTTGAACCCTGGTCACCCAGGTTGCAATGGAGCAACCCAACCATCACGCCAATGACCGTAATGGATATCACTTCTTTTTCTTTGCGCTTACAATTAAAAAAAAAAAGATCCTTTTGCAAAGAAAATATGAACCATCATCATGTGGCAATATTCCACTATTGATCATCATACTGATAACATTTATGGCCAAACAAAATTTCAGGGCATAACCTTCACAACTTTAATTAGTACTCTCCCAGAAGAGAAGGAATCGGAGATAAGGTTGGGCATCATAGAGGGATATAACAGTATAACACAAGAAGTTTAAATACTTTTCCATGTGGTCCATAAGTACCTAAGCAAAAGTACGATGCTAGACAGCATCACAAGTGAACTTTATGAGCCTAAAAGAGGATGTTAAAGAGAGCTAGAGGAAGGATCAAGGGATGAGCTTGTAATTATATATCAACAATTCCCCACAGAATAAAGAGATAGCTACTAAAACATAAATTCAGAAAAGACAGTAAGTGATGGAGGCCCATCACAAGAAAGCCCATCTCACCCCTAGGGGCGGCAGCTCTAGGATAAGGATAAGACAAGAAGTCAAGATAGAGAGGGAGCCAAGAACCCAAGATTATCAAGATTAGTCCAAGAAAGATAAGCAAGAACAACTCAAGACTCCCAAGACTATCAAGATTAGCAAGACTCCAAGCATCATCAAGATTTCCAAAGACTTCCTAGATTTAAGCATAGAGGACTACCAAGGAGATCGGACGGTGGAAGATCAAGCCCAAGAATTCCAAGAGGGTTCGACCTTATCAAGACAGCTCAAGAGGATCAAGATCAAGATCAAGATTCATGTTCTTTCCTAATTATTTTACAATTTCTCAATGTATTATAAATACTGCTATTTCCCAGAATTATTAATCAATTCATACTTCAGATTTTCATAGTTTCTTCTAGTTCTCTTCTTTGAGTTTTCTCCACCTTTTCTCTCTCCTAGAGAATTCGGTGTTCTTCGCTAGAAGCTAGCGATCGCCCGGTGCTTGCATAGCCAGCTCCGGTTTCCATTGCTTCCATGCTGCGTTAGGTGGTATCAGAGCAGGGAGTTCGCCTAGTCAGATGGCCAACCAAGACGGTAGCAGTCGCAACCCACCCCATGACGGAGATCAGGGGTTCCCAGCTATTTGGAGAGCGATTGAAGAACAGCGCACAGCCACACGTAACATCGAACGACAGTTGGCAGAGGTGACTGAGCAACTACAAACCTTGTTGCGGGAGGTTGTCCCACGAAACCGGGAAAATCCACAGCAGATCGAAGGAGACAACCACGACAGACCACCCGTCGTTACTGCGTCCCGACGTCCAATTCTTGACGGTGACAGTGATGATGATTTCGAATTTGGTGGTGCTCCAATTCTTCCCGGCAACGACAGAAACGGAAGAAATTGGCACAATCAAGATAGTTTCGATCCCCGTAGGAATAATGATGAATTTAAACTCAAGGTAGATATTCCTACTTTTAGTGGAGATCTTGGTATAGAGGGACTTCTGGATTGGATCACAGAAGTCGATAGCTTCTTTGATTACATGGAGATACCAGAGGAACGATGGGTAAAACTAGTAGCTTTCCGATTAAAGGGAGGCACATCTGTTTGGTGGGAACGGATGAGAGAGACCCGGATGAGAGAAGGAAGGGGTCATGTTCGAACCTGGAGGCGCATGAAACAATTAATCAGAGGTAGATTTTTACCTCCTGATTATGAACAATATATGTTCGAATCTTATCAGAGGTGTGCGCAGGGTTCTCGCAGTGTTAATGAATATACATCTGAATTTTTGAGATTAGTTGAGAGAAATCAATTATCTGAAAGTGATAACCAGCAGGCAGCCCGTTATCTAAGCGGTTTGAGACCGTCCATCAGAGATAAAATTGGTGTACAGATGGTTCTCAGTGTGCAGGAAGCAAGGAACCTAGCCTTGAAAGCAAAATTAATGTTCCAAGACAAGGCACGCGGTGATAATTACCGCCGGAACAGCAGAAGCGACAACTGACCGGCAACTGTCGACAGAAACAAATCAGTCCCAGCAGTACAACCTTCTCACCCGACAAGCACAAGTAACGTCGGTAAGGCTACTACAGGAGGACATACACGAGGTAATCCTTCCAACCCTCTTAAATCCAGTAACCCTTATGCAAGGCCTACTCCTATTAAATGTTTTAAATGTAATGAGGTGGGACATAGATCCAGTGACTGTCCCAGGAGGAAGGCAGTTAATATGGTAGAAAGGGAGGAGGAAGAAGATATTGAGGAAGAAGTATATTGTGGACCTGATGGGGAGGATGAAGAGGGTTCATATGAACATGAAGAGTATACTTGTGTGGTAAGAAAATTAATGTTGTCCCAGAAAAATAAGGATACTTCTCAAAGGCACTGATTATTTCATACCGGATGTACTGTCAAGGGAAAATTATTTAATTTAATTATTGATAGTGGCAGTCAGGAAAATATTATTTGCAGGGATGTCATCCAACAATTACAACTGATTCCTGAAAAACATCCCAACCCATACACAATTGGGTGGATCAAGGAAGGAAGCGGCGTACGAGTGGAAGAACGCTGCAAGGGACCTTTTTCAATTGGTAAGTACCATGTTGAAGTATATTATGATATTGTTGATATGGATGCTTGCCATATTTTGTTAGGGAGGCCTTGGCAGTTTGATACAGATGCAAGGCACATAGGTAGAAAGAATACCTACCAACTTGAAAAAGAGGGTACACGTTATACTTTGTTACCCATAGCAGAAAAAAATATTACAAATACTCCAAAGGCACATGAGAAGAATTTTCTTACCATCACCCATCATCATGCTAAATTTGTTAAAGAATGTAAGGATACTCATGAAATACATTTGTTAGTAGTAAAAGGAGAAGATGTTAATGATGAAAATAAAATTCCAACTGAAGTACAGGGACTACTAGATGAATTTAATGATGTAGTTCCAGAGGAGTTACCAAATGAACTCCCTCCCATGAGAGATATGCAACACCATATTGATTTTGTTCCAGGTGCTAGTCTACCTAACCTCCCACATTACAGGATGAGTCCTAAGGAGAATGAAATCTTACGGGAAAAAGTAAAAGAATTATTGAAAAAGTGACACATTTAAATCAGCATGAGTCCTTGTGCAGTACCTGCCTTACTTACACCTAAGAAGGATGGCAGTTGGAGAATGTGTGTCGACAGCAGGGCCATTAATAAGAATACCATTGGGTACAAATTTCCCATTCCTAGGCTGGACGACATACTGGACCAACTAAGCGAAGCTGTAGTCTTCTCAAAAATAGATCTCAGGAGTGGATATCATCAAATCAGGATCCGTCCCGGAGATGAATGGAAGACAACCTTCAAGACTAGAGATGGCTTGTTTGAGTGGTTAGTCATGCCCTTTGGACCAACCAACGCACCCAACACTTTCATGAGGCTGATGAACCAGGTATTGCGCCCCTTCATTGGTAAATTTGTGGTAGTCTATTTTGATGATATTTTAATATACAGCAAATCTATCACCAAGCATGTGGGTTATATTAGGGAGGTCCTACAAACATTGAGAGACAATAAATTATATGCTAATTTGAATAAATGCATCTTTATGAATGATAATTTATTATTCCTGTGATTTATTATAAGCAAGGATGGAGTGAAAGTACATGAGGAAAAGGTGAAAGCCATTAGGGAGTGGCCGACTCCATCCATTGTCACAGATGTCAGGCGATTTCATGGGTTGGCAACCTTCTATAGGCGCTTTATTAAAAATTTTAGTAGTATCATGGCTCCCATTACTGAATGCTTGAAAAAGGGTAAATTTCAATGGGGAGAAGAACAAGAGCAAAGTCTTGCTCTCATAAAAGAAAAATTATGTTCTACTCCTATTCTTGCCTTGCCAGACTTTAATAAATTTTTTGAAGTTGAATGTGATGCCAGTGGAGTTGGCATAGGGGCTGTATTGTCCCAAGAGAAAAGACCCATTGCTTTCTTCAGTAAAAAACTAAGTAAAGCCAGGAGAAAGTGGTCTACTTATGACAAGGAGTTCTATGCTGTGGTTAGAGCCTTGAAGACATGGGAACACTATTTAATTGCAAAAGAATTTGTTCTCTATACTGACCACCAGGCCCTAAAATGTCTTAGTGGGCAAAAGCAATTAAGAAGTGATTTACATGCTAGATGGTCTACTTTCCTAGACAAGTTTCCATATAAAATTGTGTATAAGACAGGACAGCAAAATAAAGTGGCTGATGCACTTAGTAGGCATGTAGATCTCATCAAGACCCTCAGTGTGGAGATTGTGGGTTTTGAGTGCCTAAAAGACTTATATGCCCAGGATGAAGACTTCCAACAGGTATGGGAGAAATGTGTGAATAAGCAGTCAGCAGAAGACTTCTTTATTTATGATGGGTTCCTTATGAAAGGGGAACAGCTGTGTATCCCTTGCACTTCCCTCCGCGAAAAGATCATCAGGGATTTGCATGGGGGTGGATTAGCAGGACACTTGGGAATGGACAAAACAGTAAAAGTAGTTAAGGGGCGATATTACTGGCCGAAATTAAGAAGGGACGTGTTTACCATTGTAAGCAGGTGCTATGTTTGTCAGACAGCTAAGGGACAAACCCAAAACACAGGTCTCTACATGCCCCTACCCATTCCTACTGCTATATGGGAAGACCTGTCCATGGACTTTGTGCTAAGCTTGCCAAAGACCCAGAGGAACATGGACTCCGTCTTCATGGTGGTTGATAGATTCTCAAAAATGGCTCACTTCCTCCTATGCAAGAAAACAATAGATGCATCTGCTACAGCCAAACCATTTTTCAGGGAGATTGTCCGCTTGCATGGGGTACCCAAGACCATCACTTCAGATCGTGACACACAGTTCCTCAGTCACTTTTGGATGATCCTGTGGAGGTTGTTTGATTCATCACTTAATTTCAGCAGTACAACCCATCCGCAGACAGATGGACAGACAGAAGTTGTAAACCGGACCTTAGGGAACTTAATTCACAACATATGTCGAGAGAGGCCAAAACAGTGGGACTTCGCCGTAGCCCAGGTTGAGTTCACCTATAACAATGCAGTGCACAGTTCTACAAGCAGATCACCATTTTCCATCGTGTACATGAAGGTCCCTAACCATGCACTGGATTTAGTAAAGCTTCCCAAAGTACCCAACGCCAGTATTTCAGCAGAACAGATGGCAGAACAGATCCAGTCCGTCCAAGAGGCCGTGAAACAGAAGCTAGAGCAATCCAACGCCAAATACAAGATGGCCGCAGACAAGCACCGCAGGTCTTAAGTGTTTGATGTAGGTGATGAGGTTATGATCTTCTTAAGGAAGGAAAGAATTCCCGTGGGTACTTACAACAAGTTGAAGCTCCGGAAGTATGGTCCATACAAGATCGTGAAGAAGATCAATGATAATGCCTATGTAGTGGACCCACCAGATCATATGGGTATATCCAAGACCTTCAACGTTGCTGACCTTCACCGGCATTTGCCAGAAATCACACTTGCCTATCCTAATCACGACTCGAGGTCGAGTTCTCTCCAAGTGGGGGAGAATGATGGAGGCCCATCACAAGAAAGCCCATCTCACCCCTAGGGGCGGCAGCTCTAGGATAAGGATAAGGCAAGAAGTCAAGATAGAGAAGGAGCCAAGAACCCAAGATTATCAAGATTAGTCCAAGAAAGATAAGCAAAAACAACTCAAGACTCCCAAGACTATCAAGATTAGCAAGACTCCAAGCATCATCAAGATTTCCAAAGACTTCCTAGATTTAAGCATAGAGGACTATCAAGGAGATCGGACGGTGGAAGATCAAGCCCAAGAATTCCAAGAGGGTTCGACCTTATCAAGACAGCTCAAGAAGATCAAGATCAAGATCAAAATTCATGCTCTTTCCTAATTATTTTACAATTTCTCAATGTATTATACATACTGCTATTTCCCAGAATTATTAAGCAATTCATACTTCAGATTTTCATAGTTTCATCTAGTTCTCTTCTTTGAGTTTTCGCCACCTTTTCTCTCTCCTAGAGAATTCGGTGTTCTTCACTAGAAGCTAGCGATCGCCCGGTGCTTGCATAGCCAGCTCCGGTTTCCATTGCTTCCACGCTGCGTCAATAAGGATCAGCATATATTCTCCCACATAGTCCTGAAATCTGAAGATTGGATTCCCATCCAGGCATCTTATTCTCTGGGTTCCCTACTCAGCTAATGATCTCTCAGATAATCTTTCTAAAGAAATTAATAGAGGGATATGTATCGTCAACTAGGTTTTGAGATTATGCTGTAATTTGTTACTTGGCTTAAGTCCCCCCCCCAAAGGCCTAGAATGCTCTATGTCAAAGGGGCCTGGGTTTCTTCTGTAAGTCTATGTTGTTGCTTTGTTCATTGGCTTAGCCTCTTTTTCATGTTGGCTTGTCATCGAACTTCTTTTCAAATCTCTATTGCATCAATAAAGTTCCCCTTTATCTATTAAAAAAATTAAAAAAAAAAGAATATAAGGAAAGTTCAGAAATCAAAAGATAGAAGGGAAAAATTAGGGCCACTGCTTGATACAATGGCAAAATCTCAGGCTGCCAAGAATGAGAATGCAAGTTAGAGTCTGAGAACAGCCACTTTGTGTTAATATTCTAGAGGCTAGGCCCATAAACAATCCGAACCTTCCAAGACCCTGGATAGCCAGAACCAGCATCAGGTAATGGCCTGTCTTAGAAAAACTGCAAAGTTATCATTAGGTTAAAAGCAAACCTGGTTCGGGCGGCTAGTCACTGAAGCCAGACAGGTGATGGAGATGGAACTTGTATTAGAAGCCAAAACAGCAGAAACTTTTGCAATCTTATCTAGATCAGAAAATAATTTCTTCTTTATGTCCTCAGATTCTACAATTGCTTCAATGATAACATCTGCAGAATGAAACTCTTCCAAATTTGAAGCATATCTCAGACGCCTCAGAGCATCATTGCCCACTTCCTGTTAAGCAAAGAGAAGAAAAATCAGTACAAAAGAGATGTTCTTATCTATAAAAGAAATTATTTATAATCAGTATAAAAGAGCTCTATATTAATAATTTGCAAACAATTGCATCAGGTGAATCCCAAGATACCAATGTGTCTCAACAAACTACTGCTAATGTATGGCATTGAGGACCATGTAGTTAAATGTGAAATAACATATGAGAACAAGAAGCAGAGCTAATTAACATTATATGGCTTTTACAATGAACTTAATTATATTGGGCCTATATAAATGACTTAATCTTGCAGATTTCCACAGAACATTAGTGTGATAGCACCTTGATAGGAAAGTAATTGTCCATGAAAGAAAAAAAATGGCTAAAGAGATTTATCATAAAAAAGTCAACTCAGGGAAGCTAGTTGGTCTGGGGACTTGGGAAAATCTTTGTTAGAACCTAATCATCTATGCAATCATAGGGGTGTATGGGAAGAGAGGAATAACCAAGTTTCTTAAGGAAAGAATGCATCTTTTGAACCCATAAGAGGTCAATTTCTGTTCTTTGTAAATTCTTAGTAGCAATTGAGAAGTTAAAGTATTTGTATGTTTCACAAATTTGCATAGAAATCCAGTGGAGATTCTAAATTTATAACCCATCCTTAGGAGGCCGCAACTTCCACCAATGTGGACAGCCTTCAATGAACTATAATGGAATTGCTCGTGGAAATCTAGGTCCAGCAAGTATCAGAGGAATCTTCTCTAACAATAGAGGTGCAACCATTTGTAGGAGGGGTAAAGCACAGTTAGGGAATGTTCTCTTTGAAAGACAGAGAGAGGCCTGTGAGTAGGGAATGAGTTTTAAGATCAAGGATGTGAAAATGGGGGAATTGGAGAGAGCAAGAGTACTCAGGAGTGCTAGGTAACAAATGCCAAGGATTGGATGATTTTCAATACGAAGAGGACCTCTATTTATGCGGGAAGTCCCGAGATCCTAAAAGGTAGGAGATAAGGGTATTCGCACCGTATCGGGAAAGGGAATATTGGATCTGCTGTCAATTATTAAGTGCGCTACTGGGGTTTCGCCACGTGTCTCATGAGGATCTTCCCGAGGATTACATTTCCTTCTCCTCAAGATTCCTCATTACTCACATATGCTACTACCTTTTACGCAGTTTAACTTAATTGACATGGCGGTAGTGACGTCATCGCTTGGCAAGCGCTGCTTTGCGGACTCCACGTGGCACTTCGTCACGTCTTTTACTGCCATAGGTTTCACGTGCCTTCAGGTGCACGTGGGCTTCGCCGTGGGTTCGGCCTAGGTTTCTCTTGATCTGGGTTACAAGTGGGTTTATAAGCCGTTGGTTTATCACAAACCTTGGTGAGCGTGGGTTTATCGCACGCTCAAGTAGGCTTGAGGCCCTTGGACAGGTTCAATCAAGGTTTCCT